>NC_091283.1:164551271-164859271 GCF_032444005.1 Ranitomeya imitator | reverse complement strand
CCCCTATGTACAAGATTATAGCTACTATAATACTGCCCCTATATCCAAGAATATAACTGCTATAATACTGTTCCTATGTACAAGAATATAACTACGGTACTATAATACTGTCCATATGTACAAGAATATAGCTACTATAATACTGCTCCTATGTACAAGAATATAACTACTATAATACTGCCCCTATGCCCCGTAGAATGTAAGTCTGCAAGGAGAGGGTCCTCTCCCCTCTGTACCAGTCTGTCATTGTAAATTTGTTTACTGTAAACAATGTCTATAACTCTGTATGGAACCCCTTTTCTCATGTACAGCACCATGGAATTAATGGTGCCATTTAAATAAATAATAATAATGTACAAAAGTATTTACTTCCCATTATATACAAGTATATAACTACTATAATACTGCCCCTATGTACAAGACTATAACTACTATAATTCAGCTCCCCATGTACAAGAATATGTCTACAATATTACTGCCCCTATGTACAAGAATATAACTACTATAATACTGCCCCCTATACAAGAATGTAAATGCTATAATACTGCTCCGTATGTACAAGAATATAACTACTATAATACTGCCTCATATCCAATAATATAATTGCTATAATACTGCTCCGTATGTACAAGAATATAACTACTATAATACTGCCCCTTATCCAAGAATATAACTGCTATAATACTGCTCCTATGTACAATAATATAACTACTATAATACTGCCCCTATGTACAAGAATATAACTAGTATAATACTGCCCCTACGTACAAGAATATAACTACTATAATACTACCCCCTATGTACAAGAATATAACTAGTATAATACTGCCCCTATGTACAAGAATATAACTACTATAATACCGCCCCTATGTACAAGAATATAACTACTATAATACTGCCCCATATCCAAGAATATAACTACTATAATACTGCCCCCTATGTACAAGAATATAACTAGTATAATACTGCCCCTACGTACAAGAATATAACTAGTATAATACTGCCCCTATGTACAAGAATATATCTAGTATACTACTGTATTCTCACCCATCCCTTGTAGATTGTGAGCCTTCGCGAGTAGGGTCCTCTCTCCTCCTGTACCAGATATGACTTGTATTGTTTAAGATTATTGTACTTGTTTTTATTATGTATACCCCTCCTTACATGTAAAGCGCCATGGAATAAATGGTGCTATAACAATAAATAATAATAATAATACTGCTCCTATGTACAAGAATATAACTACTATAATACTGCCCCATATGTACAAGAATATAACTAGTATAATACTGCCCTTATGTACAAGAATATAACTACTATAATACTGTCCCCTATGTACAAGAATATAACTAGTATAATACTGCCCCTATGTACAAGAATATAACTACTATAATACTGCCCCCTATGTACAAGAATATAACTAGTATAATACTGCCCCTATGTACAAGAATATAACTACTATAATACTGCCCCCTATGTACAAGAATATAACTAGTATAATACTACCCCTATGTACAAGAATATAACTACTATAATACTGCTCCTATGTACAAGAATATAACTAGTATAATACTGGTCCTATTTATAAGAATATAACTACTATAATACTGCCCCCTATGTACAAGAATATAACTAGTATAGTACTGCCCCTACGTACAAGAATACACTGTAGCTACTATAATACTGCCCCCTATGTACAAGAATATAACTAGTATAATCTTGCCTCTATGTACAAGAATATAACTACTATAATACTGCTCCTATGTACAAGAATGTAACTAGTATAATAGTTCCCTTATGTACAAGAATTTGGCATCTTGTACCCTATCAAAACTGGCATAGTGTGAACGTGCGCTGCGCCCATCTTGATTAATCAGCCCTATTCTTTAGCTTTGCAGTCGTTAACCAAATATATGCTCAACTGTCTCAAATTTGACAGGGCTGTAACGATTTTTCGAAAACAGTAGTGGCAAAATTGCAGCTCTCCTTGCTGAAAAAGGATGTGCTTATGCTTAATACAAATCCCCTATCTCAAATGAGTGTGCCTGGACAAAATTTGGGCAAGACTTACAGTAAGTATCCATAAATTGTAAGCTTCCAAAACTGGTAGTCACATCATATATGTGGATATGTATTTTATAGATTTCCAGGTATTTTAGGCTGTGTGCCATGCCAGGCACAAGTCCCAGTATGGGACTGCTAACAGCATGGCTGCTAACATTATATATTGCGTGACTGGGCAATATAGTACGTGACTGGGCAATATACTATGTGGCTGGGCAATATAGTACGTAACTAGGCAATATACTATGTGGCTGGGCAATATACTATGTGGCTGGGCAATATAGTACGTGACTGGGAAATATAGTACGTGACTGGGCAATATACTAGGTGACTGGGCAATATACTACGTGGCTGGGCAATATACTACGTGGCTGGGCAATATACTATGTGGCTGGGCAATATACTAGGTGACTGGGCAATATACTAGGTGACTGGGCAATATACTAGGTGACTGGGCAATATAGTACATGACTGGGCAATATAGTACGTGACTGGGCAATATAGTACGTGACTGGGCAATATACTAGGTGACTGGGCAATATAGTACGTGGCTGGGCAATATAGTACGTGGCTGGGCAATATAGTACGTGGCTGGGCAATATAGTATGTGACTGGGCAATATAGTACGTGACTGGGCAATATAGTACGTGACTGGGCAATATACTAGGTGACTGGGCAATATAGTACGTGACTGGGCAATATACTACGTGACTGGGCAATATACTACGTGACTGGGCAATATAGTACGTGACTGGGCAATATAGTACGTGACTGGGCAATATAGTACGTGACTGGGCAATATAGTACGTGACTGGGCAATATACTAGGTGACTGGGCAATATACTATGTGGCTGGGCAATATAGTATGTGACTGGGCAATATACTATGTGGCTGGGCAATATAGTACGTGACTGGGCAATAGAGTACGTGACTGGGCAATATAGTACGTGACTGGGCAATATAGTACGTGACTGGGCAATATAGTACGTGACTGGGCAATATAGTACGTGACTGGGCAATATAGTACGTGACTGGGCAATATACTAGGTGACTGGGCAATATAGTACGTGACTGGGCAATATAGTACTTGACTGGGCAATATACTATGTGACTGGGCAATATAGTACGTGACTGGGCAATATACTACGTGACTGGGCAATATACTACGTGACTGGGCAATATAGTACGTGACTGGGCAATATACTACGTGGCTGGGCAATATACTACGTGGCTGGGCAATATACTACGTGACTGGGCAATATACTATGTGGCTGGGCAATATACTAAGTGGACAAGCATATTCTAGAATACCCGATGCGTTAGAATCAGGCCACCATCTAGTATTCTTATATTTGCCATATCACAAGTATCCAACTCCAGTTTCCAGCTGAAAGAAACACTTTCTAATGGATGACATTAATCTGCAGCATTCGATACTGTGGATCATCAGCTCCTCCTCACTATGCTCCGCTCCATTGGCCTCAAGGACACCGTTCTCTCCTGGTTCTCCTCCTATCTCTCTGACCGATCCTTCACTGTATGTTTTGCTGGTTCCTCCTCCTCTCACCTTCCCCTTACTGTTGGGGTTCCTGAAGGATCAGTCCTAGGCCCCCTCCTCTTCTCGTTGTATACTGCCCCTATTGGACAAACAATCAGTAGATTTGGTTTCCAGTACCATCTCTATGCTGATGACACCCAATTATACACTTCTGCTCCTGATATCTCGCCTGCCTTATTAGAAAACACCAGTGATTGTCTCACTGCTGTCTCTAACATCATGTCCTCCCTCTATCTGAAACTAAACCTGTCAAAAACTGAACTCCTCGTGTTCTCTCGCTCTACTAACCTACCTTTGCCTGACATTGCCATCTCCATGTGCGGTTCCACCATTACTCCAAAGCAACATGCCTGCTGCCTTGGGGTCATCCTTGATTCTGACCTTTCATTCACCCCCCCACATCCGATCACTGGCTCGCTCTTCTTATCTGCATCTCAAAAACATTTCTAGAATTCGCCCTTTTCTTACTTTCGACTCTGCAAAAACTCTTACTGTTTCACTTATTCATTCTCGTCTGGACTATTGTAACTCTCTACTAATCGGCCTCCCTCTTACCAAACTCTCCCCGCTCCAATCTGTCCTGAATGCTGCTGCCAGGATCATATTCCTCACCAACCGTTACACCGATGCCTCTACCTTGTGCCAGTCATTACACTGGCTACCCATCCACTCCAGAATCCAGTACAAAACTACTACCCTCATCCACAAAGCTCTCCATGGCTCAGCACCACCCTACATCTCCTATCTGGTCTCAGTCTACCACCCTACCCGTGCCCTCCGCTCCGCTAATGACCTCAGGTTAGCATCCTCAATAATCAGAACCTCCCACTCCCGTCTCCAAGACTTTACACGTGCTGCGCCGATTCTTTGGAATGCACTACCTAGGTTAATACGATTAATCCCCAATCCCCACAGTTTTAAGCGTGCCCTAAAAACTCATTTGTTCAGACTGGCCTACCGCCTCAATGCATTAAGGTGGCCTATTTTTTAAAAAAAGAATGTTCTCATTCACTTTATGCAGTTAATAGCCCTCTGTGTCTGTACTGTTACATACTTAGGCAGTTAACTGGTTCATGCAGCTTTACATGAACACCCGAGCCTCACATTATGGCTGGTCCGAATAACTATAGCATTTGTTACCATCCACCTCTCGTGTCTCCCCTTTTCCTCATAGTTTGTAAGCTTGCGAGCAGGGCCGTCATTCCTCCTGGTATCTGTTTTTGAACTGTATTTCTGTTATGCTGTAATGTCTATTGTCTGTGCAAGTCCCCTCTATAATTTGTAAAGCGCTGCGGAATATGTTGGCGCTATATAAATAAAAATTATTATTATTATTGAACCTGGTCCTAACAGCATGTTTTCCAACACCAGAGAAAGTGCAACCATGCTACCCCCACAGAGACTATAGGGGGTGTCCTGTCAGCTGTATTTCTGATTTTGGAATGCACTTACAGTTTGATGAATGAACATGATGAAGTCTGGAAGTCATTACCACTTGTATCTATGTGTTTATCTGAGTAGATTTCCTCCTATAGGTTACACGCTATGGCTAATACAGTGCATAAAGCATATTCTCTGCACAACAATGGAAGGATGAATTCTAACCTAAGCCAATGACATAAGTATATTTTTTATATAAGGGACAGCATTATAGTAGCTATATTCTTGTACATAAGTGGCAGTATTATAGTAAGTATAGTCTTGTACATAGGGCAAAGCCGGCGTCAGCAGCCAGCCCACCCGGGCAAGTGCCGGGGCCCTGAGTAGGCAGGGGGCCCACTCGTCGTTGGGGACACTGGCGTGCTATAGTGCCGGCCCCCGCGAGTGGACTTCCCGTCTGCTCCGGGCCCCGGCACTTGCGATACTTACCTCTCCCGCTTCCAGCGCTGCGGCGTCTTCCATCCTCTGACTGTGATGTTCAGGTCAGAGGGCGCGATGACATCACCAGTGCGCGCCCTCTGCCTGAGCAGTCACAGCACAGAGAGCAGGAAGACGCCGACACTGAGGAGTGCAGAGCAGAGCAGCGTCAAGCAACGAGAGGTGAGTATTTCATTTTTTTTAATATTTGGAGCAATCTATGGGGACCATCAGAAGGGGCCCATATATGGAGCATTATATGGGGCTAATTCTATATGGAGTGTCTTATGGGGCCAATAATATAGGGAGCATCTTATGAAGCCAATTCTATAGGGAGCATTATATGGGGCCAATTTAATATGGAGCATCTCATGTGGCCAATTCAATATGAAGCAGTATATGGAGCCAATAATATATGAGGCATCTTATGGGACTAATTATGTATGGAGCATTTTATATGGCCAATTATATATGGGGCATTATATGGGGCCAATAATATATGAAGCATCTTATGGGACTAATTATATATGGAGCATTTTATATGGCCAATTATATATGGGGCATTATATGGGGCCCATTATAAATGGAGCATCTTATGGGGCCAATTATTTTTGGAGCATTATATGGGACCCATTCTGTAAGGAGTATTATATGGGGCCCATTCTGTATGGAGCATCATATGGGACCCATTCTGTATGGAGCAATATATGGGGCTCAGTATACTGTATGGAGTATTATATGAGGCCCATTATATATGGAGTAATAGACGGGGCCCATCATATACTGTATGGAGAATTATATGTGGCTCACTATACTGTATGGAGCATTATATGGGGTCAATTCTGTATGGAGCAATATATGCGGCTCATTCTGTATGGAGTACTTTGTAGTGCCCATTATACTGTATAGAGCATTATATGAGGCTCATTATTCTGTATGGAGCATAATATTGGGCTCATTATTCTGTTTGGAGCAATATATGGGGCTCATTAGTCTGTATAGAGGACTATGTGGTGCCAATTATACGGTATGGAGCACTATATGGGGCCATTATACTGTATGGAGCCATATATGGGGCTCATTATTCTGTTTGGAGCAATATATGCGGCTCATTATTCTGTATAGAGGACTATACTGTCCGGTTTCTGAGCTAAAGTAGAATGCACAATAGATATCACTCGTGTAATGTAAGAAGTAAGTGAAATCTTTGGCATTGTACTATACCTATATTTCTCTGCCGTATGCGTACATTATGAATTGTGGTATGTGTTAAAGGGGCCCACCAGGACTCTTTCGCCCAGGGCCCATGAAAACCTGGAGCTGGCCCTGACATAAGGTTCAGTATTAGTCATATTCGTGTACATTGAGCAGTATTATACTAGTTATATTCTTGTACGTAGGGGCAGTATTATACTAGTTATATTCTTGTACATAGGGGGCAGTATTATAGTAGTTATATTCTTGTACATAGGTGTCAGTATTATAGTATTTATATTTGTGTACATGGGGGCAGTATTATAGTAGTTATATTCTTGCATATATGGGATAGTATTATAGTAGTTATATACTCGTGTATAAGGGCAGTATTATAGAAGTTATATTCTTCTATATACGGGCAGTATTATGGTACTTATATTCTTATTCATAGCGGCAGTATTATAGTGGTTATATTCTTGTACATGGGTACAGTGTATAGTAGTTATATTCTTGTACAAAGGAGGTAGTATTATAGTAGTTATAGTCTTGCACATAGGGGAAGTAATATAGTCGTTATATTATTGTACATAGGGATGTGTTCTACAGTAGTTATATTTCTGTACATATTAACAGTATTATCTATACACATAATTGTCTAAGGGGTACTTCCGTCTGTCTGTCTGTCCTTCTGTCACGGATATTCATTGGTCCTGGCCTCTGTCTATCATGGAAATCCAAGTCGCTGATTGGTCGCCGCAAAACAGCCACGACCAATCAGCGACGGGCACAGTCCAGAAGAAAATGGCCGCTCCATACTCCCCGCAGTCAGTGGCCGGCGCCCGCTCCCCGCAGTCACTGTCCCCGGCACTCCGCTCCCCGCAGTCAGTGGCCGGCACCCGCTCCCCGCAGTCACTGTCCCCGGCGCTCCGCTCCCCGCAGTCACTGTCCCCGGCGCTCCGCTCCCTGTAGTCAGTGTCCCCGGCGCGCAGCTCCCCGCACTGTGTCCCCGACGCTACGCTCCCCGCACGCTCCATACTCCCCTCCGGTCACCGCTAACACAGGGTTAATGCCAGCGGTAACACATTCCGTTACCGCCGCTATTAACCCTGTGTTCCCAACCTTTTACTATTGATGCTGCCTATGCGGCATCAATAGTAAAAGAAAGTAATGTTAAAAATAGTACAAAAACAAAAAACATGCTATACTCACCCTCCGTTGTCCGCTGAACCGCTCGCGCCTGCCGCCATCTTCCTTTCCCAGCGATGCTTTGCGAAATTACCCATAAGACCTAGCGGTCTCGCGAGACCGCTAAGTCATATGGGTAATTTCGCAAAGCATCCTGGGAACGCAAGATGGCGGCAGCCGTGCGCCCATCTGCACAGGATCCCAGGAGGCGGAGAGACGGGACGCTGAGGAGCAGCGACGAGAATGGTGAGTATGTTCAACTACAAGGGGCCCTCGGATCGTTAGGTGAGTATGTTTATTTTTAATTTTTTTTACCTGTGACATACGTGACTGGGCGGTATACTACGTCACTGGGCAATATCCTACGTGCCTCTGTGCTGTATACTACAAGGCTGGGCAATATACTACGTAACTGGGGCAATATACTACGTGGCTGGGCAATATACTACGTGGACATGCATATTCTAGAATACCCGATGCGTTAGAATCGGGCCACCATCTAGTAGTAGTTATATTCTTGTACATAGGGGCCATTACTATACTAATTATATTCTTCTGCATAGGGAGCAGTATTATAGTAGTTATATTCTACATACAGGCATTACTATAGTAGTTACATTCTTGTACATGGGGGTAATATTATAGTGGTTAGATTCTTGTACATGGGTACAGTATTATAGTAGTTATATTCTTGTACATAGGATGCAGTATTAAAGTAGTTATATTTTCACACATAGAGGAAGTAATATAGACGTTATATTCTTGTACATAGGGGCCAGTTCTATAGTTTTTATATTTTTGTACATATGGACAGTATTAAGGTAGTTACAGTATATTCTTCTACATACAGGCAGTATTTTATAGTAGTTATAGTCTTGTACATAGAGGCAGTATTAGAGTGGTTATATTCTTGCACATAGGGGACAGTATTATAGTAGTTATCTTCTTGTACATCGACGCAGTATTATAGTAGTTATAGTCTTCTACATAGGGGCAGTATTATAGTAGTTATATTTATTATCTATATATATAATTGTCTAAGGGGTTACTTCCGTCTGTCTGTCTTTCTGTCTGTCGGCAACTTCCGTCACGGAAATCCCGCATCGCTGATTGGTGTCACCAGCTGCCTGTCATGGCGTGCCGCAACCAATCAGCGACGGGCACAGTCCGATTAGTCCCTCCCTACTCCCCTGCAGTCAGTGCCCAGCGCCCGCATACTCCCCTCCACTCACCGCTTACACAGGGTTAATGCCAGCGGTAATGGGCCGCGGGTACCGCACTCTGTAACCGCTGCTATTAACCCTGTGTGACCAAGTTTTCACTATTGATGCTGCCTATGCAGCATCAATAGCCCCTTTCTGACATTTGACGTACTATCCCGTCGAGGTGGGGTGGACACGTATGACCACCAACGGGATAGTACGTCATACGCGATCGGCCGCGCTCACGGGGGGAGCGCAGCCGATTGTGGCCGGGTGTCAGCTGCATATCGCAGCTGACATCCGGCACTATGTGCCAGGAGCGGTCACATTAACCCCCGACACACCGCGATCAGGGAAGCATCACGCAGGGAGGGGGCTCCCTGCGGGCTTCCCTGAGACCCCCGCAGCAACGCGATGTGATCGCATTGCTCCGAGGGTCTCCTACCTCCTTCCTCGCTGCAGGCCCGGATCCAAAATGGCCGCGGCATCCGGGTCCTGCAGGGAGGGAGGTGGCTTACCAAGTGCCTGCTCAGAGCAGGAGCTTGGTAAGCCTGCAGTGCTGTAAGTCAGATCGCTGATCTGACAGAGTGCTGTGCAAACTGTCAGATCAGCGATCTGTGATGTCCCCCCCCCCGGGACAAAGTAAAAAAGTAAAAAAAAAAAAATTCCACATGTGTAAAAAAAATAAATTCCTAAATAAAGAAAAAAATATATATTATTCCCATAAATACATTTCTTTATCTAAATAAAAACAAACAAACAATAAAAGTACACATATTTAGTATCACCGCGTCCGTAACGACCCATCCTATAAAACTGCCCCACTAGTTAACCCCTTCAGTAAACACCATAAGATAAAGAAAAAAAAACGAGGCAAAAAACAACGCTTTATTATCATACCACCGAACAAAAAGTGGAATAACACACGATCAAAAAGACAGATATAAATAACCATGGTACCGCTGAAAACATCATCTTGTCCCGCAAAAAAAAAAACCGCCATACAGCATCATCAGCAAAAAAATAAAAAAGTTATAATCCTGAGAATAAAGCGATGCCAAAATAATTATTTTTTCTATAAAATAGTTTTTATCGTATAAAAGGGCCAAAACATAAAAAAATGATATAAATGATATATCGCTGTAATCGTACTGACCCGAAGAATAAAACTGCTTTATCAATTTTACCAAACGCGGAACGGTATAAACGCCTCCACCAAAAGAAATTCATGAATAGCTGGTTTTTGATCATTCTGTCTCACAAAAATCGGAATAAAAAGCGATCAAAAAATGTCACGTGCCCGAAAATGTTACCAATAGAAACGTCAACTCGTCCCGCAAAAAACAAGACCTCACATGACTCTGTAGACTCAAATATGGAAAAATTATAGCTCTCAAAATGTGGTAACGCAAAAAATATTTTTTGCAATAAAAAGCGTCTTTCAGTGTGTGACGGCTGCCAATCATAAAAATCCGCTAAATAACCCACTATAAAAGTAAATCAACCCCCCCCCCTTCATCACCCCCTTAGTTATGGAAAAATTAAAAAAAATTTAAAAAAATTATTTATTTCCATTTTCCCATTAAGGTTAGGGTTAGGGCTAGGGTTGGGGCTAGGGTTAGGGCTAGGGTTAGGGTTAGGGCTAGGGTCAGCGCTAGGGTTAGGGTTATTGCTAGGGTTAAGGCTACAGTTAGGGTTGGGGCTAAAGTTAGGGTTAGGGTTTGGATTACATTTACGGTTGGGATTAGGGTTAGGGGTGTGTCTGGGTTAGAGGTGTGGTTAGGGTTACCGTTGGGATTAGGGTTAGGGGTGTGTTTGGATTAGGGTTTCAGTTATAATTGGTGGGTTTCCACTGTTCAGGCACATCAGGGGCTCTCCAAACGCGACATGGCATCCGATCTCAATTCCAGCCAATTCTGCGTTGAAAAAGTAAAATAGTGCTCCTTCCCTTCCGAGCTCTCCCGTGTGCCCAAACAGGGGTTTACCCCAACATATGGGGTATCAGCGTACTCAGGACAAATTGGACAACAACTTTTGGGGTCCAATTTCTCCTGTTACCCTTGGGAAAATACAAAACTGGGGGCTAAAAAATAATTTTTGTGGGAAAAAAATTTTTGTTTTTATTTTTACGGCTCTGCATTATAAACTTCTGTGAAGCCCTTGGTGGGTCAAAGTGCTCACCACACCTCTAGATAAGTTCCTTAGGGGGTCTACTTTCCAAACTAGTGTCACTTCTGGGGGGTTTCAATGTTTAGGCACATCAGTGGCTCTCCAAATGCAACATGGCGCCCCATCTCAATTCCTGTCAATTTTGCATTGAAAAGTCAAACGGCGCTCCTTCCCTTCCGAGCTCTCCCATGCACCCAAACAGTGGTTTACCCCCACATATGGGGTATCAGTGTACTCAGGACAAATTGTACAACAACTTTTGGGGTCCAATTTCTTCTCTTACCCTTGGAAAAATAAAAAATTGGGGGCGAAAAGATAATTTTTGTGAAAAAATATGATTTTTTATTTTTACAGTTCTGCATTATAAACTTCTGTGAAGCACTTGGTGGGTCAAAGTGCTCACCACACCTCTAGATAAGTTCCTTAGGGGGTCTGCTTTCCAAAATGGTGTCACTTGTGGGGGTTTTCAATGTTTAGGCACATCAGTGGCTCTCCAAACGCAACATGGCGTCCCATCTCAATTCCTGTCAATTTTGCATTGAAAAGTCAAATGGCGCTCCTTCGCTTCCGAGCTCTGTCATGCGCCCAAACAGTGGTTTACCCACCCATATGGGGTATCGGCGAACTCAGGACAAATTGTACAACAACTTTTGGGGTCCATTTTCTCCTGTTACCTTTGGTAAAATAATACAAATTGGAGCTAAATAAATTTTTTGTGAAAAAAAGTTAAATGTTCATTTTTATTTAAACATTCCAAAAATTCGTGTGAAACACCTGAAGGGTTAATAAACTTCTTGAATGTGGTTTTGAGCACCTTGAAGGGTGCAGTTTTTAGAATGGTGTCACACTTGGGTATTTTCTATCATATAGACCCCTCAAAATTACTTCAAATGAGATGTGGTCCCTAAAAAAATGGTGTTGTAAAAATGAGAAATTGCTGGTCAACTTTTAACCCTTATAATTCCCTAACAAAAAAAAATGTTGGTTCCAAAATTGTGCTGATGTAAAGTAGACATGTGGGAAATGTTACTTTTTAAGTATTTTGTGTGACATATCTCTGTGATTTAACTGCATAAAAATTCAAAGTTGGAAAATTGCAAAATTTTCAAAATTTTCGCCAAATTTCCGTTTTTTCACAAATAAACGCAGGTAATATCAAAGAAATTTTACCACTATCATGAAGTACAATATGTCACGAGAAAACAATGTCAGAATCACCAGGATCCGTTGAAGCGTTCCAGAGTTATAACCTCATAAAGGGACAGTGGTCAGAATTGTAAAAATTGGCCCGGTCATTAACGTGCAAACCACCCTTGGGGGTAAAGGGGATAGTAAAAAGATCGAATGTTAAAAATAATTAAAAAAAAAAAAACCTGCTATGCTCACCTTCCGTAGTGTGACGATGTGCTCGCGGCTGCCGCCAGCTTCCATTCCCAGAGATGCTTTGCGAAATTATCCAGAAGACTTAGCGGTCTCACGAGACTGCTAAGTCATCTGGGTAATTTCGCAATGCATCCTGGGTACGGAAGATGGCGGCAGCCGCACGCATATTGACAGCTTCGCTGGATCCCGGCGGGTGAGTATATAACTATTTTTTATTTGAATTATCTTTTTTTTTAACACGGATATGTGCCCACACTGCTATATACTACGTGGGCAGGGTTATATAGCGTGTGGGCTGCGTTATATACAGTGTGGCTGCTATATACTACGTGGCCAGTGTTATATACTACGTGGGCAGTGTTATATACCACGTGGGCTGCGTTATACCCTATGTGGCCAGTGTTATACACTATGTGGGCAGTGTTATATACCGCGTGGGCAGTGTTATATACCGCATGGGCTGTGTTATATACCGCGTGGCTGCTATATACTACATGGCCAGTGTTAGATACTATGTGGGCTGTGCTATGTACTGCGTAGCCTGTGCTATATATTACGTGGCCACTATTATATACTGCATGGCCTGTGTTATATACTACGTCGCCTGTGTTATATACTGCGTGGCTGCTATATACTGTGTGGGCTGTGTTATATACTGCGTGGCCTGTATTAACGCATCGGGTATTCTACAATATGTATGTATGTATATAGCAGCCACATAGTATATAGCACAGGCCACGTAGTATTTGTCTACTATATACTACATGGCTCCTATATACTACGTGGCTTGTGCTATATACTATGTGGCTGCTATATACATACATCTACTATATAATTGTCTAAGGGTCACTTCCATCTTTCTGTATGTCCTTCTGTCTGTCACGGATATACATTGGTCGCGGCCTCTGTCTGTCATGGAATCCAAGTAGCCCACGACCAATCAGCGATGGGCGCAGTCCGGCAGTAACATGGCCTCTCCTTCCTCCCCCGCAGTCAGTGCCCGCTCTGTACTCCCCTCTAGTCAGCCCTCACACAGGGTTAATGGCAGCGCTAATGGACCATGTTATGCCGCGGTGTAACGCACTCCATTAACGCTGCTAGTAACCCTGTGTGACCAACTTTTTTACTATTGATGCTGCCTATGCAGCCTCAACAGTAAAAAGAATACAAAGAGAGAAGAACAGAAAGGACACTATTGTATGTGTTTACTATAGGTCACCTGGACAGACTGAAGATATGGATGAACTCTTTATAAATCAGATGTCTCTGTTGTCAAAAAAGTACAACATAGTGACCATGGGAGATTTTAACTATCCAGATATTTGTTGGGAATCTCTCAGGCAAAAGTAATGGGTCTAGAAAATTCTTCTCTTCTCTTGCTGACAGCTTTATCTTTCAAAAAGTAGAAGAGAGAACAAGAGTATCTGAAATCTTGGACCTAATTCTAAACAACAGGGAGGAAATGGTTGAGGAAGTCAAGGTGGCTGGGAATTTAGGAGGCAGTGATCATGCTAAGAGCGAATTCTGGATTACAAGAGGAGGAAGACCAGCGAGGACTCAGAATTTGAAGTTGGACTTAATGTGAATACTTTTCTGTCCAATGATGATAAAAGTATTCTAGGAGTGATACCTTTATTGGCTAACCAGAAAATAATATGTTTGCAAGCTTTCAGAGCACAGTCGCTCCTTCTTTAGTCAAGATTACAAATAGATTAATAAGAAACAAGCACAACATTTAAAGAATAATACAGGAGGACATTTGTTAGGGGGTGGGAAGTGTGATGAGTCCATAGATAAGCCAAGGTAATCAAATTGGGCATTTTCTTACAAATGGAGAGGCAGTGGGAATAATGTTCTTAGTTATCTGGAGTACATCAGGTGGAGGTGTGAATTGTATCCATGTAGTGACTCATAAATCCAGGTGTTAAATTGAGTCCTAGTGTCAACGAATTAAACATATTCATTAGTTTGTATTCCCAAATTTTTCTTTCCCTGTGGTCCTTAAAATTACCTTTTAGTATTAAGACTTTTAAATCTGTCATACTGTGTCCAGGTCCAGAGAAATGTTTTCCCACCGGTGTGTCCATTTCATTCCTGATTGTGTGTCTGTGTAGATTCATCCTAGTTTGTAGTCTTTGCATAGTTTCCCCAATATAGATACTTCCAGGGCACCTCGTACATTGTATCATGTACACCACGTTGGAGGATGTACAAGAAAAGGAACCCATGACCTTATAGTTCTGATTTGTGTTTGGTACACGGACTATATTTGTTGGTAATATGTGGGTACAAGTTTTGCATTTTTTATTGTTACAGGAGAATGTGCCAGTCACTGATGGTGATGAGAGGACACTTCTGACAAGGAGATTCCTTAAGTTAGGGGGCTGTTTGTAGGAGAGAAGTGGTAGTTCTGGGAATATGTCTTTCAATTTGTGATCTCTATGGAATATGGGTTGGAGATCAGCATCAATTTTCCTCAGGATGCTCATATGGGGGTTGTATGTGACCACAAGAGGTACCCTGTTGTTATCCTCTCTCAGTTTGTAATCCAGAAGGCTGTTTCTTGGGATCATTGTAGCCCTGTGGATCTGCTCATCTATTACCAGTGGATGGTATCCTTGTTGTAGGAATGTATTCCTCAGAAATCGCAGCTGTAGTTCCCTGTCTTTGCTGTCTGAACACAGGCCAGAGGAGCCAAAGAGCCAAGGCAGCTGAAAAGCTTGGCACCCACGGAGTACACAGCAGTGCAGTCGCCCACGGTAACTGGTCTCAGGAGGTGGACTGGCATGTTTATTGGCTGCAAACTGGAGGATACGGTTCCCGGCTGCGATCCGGTGGATATCGTGTACTGTATTGCTGTGAGTTGGAAACTAATGCTGTGAGTTGAACATTAAAGAGACAATTTATTTTGAACTTTGCAGTTTTTGTACCGCTGCACTACATAGGGTAGTATTATAGTAATAATTGCAAAAAGTGAGAGCAGCACAGAAAAACAAATTCAGAGTGCAAAGCTCCTCAGGCATATACCAAACCTTATAATAAGAGTCCAAAAAGTCAGAGGCAGCACACCATTGCAAATAAATTTCAAAAAGTGTTCAGGTTTTAATAGCCCATCATGGCAACGTTTCAGCTCATAAAGTGCCTTTCTGCTTGAGAAAGGCTCTTTATGAGCTGAAACGTTGCCATGATGGGCTATTAAAACCTGAACACTTTTTGAAATTTATTTGCAATGGTGTGCTGCCTGACTTTTTGGATTCGTAGTATTATAGTAGTTATATTCTTCTACATACAGGCAGTATTATAGTAGTGATATTTTTGTACATGGGGCATTATTATAGTACTTATACTCTTGTACATAGGGTAGTAATATAGTATAGTTATATTCTTGTACAAAGTAGCAGTATTATAGTAGTTATATTTTTGTACATAGAGGGCAGTATTACAGTAGTTATATTACTGTACATAGGAGCAGTACTATAGTTGTTTTCCTTGAAAACTCATACTTTTATTACTCAACTAAGTTGCCAAATGAATTTAAAATCTAGTCCAGACATTGACAAAGTTGGAAAAAAAATTTTTATTTCAAATAATAATTTTCTCCTTCAAACCCTGCTTTCGTCAAAGAATTCTCCCTTTGCAGCAATTCCAGCATTGCAGACCTTTGGCATTCTAGCAGTTAATTTGCTGAGATAATCTGGAGAAATTTCCCCCCATGCTTCCAGAAGCCCCTCCCACAAGTTTGTTTGGCTTGATGGGCACTTTTTGCATACCGTACGGTCAAGAGCTCCCACAACAGCTCAATGGGGTTGAGATCTGGTGACTGCGCTGGCCACTCCATTACAGATAGAATACCAGCTGCCTGCTTCTTCCCTAAATAGTTCTTGCATAATTTGGAGGTGTGCTTTGGGTCATTGTCCTGTTGTAGCATGAAATTGGCTCCAATCAAGCGCTGTCCACAGGGTATAGCATGGTATTGCAAAATGGAGTGATAGCCTTCCTTATCCAAAATCGCTTTTACCTTGTACAAATCTCCCACTTTTCCAGCACTAAAGCAACCCCAGACCATCACATTACCTCCACCATGCTTGACAGATGGCGTCAGGCACTCTTCCAGCATCTTTTCAGTTGTTCTGTGTGATCCAAACACCTCAAACTTGGATTTGTTTGTTCATAACACTTTTTTCCAATCTTCCTCTGTCCAATGTCTGTGTTCTTTTGTCCATATTAATATTTTCCTTTTATTAGCCAATCTCAGATATGGCCTTTTCTTTGCCACTCTGCCCTGAAGGCCAGGATCCTGGAGTCGCCTCTTCACTGTAGCCGTTGACACTAGCGTTTTGCGTGTACTATTTAATGAAGCTGCCAGTTAAGGACCTGTGAGGCGTAGATTTCTCTAACTACAGACTCTAATGTACTTGTTTTGTTGCTCAGTTGTGCAGTGGGGCATCCTGCTTCACTTTCTACTCTGGTTAGAGCCTGTGAAGGGAGTAGTACACACCGTTGTAGGAAATCTTCAGTTTCTTGGCAATTTCTCTCATGGAATAGCCTAATAATAATAGAAAAAAAGGGCCAGGAATATTGAAAGGAGAAATAAATCTGTTACCTTGGGCTGCAGTGCTCTCCGACGCGGCATCCACCACTTGTCTGGCCATATAGTGACAGCGTGCCCATGCCCATATAAGAAGGGAAGGGGCGGGACTATAAAGAGATGTGGCCAATAACTATTATTATTATCTCTTTATAGGTCACAAACGTTTTCTTGTATTTACTACAATAAATTTTTCCTGCTGCATCTTTCTTAAAGTTGAGTGCTAGGTCTCTTACTATTAATCTATACACCTATGAAGATATTGCATTACAAACCAGACGTTTGCAGCTAGAATAGTCATTTACCACATTAACAATGTATAGAGTGTATTTTTGAATCATTTAATGTTAGCTTCATTGGAAAAACTGTGCTTTTCTTTAAAAAATAAGGACATTTCTAAGTGACCCTAAACTTTTGCACAGTAGTGTATATAGGGCAGCATTACAGTCTTTACATTGTCTTTGTTTTTTTTTTTTCAATCTTTTATACACTTTGGCTTAGCACCTAATGTTAAACAACTGGAGGCCATGTGTAAAGGTACCGTCACACTAAGCGACGCTGCAGCGATACCGACAACGATCCGGATCGCTGCAGCGTCGCTGTTTGGTCGCTGGAGAGCTGTCACACAGACAGCTCTCCAGCGACCAACGATGCCGGTAACCAGGGTAAACATCGGGTTACTAAGCGCAGGGCCGCGCTTAGTAACCCGATGTTTACCCTGGTTACCAGCGAAGACATCGCTGAATCGGTGTCACACACGCCGATTCAGCGATGTCAGCGGGACGTCCAGCGACGAAACAAAGTGCTGGCCTTTCTGCCCCGACCAGCGACATCACAGCAGGGGCCTGATCGCTGCTGCCTGTCACACTGGACGATATCGCTAGCCAGGACGCTGCAACGTCACGGATCGCTAGCGATATCGTCCAGTGTGACGGTACCATTATAGATGATGATTTCCCACTATGTCTTTCCTGGATTAATTGCTGAAATACCAGATGATTGTAGAAAACAAGAGAAAGCGGAGCAAAGTAACACAGCTATTGAGCAGTAGTTGTCATTATTCTGTCCAGTGGTCTCCAACCTATGTCTCTCCAGCTGTTGCGAAACTGCCACTCCTAGCATGCATGCAGCTGCCATGGCATGCTAGGAGTCGTAGTTTCACAATAGTTGGAGACCTGGGCACTTTTAGGTGTAAATGTGGCTCTTAGCATAAGATTTTTGATAGCGGGGTCCTTATGATTACCTTATGTTTATAGTGACTAACATAAAAAATGGTGGTAACTATGTCCAGCACTATTGTAACTCTTAAGATGCTTAATTGCTCTGTGACTCTGGGTCTGTGGCTGGCAGAAGGCCTGGACTCAGCTGGGAGTCAGTCCATAAAAACAAAAAAAAAGTAAGATTGGATACAACTAAGCAAAACCACAACATAGCAAAGCCCTCAACTCCAGGAAACGGGACTCTTGTCGGAAAGAAGCCGACATGGGATGTATTTCTCATCCCAAATTCGTGCTAAGGGCTTCATCAAAGACAGAGAAATTCAATCCTTCAAAATATATATCTGACAAGCATCCAGTCCAAGATTGGGAAAGTGTATGAAGATGAGATGTTGTAACATGTAACCACCAAAGAAGTGCCTCTGACTTGCACTCACGTTTGAGTGAGTTCTGCTACTCTATCAGTGTCCTCAGCTGTCCAGTACATACATTCCTGTGGTGTCTGACCACCCTGGTACAAAGACACGCAATCCAGCTGGTTATATTTACAGAACCTACAACACAGTACCACCACCACCACCACTACAGCCATTTGATCTCTTCCAGTTGACAAAGAATTTCTCCATTAAATTTCTCATTTTGCTCAAAAGGCTAAAAGATAAAACACACATTGGTTAGGAGAACCAACATTACAGAACAGTTCCTTCTCTCTACAGAAATACTTGGTTAATTTTGCTCCGTAGCTGGTCATTCTTAGACATCCATAGATCTTGTAGAATCTAATAAGAGTCATAAAATTAGTGGCTCATAAGTTGACAATATTTGCATGGTCTTTGAAGTTGGATATTCATGATTTTATTGAATCTGTAGGGACTATGAAATTAATAGGTATGGTCTCACTGGGTCAGTAATGTCCGAAATAGTCAGAGTTCACATAAGAACCGTGATGTTGGATATTCATGATCTAAGATGCCAAATTCAAACAGTAGTCAGAGTTCACATAAGAACCGTGATGTTGGATATTCATGATCTAAGATGTCAAATTCAAACAGTTCATAATACCATTAGGAAGCATGAGGTCGAACATTCATAATCTGGTGAGATCTGTTACTTTCACACTTCCGTCTTTTGTCCTCCGTCGCAATCCATCGCTATGGTCAAAAAACGGATCCTGCAAATGTGCTTGCAGGATGCGTTTTTTGCCCATAGACTTGTATTAGCAACGGATCGCGACGGATGGGCACATGTCGCATCCGGCGGACGCGACGCACAAAAAAAGTTCAAAGTAACTTTTTTTGTGCGACGTGTCTGCCATTTTCGAAACTCCGCCCCCTCCTCCCCGGACTGCAGAATGGGCAGCGGATGTGTTGAAAAACTGCATCCGCTGCCCACGTCTTGCAGTTATTTCACAACGTCCGTCGTTACGTCGGCCCGATGCATTGCGACGGGCCCGTACCGACGGAAGTGTGAAAGTAGCCTAAGGTTGTGGAGTCCTTTCAAACCTGACAAGAAAGATTAAAGTTGGGCAATAATGATCTGATGGTCTCTATAAGGTCCTGGACTAGTCATATGCATTGTGGCATTTTTGGAATCCTATAAATTCAATGGTCATTGTCTGCTGATAGTTTTAAGGCCCTAAACAGTAATAGTTTTTATAGGAACTACAAAGCTGTTCATCCATGATCTGATTGTGTCATTATGGTTTACGAATGTGGATAGTCCCAACCGGAAATTCTGGCACATTTGATCTAAAGTAAGACAGACAGTTTGTAATCTTGAATTTGTACATCCATAATCTGGTGGTGTCTATAAAGTTCCAGAAGGTTGGCAATTACTAAAAGTTAAACTTCAGGTAGTTTACATACACGATCATTCCTGCAGGTGCACTGAAGTTTGCCATCATAGATTTTGTGTGATTTGTACGGTTTCAGGCAATTTACATACAAAGAAGATGGAAGTAGAGCACCCAAGAACTGATGGTTTCTGCAAGATCCATGAACAGTTTATGTACGGTATGTTCTAGTTTCTGTGGAAACCTAAAAGGTGATAGACCATAATCTGATCACACCTGTAAGGTCCTAGAAGGTATGGGGACCATGAAATTGAACGTCCATGATCTGATGATATCTCTAAGGTCCTAGATAGCTTGTCTTTCCTATAGGAACCTTGAAGTTGGTGGGCCATGATCTAAGGTCCCAGGTAGTTTTTTTTCTGGTTGGAAGTCTAAGGTTGGACATTCTTGATCTGATGGGATTTGTGGGGCTCAAAAATATTGATAACTCCTATAGAAACTTTAAAGTTAGACAGCTGTGTTCTAACAGGATCTATTGTATTTCAGGCATTTTGTAGTGTTGATATGAAGTTGAATAGCCATAATCTTAAAGTATCTGTAGAGTCCCAGAATGATGGTACGTCCTATAGGTTCCAGATAGCTCATATAAACCATAGCCCATTTATGAACCTTGAAGGTGGACATCCATGATCCGATGGTATCTGCAAGGTCCAAGCACATTCTTCTAATTTGTAGATCTGTTCTAGAGGAACTTTGAGGTTGGTAAATAATGGTCTGTAGAAATCATTTACAATGCTGATCTCCCAACACACAAGCACAAAACCCCGTTAATTATCTTGCTACTACAATATAGAACAATGCTAGGTTTTAGAATTTACAAAGTGCTAATCTCACAGCTAATCCTGCAAGTAAATCCAGTCTGAGCGGATACTTTAAAATTAGACATCCCTCTAAGTCTGTAATGGCAGCGGTCCAGCTTCTTGTTACTTCTGGCTGGAGAGTGGGTGTCGGGGACAGGATTTCATTATGGTTTCATTTAGGAGTTGAGACCATCATGATACTTGTGAGAAACCAATGTTGGAATTATGTGTGAACACAGTGAGGATCAAAGTGAAATTAGTGTGGGGGAAAAATTAAAGGGCACTGTATGTACAGTTAGTAAAGGTTGTATCTGGATTATAGACAAAATAAAATACACTCAAACGACCAATATATGTACAAGGATTTTGGATTGCTAAACAAGTAATATTCTCAATCAAGATATAAAAATATTTAATATTCCCATTATTCAATGAGGAGACAAAAGCTTGTATATTTAGCCAACTATATAGAATAGATGCATGTGATTTACTGCAGTCTTCCAAATGCAGTGGCATGGCTAAAAAAAACTGGACCATAGATCTGTTATACTTCCAGTGCACTCGATATCACACACTATAATTCAAATCCAGAACATGTAGCTTCTCCATCAACCCACATCATATACATATTACCTGGGTCTATGTGACTCCCCAAAAGTGCTCTACCAAGTGGCATGCTGAACCTCCTAGTCCCGACGCGCGTTTCGTGTGTACTTCTTCCTGGGGTGTGTCACAAACTTTTGTGAAATAAAAATCGGATCCAGCAAATGTTGCTGCTGGATCCGTTTTCTTTCTCATAGACTTGTATTAGTGACAGATTCTGACGGATGGCCTTCCGTTTCATCCGTCATTTGACGGATCTGTTGTAAATTCTGTGTCTGGATGGAGACACCGCACATAGAAACGTTTTTTGTGTACGTCGAAAAATCGCGCAGCGATGGATCTTGCGCTGTCCGTCGTTGGCTATAATGGAAGCCAATGGACGCAGGATCTGTCGCTGACCGTCAAAAGATGGAATTCAGTGACAGATTCCGTTTTTTTAAAACTGAGCATGCCTGGAAGGATTTTCCATTCCATTCCTCCATGGAGGTGAAGTCTGCGAGGAGATCAGACAGTCTCTTGAAGTGAGTGTCCCTCTCCGCGGAGTATTTGGGGCACCTCAGCAGGAAGAGGGCCTCATCCTCCATGGCCTCCTGGGGGCACTACTGGCAGAGTCTGCTCTCTCAGGGCTTGTAGTTCTGTCAGTGCCGCCTGGATTCGATGAGTAGGCTGTGGGCGTTCAGTCTGTATCGGCTCAGGATCTGTCGCTCTTTGGGGTTTTCTAGTTTCTCTAGATATGGGGCCAGTTTGTATTCCCTCTGTAGGTTCTGGTATATCATCAGTTTCTTGGATTTATTTATGTCGTTCCTCCAGATGCAGAGATATTCCTCTTTGACTTTGTGTACCATCTTCTGGATTTCACCTTTTGTCAGGCCATGTAGGTTTATGGCTTGGTCAGACTGGCTTTGGGTACTTTTTGTTTTGAGGTTTCCTGGTGTAGGAAGGCTTTGTGATGGTAGGAGCTGGGACGGCTACTTTGTAGATGAGCCTTGAATGACAGTGCCTTCTTTATTGTGATGTATAGTGGGAATCTCTCTCTCTCCAGAATTTTGTTCCGTTAAATTCAGGCAGCACCTGCTTTGAACAATCCGTCAAAAAAAACGGATCCAGTGCATTCGTTTTTTACAATCAGCACAGGATCCGTCTTTTCAACACTTTGACGGATTGTGACTGATTGTAAAATACTGATGTGTCAAAGAAGCCTTTGGTTAGTTAGCACCTGGACAAGGATAGGGATTTATTCTTGTTTTGTTTTGGTGCTGTGCAACCTGTGGAAATAAATGTCACTTTTTTTTTATAAAAGAATCCAGTGCGAACACTAACTAACACTAAAGAGCATAAGGGTACCGTCACACTGAAACGACGCTGCAGCGATACGACAACGATGTCGATCGCTGCAGCGTCGCTGTGTGGTCGCTGGAGAGCTGTCACACAGACAGCTCTCCAGCGACCAACGATCCCGAAGTCCCCTGGTAACCAGGGTAAACATCAGGTTACTAAGCGCAGGGCCGCGCTTAGTAACCCGATGTTTACCCTGGTTACCAGCGTAAACGTAAAAAAAACAAACATTACATACTTACATTCCGTGTCTGTCCTCCGGCGCTGTGCTTTCCTCTGCACTGTCAGCGCCGGTCAGCCGTAAAGCAGAGCGGTGACGTCACCGCTGTGCTTTCTGGCTGGCCGGCGCTGACACAGGATGCAGGAGGAGTGCAGAAAAGCAGAGCGCCGGGGACAGACAGCTGAAGGTAAGTATGCAGTGTTTGTTTTTTTTACGTTTACGCTGGTAACCAGGGTAAACATCGGGTTACTAAGCGCGGCCCTGTGCTTAGTAACCCGATGTTTACCCTGGTTACCAGTGAAGACATCGCTGAATCGGCGTCACACACGCCAATCCAGCAATGTCAGCGGGAGATCCAGCGACAAAAGAAAGTTTCAGATGATCTGCTACGACGTACGATTCTCAGCGGGGTCCCTGATCGCAGTAGCGCGTCAGACACAGCGAGATCGTAATGATATCGCTGGAACGTCACGGATCGTGCCGTCCTAGCGATCAAAGTGCCACTGTGTGACGGTACCCTAAATCCCAACAATTAGTGGATGAAATGTAGGTGTGACATCCCAGAGAGCACAGACGATTGGAGTGTAAAGATTGAATGTAAGCAGCTACAGTCTGAAAGCATGGAGGAGCTTGTTAAGCAAATGGTCCAGGCTAATATGCAGCAGCAGAACCAACAATATAACAACAAACTTCTGATTCAGCAGCAACAGTTGCAACAGCAGCCGTATCAGCAACATATGTGTTACGGACTGACCTGGTTGGAGTAGTGATATTGCAACCACTAGGGGCAGCACCGATCAGGTAGCATAGTCTGGAATAGCCAAGGAGTCTATACACAGGAACAGCAATGTAGTTTGAAGGAATAAGCAGGAATCATTGTCAAGGAAGCCAGGGGTTGTTTACCAGGAGCAGCAGTGTCGTTTGATGGAATAAACAGGAGTCATAGTCAAGGAAGCCAGAGGTCGTTTACCAGGAGCAGCAGTGTCATTTGCAGGAATAAGCAGGAATCATAGTCAAGGAAGCCAGAGGTCGTTTACCAGGAGCAGCAGTGTCATTTGCAGGAAAAGCAGGTGGAAGGAAGCTTGACTAAAGGCAGGTAGCTCAATAATCATGCAAGGAACTGAGAGCGAGGCCAGGTTTAAATAGGATGTGCAATCAGAATGAGACAATCGGGAACTCAGGGAGGTAACCAACAGGAAACTCAGGGAGGAGACATCAGCAACAACATAGGTTCAAGTATCTGGATAAGCACGGAACTGTCCAGCCAGCTGAATAGCTCAGGAGAAAGAGCTGCCGACTGATGCGCAGCTGCTAGGTTTGAATCCTGACAGTACTCCCCTCCTTCCAAGATGGCCTCTGGAAATCTCAGGCCCTTGCTTCTTTGGATGTCTCAGATGAAAAGCTCTTGTAAGCCTGGGTGCATGGACGTTGCCCTTCGGCTCCCATGAATTATCATCTGGTCCATAACCCCTCCATTGTGCCAAATACTGTAGTCTCCCTCTAAATTTTCTAGAGTCCAGAATTTCATCCACGATGTACTCTTCATCACCATGGACTTTTTCTGGTGGAGGAAGCGGCCGAGTTCTTCCTGGAAAAGGGTTCTCATTGATTATCTTGAGCAAAGACACCTGGAACACAGGGTGAATCTTCAGGCTGCTAGAAAGTTTTACATGGAAAGCAACTGGGTTAGTTTGTGCAGAAATTGGAAAAGGTCCTATGAATTTTTGACCTAATTTAGAAGACGGTACGTTTGTCATCAGATTTGTGGTAGAAAGCCAAACCTTGTCACCGACCTGAAAGGTAGGAGGGGCTTTGTGACGTTTATCTGCAGTTTCTTTATAATCTTCTTTGGCCTTTTGTAACATCTCAGTCCTACCAAGTGGGAGTGGTCAAGGACTTGTGGCATGCTATTGTTATAGGTCGAGATTTTCCTTTGCTCTGGAACTTATTGGCTAAAGCTGTAGTACTCAGTAGTCCAGACTCTGCCTGGAGTCGGCTATGGTAACAAAGTCACATTATGTAAACAGTGAATTTCTGTTCACTGTACTGGTTAGAAAGAAGGGTGAGGCCAATATTCCTGACCTGGAGGAGCCCCAGGACAACTATGGGTCTGCCCAGGTCTGGAACTTAACAGTAAAAGGTACTCTGGAAAATGTAAATGGTGATCCCCAGGAGACCTGAGCCTATAGTTGGTTTCCACAAAGGACCAGTCATAATAATGTTTTGTGTCGTGGGAACAAAGTGAAGGGACGGGTAAAAGAGCACTTCCTCAAGACCCAAGAGGAAAAGTCCAGAGGGTATAATCAGTTGGCTCGAGTGAGAAAATTTAAGGCTGGGGATCGGGTGCTTGTGTCAGAGCCCACAGGGGAGAACATGTTCCTTGCCCACTGGCAACCTATAGGGTTGTGAAAAAGATAGGAGAGGTCAACTATAAAGTACACGGACCAGGGAAAAGGAATCCCTTTCCCATATATTACGGCTACCTACTAAAAGCTTTGAAGCGTAAGAACCTGCTCGAAATTCCTTGCTGGTTGGCCTGGTCAGAAGCCACCATTGCAGGTATCACAGTGACAGGAACTTTGCTGCCTTCCAAATATCAACACAGACATAAATAAGTACACCTAAATAGAGGCAAGTTCTTGGAGGTACCAGGTCACCTTTGTGTCCTCAAGCATGTGCCTCACATTCGGGACAATTTAAAACTCTGTAGGCTCTGTGTGTTGGCAGATGGTGCCCAGCTCCCGGCTTTGGGGAGGGGTGGGGGTGGTTATGCAGGAAAGCCAGGTAGGCTTGGGTTAAATACTTGCTCTACAGGCTCTGATTATTTGAACCTGGCTGGTTCTGCATATAACCAGGCTAGGTGTTCACTTTTGTCAGTCAGCTGAGGGGAAACTGACCCTGAGTGGATTTCTGTTGGAGCTGAAGAGAGAGACAAGCTGGAATCTCTCTCTAAGAAGACTTTGGACAGTCCGTGTGCACTGAACTGCAAACAACACTGGTTGTTATAGACAATAGCTGTTTTGTTTGTCTTGATTGGGACTAGCTCAGCCATGTGTGAGTAGCCAGAGTCTGTGTTGTTTAGTTAGCTTCCACACAAGGCTAGTGATTTATGTGTATGGTTTTGTTTTGGTACTGTGTAACCATTTACAAATAAACGTCGCATTGTTTTGATACAAGAATCCAGTGAATGCTACCTGCTGCCTATTTGAGAGCATAAATCGCTACACCCGAAATACTCCCATATACCATGATATACTCACATATACCCCAATACACCCATATAACGATATACTCTTGTATATCCTGATATACCCTCATAAATTCTCATATACCCTCATATTTGTTGATCAGCAACAAATCTGAACCAGCGCTCCCTAATGTAAGTTGGATGGACTAATGTAAGTTGAATCCATACTTATCATCAAGATTGGACAAGTTGTTCCCGACGTGTTACAAATATGTTATTCCTTTCCTTTAATATAACAAGGGCCAAAGGATCCCTACTTTTTATGAACATGGCAGCAACTGATATCCTTAGTCATCATGAAAAAAAATAAAAAATGCTTATTTTTCACAACAGTGGGACAAGCTGATCCCTACTTATCATGGATGTGGGTGCAAGTGATCCCTATTTCTCATGAAGATGGGATGAGTTAATCAAAAATGTATCATAAAGAAAGGACAAGCTTGGGAATATGTGACCCCTACTTATTTTGAAGGAATGAAAAACCAATCTCTACTGGCAAGATAATCTTCACTTCCCAAAAATTAGATAGGCATTTCCGTGCTCCAAAAATCAGGAATATATTTGCTTGCAAAGGAGCTCCAACTGATCCTGACAACTCCTGGGACCAGCCCCATTTCTTTTTGCTAATCATTGCAAACCTGTAAATTCCCTAAAAGCAGTGTTATCACTATCACAAGCTCTGTGATCCTTGCAGCGACCAGCGGGTTTCCATGTGAACACTCTTGTGTTGGCAGTGGCAGTTTTGGCAGCGCACCGCAGCCCCTTCACACATCCTTCTATGGGCGTGAAGTGATTTATTTTCTCTTTATACTTTCCATTACTGTGGGATGAGCTCCCTGGACAATCTGATACAAGTACCGTTACATGACAGACCTGGGCCTCGGATGGATCGAAGCCGGCTTTTTGTGTTTACATGCGGACCAAGCAGAAAACATGAAGGCAGCTTTTCCAGGACGCCTACTCATCTATTAAAAACTGAATGAGTTTATTCAGCTCTGGTAAACAGTGCAGCGGTTTTATTATTACTGTACAAAGTAATTCTTTGGTCAGACTGAACAATATAGGATTGTATCCATCCTTGTGTGGCCCAGACTGAGACAAATACCCCTCTGTCATACCAAATACACTACTGTCAAGTGGAACAAACTGTGACTATACAGATATTAAATTATATACACTGCTCCACTGCTCAAAAAAATAAAAGGAACACTTAAACAACAGAATACAATTCCAAGTAAATCAAACTTCTGTGAACTCAAACTGTCCACTTAGGAAGCAACACTGTTTGACAATTAATTTATCATGCTGTTGTGTAAATGGAATAGACAACAGATGGAAATTACTGGCAATTATCAAGACATACACAATAAGGAGTGGCTCTGCAGGTGGGGACCACAGACCACATCTCAGTACCAATGCTTTTTGGCTGATGTTTTGGTCACTTTTGAATGTTGGTTGTGCTTTCACGCTCATGGTAGCATGAGACGGACTCTACAACCCACACAAGTGATTCAGGTAGTACAGCTCATCCAGGATGGCACATCAATGCGAGCTGTGGCAAGAAGGTTTGCTGTGTCAGAGTAGTGTCCAGATGCTGAAGGCGCTACCAGGAGACAGGCCAGTACACCAGGAGACGTGGAGGGGGCCGTAGGAGGGCAACAACCCAGCGGCAGGACCGCTACCTCAGCCTTTGTGCAAGGACTAACAGGAGGAGCACCTGCCTGAGCTCTGCAAAATGACCCCCAGCAGGCCACAAATGTGCATGTGTTTGCACAAATGGTTAGAAACCAACTCCATGAGGATGGACTGAGTGCCCAACATCCCTAAATGGGGGTTGTGCTCACAGCCCACCACCGTGCAGGATGCTTGGCATTTGCCACACAACACCAGGATTGTCAAATTCGCCACTGGTGCCCTGTGCACTTCACAGAGGAAAGCAGGTTCACACTGAACACATGTGACAGACGAGACAGAGTCTGGAGACGCTGTGGAGAGCTATCTGCTGCCTGCAACATCCTTCAGCATGACCGATTTTGGCAGAGGGTCAGTAATGGTGTGGGGTGGCATTTCTTTGGAGGGCCGCACAGCCCTCCATGTGCTCGCCAGAGGTAGCCTGACTGTCATTAGGTACCGAGATGAGATCCTCAGACCCCTTGTGAGACCATATGCTGGTGCCGTTGGCCCTGGGTTCCTCCTAATGCAGGACAATGCCAGACCTCATGTGGCTGGAGTGTATCAGCAGTTCCTGCAAGATGAAGGCATTGAAGCTATGGACTGGCCCGACCGTTCCCAGACCTGAATCCGATTGAACACATCTAGGACATCATGTCTCGCACCATCCACCAATGTCACGTTGCACCACAGACTGTCAAGGAGTTGGCAGATGCTTTAGTCCAAGTCTGGGAGGAGATCCCTCAGGAGACCATCCGCCGCCTCATCAAGAGCATGCCCAGAAATTGTAGGGAGGTTATACAGGCACGTGGAGGCCACACACACTACTGAGAATTATTTCCTTGTCTTGAGGCATTTCTACTGAAGTTGGATCAGCCTGTAACTTAATTTTCCACTTTGATTTTGAGCATCATTCCAACTTCAGACCTCTGTGGGATATTAGTTGTGATTTACGTTGATCATTTTTAGGTTTTATTGTTCTCAACACATCCCACTATATAATGCATAAAGATTTACAACTGGAATACTTCATTCAGTGATATCTAGGATGTGGGATTTTAGCGTTCCCCTTATTTTTTTGAGCAGTGTGTGTGTATATATATATATATATATATATATATATATATATATATATATATATACATATATATATATACATATATATAGTATACTCTGATAACAATATCATACCATAATTCCCCGGGTCATGTTGCTTTTTGGACAGAATATCTAGGATGTATCATAGCAGCCATGTTGAAAAGTTACGGATCTACCCTTTAACCCCTTTGAGACCTAGCCTATTTTCACCTTAATGACCAGGCCAATTTTTACAATTCTGCCCACTGTCACTTTATGAGGTAATAACTCTGCAACGCTTCAACGGATCCTGGTGATTCTGAGAATGTTTTCTTGTGACATATTGTACTTTATGATAGCATTAAAAATTTATTTGATATGACGCGTTTGTTTGTGAAAAAAAAAAACAAATTTGGCAAAAATGTTGAAAATTTTGCAGTTTTCAAACTTTTAATTCCACGTTTACTTTACATCAGCATAATTTTGGAAACATATTTTTTTTGTTAGGAAGTTATAAGGGTTAAAAGTTGACCAGCAATTTCTCATTTTTAAAACAAAATTTGCAAAACCATTTTTTTTTAGGGACCACCTCACACTTGAAGAGACTTTGAGGGGCTTATACGACAGAAAATACCTCAAAATGACACCATTTTAAAAACTGCACCCCTCAAGGTGATCAAAACCACATTCAAGAAATTTATTAACCCTTCAGTTTCTTCACAAGAATTTTTGGAATATGGAAGGAAAAAAATAAACATTTACTTTTGTTTCACAAAAATTTTCCTTTAGACCTAATTTTTTTTACTTTCGCAAGGGTCACAGGAGAAAATGGACCAAGAGCATGCCAATACCCCATATGTGGGGGAAATCTACTGTTTGGGCACATGGCAGGACTCGGAAGGGAAGGAGCGCCATTTGACTTTTTGAATGTAAAATTTGATGGAATAATTAGAGGACACCATGTCGTGTTTGAATTAGACCTCTTTGGGACCTTATCTACATGTGTATTGAGCACCTTGAACCACCAGGTGCTTCACAGACGTTTATAACGTTAAGCTATGAAAAAAAAAAAATCATTTTTTTCACAAAAATATTTTTTAGCTACACATTTTGTATTTTCACAAGAGGAAAAGGAGAAAATGAACACCAAAGTTTGTTGTGCAATTTCTTCTGAGTTCACCGATACCCCACATATGGCCGAAAACTACTTTTGAGGCACAGTGCAAAGCTCAGAAGGGAAGTAGTGCCATAGTACAGTGCAGATTTTACTGCACTTGTTCGAGGGTGCCATGCATTGGCAGAGCCTCTGAGGTGCCAGAACAGTTGGACCCCCCATAAGTGACCACATTTTACCAATTAAACCTCTCAATGAACTCATCTAGGGGTGCAGTGATTATATTGACACCAAAGATGTGTCACAAACCTTTATACCATTGGGAAGTGAAGAAGAATAATTTACATTTTTACCATAAGATTGTGTGTTAGTCCCAAGTTTTACATTTTCACACTGGGAAATGGGTAAAAATGGCACCAGAACTTGTCCCACAATTTCTGCTGAATGTAGAAATACCACATATGCGGCTGTACAGTACTACTTTGCCATACAGAGTGAGTCGGGAGAGACGGAGCACTAATTGCCTCCTGAAACGCAGATTTTCCCAGACTACCGTAGTTTGTGGATTCCATATAAAGAGGAGCCCCTAAGTGCTAGAAAAGCAGAACCCACCTCAAGTAACCCCATTTTGGAAATTATACAACCCTTTGGGAATTTATTTATAGACTAGCTGAAGAGCCCAGCGTTGCCTGGGCATAGTAAATATCTGTGGTTAGTTATAGCACGTCACTTCTCTTATTTTCCCATCACGCCTCTCATTTTCCCCCTCACATCTCTCATTTTCTCCCTCACACCTCTCATTTTCTCCCTCACTCCTCTCATTCCCCCCAACACTTGTCATTTCGACCTCACATCTGTCATTTTCCAATCACTACACTATTTTCCCTCACTCCTCTCATTTTGCACTCACACCTTTTCATTTTCACCTCACACCTCTCATTTTCACCTCAGTATATACATGTTTGTCATCTCCCTTATATATAGTATACACCTGTATGTCATCTCCTGTATATAGTATATACCTGTATGTCATCTCCCCTGTATATAGTATATACCTGCTGTGTGTCATCTCCCCTGTATATAGTATATACCTGTATGTCATCTCCTCCTATAGATAGTATATACCTGTATGTCATCTCCTCCTATATATAGTATATACCTGTATGTCATCTCCTCCTATATATAGTATATACCTGTATGTCATCTCCTTCTATATATAGTATATACATGTATGTCATCTCCTCCTGTATATAGTATATACCTGTGTGTCATCTCCCCTGTATATAGTATATATCTGTGTGTCATCTCCTCCTGTATATACCTATGTCATCTTCTATATATAGCATATACCTGTATGTCATCTCCTCCTGTATATAGTATATACCTGTAGGTAATCTGCTCCTGTATATAGTATATACCTGTGTGTCATCTCCTCCTGTATTTAGTATAAACCTGTATGTCATCTCCTCCTGTATATAGTATGTACCTGTATGTCATCTCCTCCTCTATATAGTATATACCTGTGTGCTATCTCTCCTGTATATAGTATATATCTGTGTGTCATCTCCCTTGTATATAGTATATACCTGTGTGATCTCCTGTATTAGACCTCGTTAACACGTTATTTGCTCAGTATTTTTACCTCAGTATTTGTAAGATAAATTGGCAGCCTGATAAATCCCCAGCCAACAGGAAGCCCTCCCCCTGGCAGTATATATTAGCTCACACATACACATAATAGACAGGTCATGTGACTGACAGCTGCTGTATTTCCTATATGGTACATTTGTTGCTCTTGTAGTTTGTCTGCTTATTAATCAGATTTTTATTTTTGAAGGCTAATACCAGACTTGTGTGTGTTTTAGGGCGAGTTTCGTTTGTCAAGTTGTGTGTGTTGAGTTGTGTGTGGCAACATGCGTGTAGCAACTTTTTGTGTGTCGAGTTGCATGTAACAGGTTAGTGTCTCAAGTTGTGTGCAGCAAGTTTTGCGCATGGCGAGTTTTGCGCGTGGTGAGTTTTATGTCTGGTGCCTTTTGAGTATGTGCAAGTTTTGTGTGAGGCAACTTTTGCATGTGTTGCAAATTTTGTGCATGTGGCAATTTTTCCGCGTGTGCAAGTTTTGCGTGTGGCGAGTTTTCCATGAGGTGAGTTTTGCACTTGTGGCGAGTTTTGTGTGAGCCTAGTTTTTGCATGTGGCGACTTTTGCGCGTGGCGAGTTTTGAGCGGCGACTTTTGTGTTTCGACTTTTATGTGGCGAGATTGGTGTATGTGTGGTGAAATGTGTGCTGAGGGTGGTATATGTGTTCAAGCACGTGGTAGTGTGTGGCGCATTTTGTGTGTGTGTTCATATCCCCATGTGTGGTGAGTATCTCATGTCGGGGCCCCACCTTAGCAACTGTACGGTATATACTCTTTTGCGCCATCGCTCTCATTCTTTAAGTCCCCCTTGTTCACATCTGGCAGCTGTCAATTTGCCTCCAACACTTTTCCTTTCACTTTTCCCCATTATGTAGATAGGGGAAAATTAGTTTGGTGAATTGGAAAGCGCGGGGTTAAAATTTCACCTCACAACGTAGCCTATGACGCTCTCAGGGTCCAGACGTGTGACTGTGCAAAATTTTGTTTCTGTAGCTGCGACGCCTCCAACACTTTTCCTTTCACTTTTTTCCCCATTATGTAGATAGGGGCAAAATTGTTTGGTGAATTGGAAAGCGCGGGGTTAAAATTTCACCTCACAACATAGCCTATGACGCTCTCGGGGTCCAGACGTGTGACTGTGCAAAATTTTGTTGCTGTAGCTGCGACGCTTCCAACACTTTTCCTTTCACTTTTTTCCCCATTATGTAGGTAGGGGCAAAATTGTTTGGTGAATTGGAACGCGCGGGGTTAAAATTTCGCCTCACAATATAGCCTATGATGCTCTCGGGGTCCAGACGTGTGACTGTGCAAAATTTTGTGGCTGTAGCTGCGACGGTGCAGATGCCAATCCCGGACATACACACACACACATACACACACACACACATACACACATTCAGCTTTATATAGTAGACTAGCTGAAGAGCCCGGCGTTGCCTGGGCATAGTAAATATCTGTGGTTAGTTATAGCACCTCACTTGTCTTATTTTCCCATCATGCCTCTCATTTTCCCAATCACATCTTTCATTTTCCCCCTCCCACCTCTCATTTTCTCCCTCACTCCTCTCATTCCCCCGTAACACTTGTCATTTCAACCTGACATCTGTCATTTTCTGATCACTCCACTATTTTTCCTCACTTCTCTCATTTTGCACTCACACCTTTTCATTTTCACCTCACACCTCTCATTTTCACCTCATCACCTCAGTATATACATGTTTGTCATCTCCCTTATATATAGTATACATCTGTATGTCATCTCCTGTATATAGTATATACCTGTATGTCATCTCCCCTGTATATAGTATATACCTGCTGTGTCTCATCTCCCCTATATATAGTATATACCTGAATGTCATCTCCTTCTATATATAGTATATACCTGTATGTCATCTCCTCCTGTTTATAGTATATACCTGTGTGTCATCTCCCCTGTATATAGTATATATCTGTGTCATCTCCTCCTGTATATAGTAAATACCTGCATGTCATCTTCTATATATAGCATATACCTGTATGTCATCTCCTCCTGTATATAGTATATACCTGTGTGTCATCTCCTCCTGTATATAGTATATACCTGTGTGTCATCTCCTCCTGTATATAGTATATACCTGTATGTCATCTCCTCCTGTATATATATGTACCTGTATGTCATCTCCTCCTCTATATAGTATATACCTGTGTGTCATCTCTCCTGTATATAGTATATATCTGTGTGTCATCTCCCCTGTATATAGTATATACCTGTGTGTCATCTCCTCCTGTATTAGACCTCGTTCACACGTTATTTGCTCAGTATTTTTACCTCAGTATTTGTAAGCTAAATTGGCAGCCTGATAAATCCCCAGCCAACAGGAAGCCCTGCCCCTGGCAGTATATATTAGCTCACACATACACATAATAGACAGGTCATGTGACTGACAGCTGCCGTATTTCCTATATGGTACATTTGTTGTAGTTTGTCTGCTTGTTAATCAGATTTTTATTTTTGAAGGATAATACCAGACTTGTGTGTGTTTTAGGGCGAGTTTCGTTTGTCAAGTTGTGTGTGTTGAGTTGTGTGTGGCGACATGCATGTAGCGACTTTTGTGAGATGAGTTTTGTGTGGCAACATGCGTGTAGCAACTTTTTGTGTGTCGAGTTGCATGTGACAGGTTAGTGTAGCAAGTTGTGTGCAGCAAGTTTTGCGCATGGCGAGTTTTGCGCGTGACGGGTTTTATGTGTGGTGCCTTTTGAGTATGTGAAAGTTTTGTGTGAGGCAACTTTTGCATGTGTTGCAACTTTTGTGCATGTGGCAATTTTTCCACGTGTGCAAGTTTTGCGTGTGGCGAGTTTTCCATGAGGTGAGTTTTGCACTTGTGGCGAGTTTTGCAAGAGCCTAGTTTTTGCATGTGGCGAGTTCTGCACGTGGCGAGTTTTGAGTGGCGACTTTTGTGTTTCGACTTTTATGTGGCGAGGTTGGTGTATTTGTGGTGAAATGTGTGCTGAGGGTAATATGTGTTCAAGCATGTGGTAGTGTGTGGCGCATTTTGTGTGTGTGTTTATATCCCTGTGTGTGGTGAGTATCCCATGTCGAGGCCCCACCTTAGCAACTGTACGGTATATACTCTTTTGCGCCATCGCTCTCATTCTTTAAGTCCCCCTTGTTCACATCTGGCAGCTGTCAATTTGCCTCCAACACTTTTCCTTTCACTTTTCCCCATTATGTAGATAGGGGAAAATTAGTTTGGTGAATTGGAAAGCGCGGGGTTAAAATTTCACCTCACAACGTAGCCTATGACGCTCTCAGGGTCCAGACGTGTGACTGTGCAAAATTTTGTTTCTGTAGCTGCGACGCCTCCAACACTTTTCCTTTCACTTTTTTCCCCATTATGTAGATAGGGGCAAAATTGTTTGGTGAATTGGAAAGCGCGGGGTTAAAATTTCACCTCACAACATAGCCTATGACGCTCTCGGGGTCCAGACGTGTGACTGTGCAAAATTTTGTTGCTGTAGCTGCGACGCTTCCAACACTTTTCCTTTCACTTTTTTCCCCATTATGTAGGTAGGGGCAAAATTGTTTGGTGAATTGGAACGCGCGGGGTTAAAATTTCGCCTCACAATATAGCCTATGATGCTCTCGGGGTCCAGACGTGTGACTGTGCAAAATTTTGTGGCTGTAGCTGCGACGGTGCAGATGCCAATCCCGGACATACACACACACACATACACACACACACACATACACACATTCAGCTTTATATAGTAGACTAGCTGAAGAGCCCGGCGTTGCCTGGGCATAGTAAATATCTGTGGTTAGTTATAGCACCTCACTTGTCTTATTTTCCCATCATGCCTCTCATTTTCCCAATCACATCTTTCATTTTCCCCCTCCCACCTCTCATTTTCTCCCTCACTCCTCTCATTCCCCCGTAACACTTGTCATTTCAACCTGACATCTGTCATTTTCTGATCACTCCACTATTTTTCCTCACTTCTCTCATTTTGCACTCACACCTTTTCATTTTCACCTCACACCTCTCATTTTCACCTCATCACCTCAGTATATACATGTTTGTCATCTCCCTTATATATAGTATACATCTGTATGTCATCTCCTGTATATAGTATATACCTGTATGTCATCTCCCCTGTATATAGTATATACCTGCTGTGTCTCATCTCCCCTATATATAGTATATACCTGAATGTCATCTCCTTCTATATATAGTATATACCTGTATGTCATCTCCTCCTGTTTATAGTATATACCTGTGTGTCATCTCCCCTGTATATAGTATATATCTGTGTCATCTCCTCCTGTATATAGTAAATACCTGCATGTCATCTTCTATATATAGCATATACCTGTATGTCATCTCCTCCTGTATATAGTATATACCTGTGTGTCATCTCCTCCTGTATATAGTATATACCTGTGTGTCATCTCCTCCTGTATATAGTATATACCTGTATGTCATCTCCTCCTGTATATATATGTACCTGTATGTCATCTCCTCCTCTATATAGTATATACCTGTGTGTCATCTCTCCTGTATATAGTATATATCTGTGTGTCATCTCCCCTGTATATAGTATATACCTGTGTGTCATCTCCTCCTGTATTAGACCTCGTTCACACGTTATTTGCTCAGTATTTTTACCTCAGTATTTGTAAGCTAAATTGGCAGCCTGATAAATCCCCAGCCAACAGGAAGCCCTGCCCCTGGCAGTATATATTAGCTCACACATACACATAATAGACAGGTCATGTGACTGACAGCTGCCGTATTTCCTATATGGTACATTTGTTGTAGTTTGTCTGCTTGTTAATCAGATTTTTATTTTTGAAGGATAATACCAGACTTGTGTGTGTTTTAGGGCGAGTTTCGTTTGTCAAGTTGTGTGTGTTGAGTTGTGTGTGGCGACATGCATGTAGCGACTTTTGTGAGATGAGTTTTGTGTGGCAACATGCGTGTAGCAACTTTTTGTGTGTCGAGTTGCATGTGACAGGTTAGTGTAGCAAGTTGTGTGCAGCAAGTTTTGCGCATGGCGAGTTTTGCGCGTGACGGGTTTTATGTGTGGTGCCTTTTGAGTATGTGAAAGTTTTGTGTGAGGCAACTTTTGCATGTGTTGCAACTTTTGTGCATGTGGCAATTTTTCCACGTGTGCAAGTTTTGCGTGTGGCGAGTTTTCCATGAGGTGAGTTTTGCACTTGTGGCGAGTTTTGCAAGAGCCTAGTTTTTGCATGTGGCGAGTTCTGCACGTGGCGAGTTTTGAGTGGCGACTTTTGTGTTTCGACTTTTATGTGGCGAGGTTGGTGTATTTGTGGTGAAATGTGTGCTGAGGGTAATATGTGTTCAAGCATGTGGTAGTGTGTGGCGCATTTTGTGTGTGTGTTTATATCCCTGTGTGTGGTGAGTATCCCATGTCGAGGCCCCACCTTAGCAACTGTACGGTATATACTCTTTGGCGCCATCGCTCTCATTCTTTAAGTCCCCCTTGTTCACATCTGGCCGCTGTCAATTTGCCTCCTACACTTTTCCTTTCAATTTTTCGCATTGTGTAGATAGGAGCAAAATTGTTTGGTGAATTGGAAAGCGCGGGGTTAAAATTTCACCTCACAACATAGCCTATGACGCTCTCGGGGTCCAGACGTGTGACTGTGCAAAATTTTGTGGCTGTAGCTGCGACGCCTCCAACACTTTTCCTTTCACTTTTTCCCCATTATGTAGGTAGGGGCAAAATTGTTTGGTGAATTGGAAAGCACAGGGTTAAAATTTCACCTCACAACATAGCCTATGACGCTCTCGGGGTCCAGACGTGTGACTGTGCAAAATTTTGTGGCTGTAGCTGCGACGCCTCCAACACTTTTCCTTTCACTTTTTCCCCATTATGTAGATAGGGGCAAAATTGTTTGGTGAATTGGAAAGCACGGGGTTAAAATTTCACCTCACAACATAGCCTATGACGCTCTCGGGGTCCAGACGTGTGACTGTGCAAAATTTTGTAGCTGTAGCTGCGACGCCTCCAACACTTTTCCTTTCACTTTTTTCCCCATTATGTAGATAGGGGCAAAATTGTTTGGTGAATTGGAACACGCGGGGTTAAAATTTCGCCTCACAACATAGCCTATGACGCTCTCGGGGTCCAGACGTGTGACTGTGCAAAATTTTGTGGCTGTAGCTGCGACGGTGCAGATGCCAATCCCGGACATACATACACACACACATACACACATTCAGCTTTATATATTAGATGTAGTGACAATTTTGACTCCATGGGTGTTTTCCAGAAACAGGCAGCAGTGGATGTTGCCGAGTGAAAATTGCAAACTGCCGTTGTAGTGACTAGTACATTACGCCCAGTTCATGCACACACCTGTAAATTAGGTGGGTTCTCATCACCACAGAAATGCCAAACATGTGGGTGCTAAATGTTGTTTAGGCACACTGGGGCTCAGAAGGGAGGGTGTATTTAGATTTGGCAGCAGAGAATTTGCGGAATTTCTTTTTGCAGGTGAGGAGCCATTTTGCTTTTCCAGAGCCTTTGTACTACCAGTAAAGTGGAAGCCCTCTATATTTCTGTTAACAGATGACAGATCTGAGTGGGCACTTGTTTTTTTGTGGATTGAGTGGAAGCTTTTATTGGGAACATTTTACATAATGTTTGGGATCACAGTTATCCTGCACTCTATGCTGACCATTTACTTTGCGGTTTCCATCTAAATCTCTGAGTAACATGATTCAGATAAAACTCTTGATGCATCCATTCACTATAGTGAGGCAGCAGAGTTACGCTGGACTCCGTCTGGCCTGTGTTCCGCGGTTTCCTTTTTTTCAGAAGTGCACAAAACTGTGAACGACTGCACTTTTATGCAATCCTAAAAAGATGGCCACCGCTGGATCACAGGTCCTATGGCATCCACAGTGCCTCCATCTGCCTCATTATAGGGAATCTTCCACCAGAGGTTCTGTCTGAATCATGTAGTTCAGAGATTTACACGGAAACCCTGGTGTAAGCGCTCAGTGCCGAGCGCAGGATAAATGTGTGTCGAGCCTTACTGCGATCTTTGGGAGGCAGAATGAAAAAGTCAACATCATGTGAAGAATTGTTTTATTTATTTTTTACACCGCTCCTCGTGCGGTATAAGTGTTTAGGCGATTTTATTCTTCGGGTCGGTGCGATTACAGCGATACCAGATTTTTTTCTGGTTTTTATGTTTGGCTACTGTCACACACTAAAAGACGCTTTTTGTTTGCGAAAACTAGTTTTTGCATCACCATATTTTGAGAGTTGTAATTTTTTCATATTTCCACCGTCAGAGTCATGTGAGGGCTTGTTTTTTGCGGGACGAGCTGATGTTTTTATTGGTACTATGTCAAGCACATGACATTTTTTGATCGCTTCCTATTCTGATTTTTGGGAGACGCAATGAACAAAAACCAGCAATTCAGGAATTGCTTTTTTTAAATACTCTTCCGCATGTCGGAAGATTGGTAAGACGGCTCTATTCTTCGGGTCAGTACGATTACAGCGATAACTCATTTATATAATTTTTTTATGTTTTGGCACTTATAAACAATAAAAACAATTTTATAGAAAAAAATAATTATTTTTGAATTGCTTTAACTTTTTTATTTTTCTGCTGATGGAGCTGAATGGCAGCTTGTTTTTTTGCAGGACAAGATGACATTTTCAGCAGTACCATTTTTATTTACATCCGTCTTTTTTACCGCATTTTATTGCACTTTTTGTTCGGCGGTATGATGATAAGTATTGTTTTTTTGCCTCTTTTTTTATTTATTTTTTTACGGTGTTCACTGAAGGGGTTATCTAGTGAGGCAGTTTTAGGCCGGTTTCACACGTCAGTGGCTCCGGTACGTGAGGTGACAGTTTCCTCACGTACCGGAGACACTGACTCACATAGACACATTAAAATCAATGTGTCTCTGCACATGTCAGCGTGTTTTCACAGACCGTGTGTCCGTTTGGAAAACACGGAGACATGTCAGTGTTTGTGGGAGCGCACGTATTACACGGACCCATTAAAGTCAATGGGTCCGTGTAAAACACGTACCGCACACGGATGTTGTCCGTGTGCAGTCCGTGTGCCGTGCAGGAGACAGCGCTACTGTAAGCGCTGTCCCCCCTGCATGTGGTGCTGAAGCCCCATTCATTTCTTCTCTCCAGCAGCGTTCGCTGGAAAGAAGGAATGAATAATCTTTTTTTTGTTTTTATTTATTTTTGTTTTTAAAATAAAGTTGCCGGTAATCTGCCCCCTCCCACCCCCTGTGCGCCCTCCCGCTGGCATTAAAATACTTACCCAGCTCCCTCTGCGTTTACATCCTCTCAGCGTCGCTGCTTATCCTGTATGAGCGGTCACGTGGTGCCGCACATTACAGTGATGAATATGCAGCTCCACCTCCCATATGACCGCTCATACAAGAAGAGCTGCGACGCTGAGAGGATGCAAGCGCCGAGGGAGCTGGGTAAGTATTTTAATGCCAGCGGGCGGGCGCACAGGGGGCGGGAGGTGGCAGATTACCGGCAACTTTATTTTAAAAACAAAAATAAATTTAAAAAATATTTTATTCATTCCTTTACTCCAGCGAACGCTGCTGGAGAGAAGAAATGAATGGCGGCTTCAACACCAGATGCAGGGGACAGCGCTTAACTGTAGCGCTGTCTCCTGCACGGTGCATGTGGTACCCAGTCGGCACACGGGTGGCACACGGATGCCGCACGTGTGCCACACTGATGTGCCACGTGAGCACACGGACACACGGACATGGATAATTCCGGTACCGGAATTATCTGGACGTGTGAGACTGGCCTTATAGAGTGGGTCATTACGGACGCGGCGATACCAAATATGTGTACTTTTATTGTTTTTTTTTTTACATAAATGTATTTATTGGTAAAATGTTTATTTTATTTTTATTTCTTTATTTGGGGATTTAAAAAAAATAATATTTTTACACATTATAATATTTTTTTTTTTACATTGTCCCAGTATGGGAAATTACTATATAATGTCAGATCGCTGATCTGACACTTAGCAATGCTGAGTATTAAATCAGCGATCTGAGAGGCAGGGGAGGAGGCATGCCGGCGGCGCTGACCTGCAGGACCTGGAAGGAACCCACGGCCATCTTGGTGTCAGGGGGTCTCCATGGAGAACATCAGAACAACAGGATTGCAGCGCGTTGTTCTGAGGAAAGCGCGCAGGGAGCCCCCTCCCTGCGCAATGCTTCTCTATGTCGCTGTCACTGCTGACAGCAGCATCAGAAGGGTTAAATGCCCACGATCGGTGCACCGATTGTGGGCCCTGTTGCGGGATGTCAGCTGTCACATACACCCGCACATGATCGCCGTGGCACCGTACTTGTACTCTTCTTGGCACAAATGCACTAGTACGGCGAAGGTCGCAAAGGGGTTAAGCCATGTTCACACGTTGAGTATTTGGTCAGTATTTAACATCAATATTTGTAAGCCAAAACCAGGAGAGGAACAATCAGAGAAAGGCCGGGATCACACATGCGAGAAATACGTCCGAGTCCCGCATGGTAATACCTGGTACTGCCGCCGTCTCTCTGGAGCGGAGCGTGCGGCTCTATGTATTGCTATGCGGCCGCACTCTCCGCTCCTGAGTGACGGTGGCAATGCCGGGTATTACCATGAGAGACTCGAACGTATTTCTCGCATGTGTGATCCCGGCCAAAAAGTATTCTAGTTCTACGGTCGGACTGCATTAAAATAGTGATATCATCAGAAAAAAATGCAATCAGTTTGAATGAGCATGCATGTGTTCTGAATAGTGAAAAAGAATAATCTGCTGCCAGACATCTCTGATGGCAGCTAATCACCCACATGGCCAAAAGGAGCAAGTGTAGAAATTCTGTATTCTAGGCTGTTTCTTTTTCTATGATGGTTTTTGAATGTATGTCCTGTGTGAGCCATTTTGGAATTTAGCGTAGGGACTCGCAAGTATGATAACCCTTGATGTGGGTTGTGTGCTTGTGTATTTTGGCCAAACTATTGACCAATACCGCATATATTTTATACATATTTTTTCATCTTTTTATTGCACTTTTGTTCCATTTTTATGCAGGATGCAGCCAGGCCCTTTAATGTTAGGCTACTTTCACACATCAGTTTTTTCCCGTCAGGCACAATCCGGCAAATTTTGAAAAAAACGGATCTGGCAAAAGTTGCCGCCGGATCCGTTTTTTTCTCATAGACTTGTATTAGCCATGGAATGCGACGGATGGCCTCACGTTTCATCCGTTTTTTCGCCGGATCCGTTGAAATTTTTTTTTCCGGTGGCCGGAGAAAACAGACATTGTCCGTTTTTTTTCGATGGGCACAAAAAACGTTACTGTGACGGATCCTGTGCCATCCGGCGTTTGCTAGAATGGAAGCCTATGGCACCGGATCCGTCCACTGATGAAATCCGGTAACGCATTCCGTTTTTTTAAACTAAGCATGCGTTTTCCATTATTTCCATTCTGGTCTCTCTCTTTCTTTCTCTCTCTCTCTCTTCCCCAAGATCCAGTTACCCAGATCAGCTAGTCAGATCTGGCTAAAAAACTGATCCATTGCATCAGTTTTTCACAATTTGCGACGGATCCGTTTTTTTCAAAATTCACCAGATTGAGCCTGATGGCAAAAAACTGATGTGTGAAAGTAGCCTAAGTTGGGTAAATTGGGGTGTTTGTCCTTGTGAGGTGCACTCAGGGCCGGACTGGCCATCGGGCATTTCTGGCAAATGCCAGAAGGGCCGGTGGCAGTCGTGGGCCGCTCGCCAGCGCCGACTCCCTCCCCTCCCCCCCGCCAGCACTGCCGCATTCAACTATACCGGCATCTATGATGCCTGTACAGTTGAATGCAATGATGAAGGAGAGTGACGTCTGCTGTCGCTCCCTATTCCATCATTCCCAGCTCTGCCTCTGAAAGTGCAGGTGTATGATGACGTCATATCATCACGCACCTGCTGTGTGTCGGGCGGGCAGACTGCGGCCGCTGAGACCGGAGCCGGGAGCAGCGCGGGGCACGAGGAGAGGTGAGGAGAGTGTTGGTTTTCTTTTTAAATATATCAATAAGTGATAACTGGATTGTGGGGCTATTAGTGGGGCTGTATTACATTCTATGGGGGGATTTATTACATTCTATGGGGGCTGTGCTGCATTACATTCTATGGGGGCTGGCTGTGTTACATTCTGTGTGGGGGATTTATTACATTCTATGGGGGCTATGCTGCATTACATTCTATGGGGGCTGTGCTGCATTACATTCTATGGGGGCTGGCTGCATTACATTCTATGGGGGCGGTGCTGTATTACATTCAATGGGGGCTGGCTGCATTACATTTTATGGGGGCTGGGCTGCATTACATTCTATGGGGGCTGCTTTGCATTACATTCTATGGGGGGCTGTGCTGCATTACATTCTCTGGGGGCTGGCTGCATTACATTCTATGGGGCTGTGCTGCGTTACATTCTATGGGGGCTGTGCTGCATTACATTCTATGGGGGCTGTGCTGCATTACATTCTATGGGGGCTGGCTGCATTACATTCTATGGGGGCTGTGCTGCATTACATTCTATGGGGGGCTGTGCTGCACTACATTCTATGGGGGCTGGCTGCATTACATTCTATGGGCACTGCTGTATTACATTCTATGGGGGCTGTGCTGCATTACATTCTATGGGGGGCTGTGCTGCACTACATTCTATGGGGGCTTTGCTGCATTACATTCTATGGAGGCTGTGCTGCATTACATTCTATGGGGGCTGGCTGCATTACATTCTATGGGGGCTGTGCTGCATTACACTCTATGGGGGGCTGGCTGCATTACATTCTATGGGGCTGGCTGCATTACATTCTATGGGGCTAGGCTGCATTACATTCTATGGGGGCTGTGCTGCATTACATTCTATGTGGGGCTGGCTGCATTACATTTTATGGGGGCTGGCTGCATTTGATTCTATGGGGGCTAGGCTGCATTACATTCTATGGGGGCTGTGCTGGATTACATTCTATGGGGGGGCTGTATTACATTCTATGGGGGAGGGCTGTATTACATTCTATGGGGGCTACATTATATTCTATGGGGGCTGTATTATATTCTATGGGTAGGTTGGCTGTATTTCATTCTATTGGGGGCTGTATTACATTCTATGGGGTGCTGTATTATATTCTATAGAGGGGCTACATTATATTCTATGGGGGCTGCATTATGCTCTATGAGGGGGCTACCGTATATTATATATGCAGGGGCTGCGTTATACTATATGATGGGGCTGCACTATATTCTCTTGGGGTTACATTATACTCAGGGGGCTACAACATATTCTGTGGGGTGGCTGCATTATACTTTGGGGTGGCATCATTATATTATATGTGGGCTGCATTATACTGTATCGAGGACTATGGGGAATACATTATACTATGTGAAGAACTATGGGGTGCATTATACTATGGGTAGTGAATTGTACTATATGGAGCACTATGAGGAATGTATTATACTATTTGGAGGACTGAGGAGTGTATTATACTATATGGAGGACTGTGGCAGTACATTATACTATATGGAGGACTGAGGAGTGTATTATACTATATGGAGGACTACGGGGAGTATATTATACTATATGAAGGACTGAGGAGTGTATTATACTATATGGAGGACTGTGGCAGTACATTATACTATATGGAGGACTGAGGAGTGTATTACTGTATACTATATGGAGGACTATGGGGAGTGTATTATACTATATGGAGGACTGAGGAGTGTATTATACTATATGGAGGACTGATTAGTGTATTATACTATATGGAGGACTGAGGAGTGTATTATACTATATGGAGGACTGAGGAGTGTATTATACTATATGGAGGACTGAGGTGCACATTATAATATTTGGAGGACTATGGGGTGTATTATACTAAGCAAGCAGCATGCTGCCTATTCATCAAGTGATTGGATTGTTTATGTGGGAACAGAAATCCTTGTTCTCAGCAGCACATCGCCGGTGTAAACTGTAGATGTGCTGCTGATAACATGATACTGTATGGGGACAGATTGATCTAATTGTGATTGTTCTGTTCCCTTCATTCTTTCTCAGTTGGTGTAAAGAGGCCGGGAAACAAGCGAACGACTTCAGTATTGTCGATCACACTCGTTTAGTGGCCTGAGATCAGCACATGTAAATACAATAGAAATGCTTTGCAGGGAAACCAGGCAAGGATGAAGACCGTTGTAGTTAGCACCCAGCGCCTGGGAATAGCGCTAACTCTACTGCTTTTCCCAGCCGCCAGAGCATTTAATTCTGGTATGTGTAATGATTGTTAGGGTTGATGTCAGCTGCGTAATATCAGCTGCTATCAATCCCTGGTGTAAGTAATGTAGAGGTGTCTCATGTTTATCAGACACCCCCCACTACTAGCCAGACCTGGCGAGACCCAGAGACTCTAAAGAGCGGTGACGGTAGGAACAATACTGCTCTTCACAGTCGCCGAGCTCAGAGCAAGACCCGGAATATCTCAAGAGCGGTGACGTTACTGATGTCACCACTCTTCAGAGTCACCGGGTGCTGTGCAGCGGAACAAAAGTGGCTGTAGGCAAAGTTTATGGAGCATCAGAATGAGGTTCCATAGCCTTTGGTCGTCTCAATCCCTTTATTATCTACGAGATCCAGTTATGTAGGTAAAGTAGCGGCTTTTCTTGGTACTGCAACTAAAAGCAATAAATAGGACTGAGCTGTAATGCTGGATACAGCTGTGATTATATGTTATACTGGTGGCCCGATTCTAACGCATTGGGTATTCTAGAATATATATGTAGTTTATTTATGAAGATTTTAGAATAATACAATGAATACACAGAATTTGGTTGGCCGGGCGCGCCCAATTAGCGAAGTGTGGTTCAAATCCCGCGCCAATTCGCAGCCGGAGTGCGACTGTCGCTGATTGTTCGCGGCCGTTGTATATAGCACAGGCACGTAGTATATAGCAGCCCACATAGCATATAACACAGCCACGTAGTATATAACACAGCCCACGCAGTATATAACACAGCCCACGTAGTGTATAACACAGCCACGTAGTGTATAACACAGCCCACGTAGTATATTGCACAGCCACGTAGTATGTAGCACAGCCCACGTAGTATATTGCACAGCCCACGTAGTATATTGCACAGCCCACATAGTATATTGCACAGCCACGTAGTATAGTGCACAGCCACGTAGTATTTTGTGCAGCCCACGTAGTATATAGCACAGCCACGTAGTATATAGCACAGCTCCGTAGTATATTGCACAGCCCACAAAGTATATTACAAAGCCACGTAGTATATTACACAGCCCACGTAGTATATAACAGCCCATGCAGTATATAGCACAGCCCACATAGTGTATAACACAGCCCACGTAGTGTATAACACAGCCACATAGTATGTAACAGAGCACACGTAGTATATTGCATAGCCACGTAGTATGTAGCACAGCCCACATAGTATATTGCACAGCCACGTTGTATGTAGCACAGCCCACATAGTATATTGCACAGCCCACGTAGTATATTGCACAGCCACGTAGTATATTGCACAGCCACGTAGTATATTGCACAGCCCACGTAGTATATTGCACAGTCCACGTAGTATATTGCACAGCCCGCGTAGTATATTGCACAGTCACGTAGTATATTGCACAGCCACGTAGTATATTGCACAGCCACGTAGTATATAGCACAGCCATGTAGTATATTGCACAGCCCACGCAGTATATTACACAACCACGAAGTATATTACACAGCCCACGTAGTATATAACACAGCCCACGTAGTGTATAACACAGCCACGTAGTATATTGCACAGCCACGTAGTATGTAGCACAGCCCACGTAGTATGTAGCACAGCCCACATAGTATATTGCACAGCCCACGTAGTATATTGCACAGCCCACATAGTATATTGCACAGCCACGTAGTATATTGCACAGCCACGTAATATTTTGTGCAGCCCACGTAGTATATAGCACAGCCACGTAGTATATAGCACAGCCACGTAGTATATAGCACAGCCATGTAGTATATTGCACAGCCCACGCAGTATATTACACAACCACGTAGTGTATAACACAGCCCACGTAGTGTATAACACAGCCATGTAGTGTATAACACAGCCCACGTAGTATATTGCACAGCCGCGTAGTATGTAGCACAGCCCACGTAGTATATTGCACAGCCCACGTAGTATATTGCACAGCCCACATAGTATATTGCACAGCCACGTAGTATATTGCACAGCCACGTAGTATTTTGTGCAGCCCACGTAGTATATAGCACAGCGATATAGTGTATAACACAGCCCATGTAGTATATAACACAGCCACGTAGTCCCACATAGTATATAGCACAGCCAAGTAGTATATAGCACAGCCAAGTAGTATATAGCACAGCCAAGTAGTATATTGCACAGCCACGTAGTATATTGCACAGCCCACGTAGTATATAGCACAGCCCATGTAGTATATAGCACAGCCACGTAGTATATAGCACAGCCACGTAGTATATTGCACAGCCGACGCAGTATATTGCAGAGCCGATGCAGTATATAACACAGCCCACGCAGTATATAGCACAGCCACGTACAATATTACACAGCCCACGTAGTATATAGCACAGCCGATGTAGTATATAGCACAGCCCATGCAGTATATAACACTTCCCACATAGTATATAATAGTAAATATAACTTCACCGCACACTTTAATGATATCGTGCTGATTGATTATAAGTATTTATTAATAAAGAATATTTTGGGGAGCAAAACAGAAATATAAAGTAGAAGCGATATAAACAAGACGTTTCGGCTCTACCAGAGCCTTAATCTTTTCATTGCTTTTTCAAAGTCAATATTAGAATGCAGAGTATGGAATAGATATTCCGCAGTGCCCTGAAACGGCTAATGCTGTAGCATTGCCCGTGTATTATAGGTGGGTGGTAGCCCACTGGTTTTTGATATCTGGTATTGTCTGGTTCTATAGCAGCGCTCCCGCGCCTTGCTGTGACAGCGGCGTCAGTATATAACACAGCCCACGCAGAATATAGCAATGTGCGCCCCATATCCCTGTTAAAAAAAAAAAGAATTAAAATAAAAAATAGTTATATACTCGCCCTCCGACAGCCCCCGGATCCAGCCCAGGCCTTTCTCGCTCCCCGGGATAGATTAGGATAGAAGGTAAGAGTAGCATAGAATAGTGGGGCACCATAGAGATAGGAAATGAGAGTGTTAGGATAAGGATAGTTAGCATAAGGGGTTTTGCAGACTGGGAGGAGTTACAGATGGGTGTAGTGCAGAGTAGTGGGTTATAGTGGTAAGACTTCCTGTTTTGTGAGGAGAGCCCGGGCAGCCATGCCCAGGACAAGTTGAAGTGATGCAGCAGTGAGTGAGGCAGAGATTGCCAGGATGGGACAGGGATTGTCCAGCGAGGCAGAGATTGCCAGGAGCAGGCAGAAATTGCCAGAACGGGACAGGGATTGTCCAGCGAGGCAGTGATTGTCAGAACCAGGCAGAGATTGCCAGAACGGGACATTGATTGTCCAGCGAGGCAGTGATTGTCAGAACCAGGCAGAGATTGCCAGAACGGGACAGGGATTGTCCAGCGAGGCAGTGATTGTCAGAACCAAGCAGAGATTGCCAGAACGGGACAGGGATTGTCCAGCGAGGCAGTGATTGTCAGAACCAGGCAGAGATTGCCAGAACGGGACAGGGATTGTCCAGCGAGGCAGAGATTGCCAGGACCAGGCAGAAATTGCCAGAACGGGACAGGGATTGTCCAGCGAGGCAGAGATTGCCAGGACCAAGCAGAAATTGCCAGAACGGGACAGGGATTGTCCAGCGAGGCAGTGATTGTCAGAACCAGGCAGAGATTGCCAGAACGGGACAGGGATTGTCCAGCGTGGCAGAGATTCCCAAGACCAGGCAGAGATTGCCAGGACGGGAAGACAGGGAAAGCCCCAGGGATGCCATTGTACATGAACTGTGTAATTGTTTTGATAGATATACCTTTTAAGGTTAAAGGTTATGTTTTAATCCAAAATGCAAATACAAAAAAGACATTTGGATTTTACCACTGGCTGAAGTCAATCAGGATAGGAACGATGGATGGGGCACATCCAGAGTGAGGGCTCTGGAAGTCCATGGCATAGATAATTCTCTTTCTCGCCACCTATGACATACACAAACATACTGCGCTGCTTTCTCCTTGCTCCAGCAAGATATGTTTTCTCTTCCACCTTCATTGAGCTGAAATCTGGAAAGAAATTGGAATGTCTTCTGAAGTGAGTGTCCCTCACTGCTGAGTATTTAGTGCAGGGTCGCAGGAAGTGAGTCTCATCATCCAGGGCGTCCGGTCATAGTATGGGCACAAACTGACCTCCCTTGGCTTGTACAGTAGCTCTGTCTGCTCCTGCTGGATTCGATGGCCAGACTGTGGGCACCGAGTCTATATTGGCCCAGGATTTGGCAGCCTTTGGGGCTTGGGTATATATTCTCCAGCTATGGAGCCAGTCTGTAGTCTCTCTGCAGAGTCAGGTACGTGGTTAGTTTCTGTGAGGTGATGTTATTGCTTCTCTAGTATCTATCTGTCTGTCTATCTATCTATCTATTTCATGCTGATCTATCTACATATCTCAGGTCTGTATACCTATCTATTGCTCTAAGAGACTTTATCTATTTTTATATCCTCTATCTTCCTATTTATTTTTCTATCATCTACCTCTTTAATCTTTATCACAGTAATACGAAGACCCTTACATGGTTTATTTGCACATCACATGGGTAGGTCATTAAAAATGAGAAAAAAATGTCCAAAAATAATCCCTTGTCTGCAGACAAGGAGAAGGGCTGTAATAATAAACGTTGTTTGTGATGTTCGGATTTACAGTGGTTCAGAGCAGGTCAGAAAAACCACATTTATAATGGGAGGAAAATGAAAACCGCAGGACGGTGCCAACAAATATTCTGTTACAAAGCACGACCATGGGAAGGAGGCTTAAAGGTACAATATACCCACTATTGTCTGATGCTGAAGTTTATGTAGCTTAGTTAGGGTGTAGTCTGTGCCCTGGCACTGCACAGTGGATCAAAGGTACAATCACTGAAGTCAATGGTATAGATGGGTAGTGCTAAAAATCAACACAAGTGTCAAGGATAACAGCCGGGGAGCGGGGGATCCTACCGCTGTCACCAGTTTGTCAGGGGACGCAACTCTACTGCCTCCAATCGTCAGGGCAAATACATAATTGACTGATAAGTGATGGTTGAGGCCACGGCTGCTCCCACTAATAGGTAGGTGATTGGGGAACTTATAGTGTGCATATGGTATCACACCTTCGATTTTGATGCATGGAATATATACACTGCTCAAAAAAAATAAAGGGAACACTTAAACAACACAATGTATCTCCAAGTCAATCACAATTCTGAAAAATCAACCTGTCCAGTTATGAAGCAACACTGATTGTGAATCAATTTCTCCTGTTATTGTGCAAATGGAACAGACAACAGGTGGAAATGGTAGGCAATGAGCAAGACAACCCCTATAAAGGAGTGGTTCTGCAGGGGGTGACCACAGACAATTTCTCTGTTTTCATCCTTTTAGGCTGTTGTTTTGGTCATTGCTCTCACCCCTACACGTACTGTACAGTAGCATGAGGCAGTGTCTACAACCAACAGAAGCTGCTCAGGTAGTGCAGCTCATTCAGGATGGCACATGAATGCAAGCTGTGGCAAGAAGGTTTGCTATGTCTATCAACACATTGTACAGAGCATGGAGCAGATACCAGGAGACGGGTCAGTACACCAGGAGATGTGGGGGGGGGGGGCATAGGAGTGCAAAAAACCCAGCATCTCCTTCTTAGTGCGAAGAGGAGCAGTGCCAGAGCCCTGGAAAATGACCTCCAACAGACCACTAACATCCATGTGTCTGCTCAAACTCTCAAAAACAGACTGCATGAGGGTGGTATGAGGGCCCAACATCCACAAGTGGGTGTTGTGTTTACAGCCCAACATCGTGCAGGGCGATTTGCAATTGCCAGAGAACAGCAAGATTGGCAGATTCGAAATTGGCACGCACCTTATGCTCTTCACGATTGAGAGTAAGTTCACATTGAGCACATGTGACAGAGTCTGGAGATGCCATGGAGAACGTTCTGCTACCTCCAGCATGGCCAGTTTGGCAGTGGGTCAGTAATGGTGTGGGAAGGCATTTCTTTGGAGGACCGCACAGCCCTCCATGTGCTAGCCAGAGGTACCCTGACTGCCATTAGGTACCGGGATGAGATCATCAGACCCATTGAGAAACCATATGCAGGTGTACTGGGCCCTGGGTTCCTTTTTATGCTTTACAATACTAGGCCTCATGTGGCTGAAGTGTGTCAGCAGTTACTGCATGATGAAGGCATTAATGCGATGGATTGGCCTGCCCGTTCGCCAGACCTGAATCCAGTCGCGCACATCTGGGACCTCATGTTTTGTTCCATCCACCAACGCCACGTTGCACCACAGACTGGTGCGGTTTACAGAGCAAGAGGAACAGCGACTAAGTTTTATATATTTAATCCAAAAAGGTAGGCAGTGTTTATAAAAATATAAAATATGATGCAAAATCGGAACAAAACAATATGGTATAAACAAAATGGATCAAAATTGTTTTTACTAAATCTGATGTTAGGGAAATGGCTCAAAGCCTAGCGGAGGAAGGTACTCCATAGGAAACCGGACAGAACTAGAGCATGCTGCACCTTCCAGGACTGAAAAAATACACTGAATCAAAAGACGTGAGCACAGCTACTATGGTGCACGGGTAGGTTCCCAAGCCGTATATACAGTGGGGCAAAAAAGTATTTAGTCAGTCAGCAATAGTGCAAGTTCCACCACTTAAAAAGATGAGAGGCGTCTGTAATTTACATCATAGGTAGACCTCAACTATGGGAGACAAACTGAGAAAAAAAAATCCAGAAAATCACATTGTCTGTTTTTTTTATCATTTTATTTGCATATTATGGTGGAAAATAAGTATTTGGTCAGAAACAAACAATCAAGATTTCTGGCTCTCACAGACCTGTAACTTCTTCTTTAAGAGTCTCCTCTTTCCTCCACTCATTACCTGTAGTAATGGCACCTGTTTAAACTTGTTATCAGTATAAAAAGACACCTGTGCGCACCCTCAAACAGTCTGACTCCAAACTCCACTATGGTGAAGACCAAAGAGCTGTCAAAGGACACCAGAAACAGAATTGTAGCCCTGCACCAGGCTGGGAAGACTGAATCTGCAATAGCCAACCAGCTTGGAGTGAAGAAATCAACAGTGGGAGCAATAATTAGAAAATGGAAGACATACAAGACCACTGATAATCTCCCTCGATCTGGGGCTCCACGCAAAATCCCACCCCGTGGGGTCAGAATGATCACAAGAACAGTGAGCAAAAATCCCAGAACCACGCGGGGAGACCTAGTGAATGAACTGCAGAGAGCTGGGACAAATGTAACAAGGCCTACCATAAGTAACACACTACGCCACCATGGACTCAGATCCTGCAGTTCCAGACGTGTCCCACTGCTTAAGCCAGTGCATGTCCGGGCCCGTCTGAAGTTTGCTAGAGAGCATTTGGATGATCCAGAGGAGTTTTGGGAGAATGTCCTATGGTCTGATGAAACCAAACTGGAACTGTTTGGTAGAAACACAACTTGTCGTGTTTGGAGGAAAAAGAATACTGAGTTGCATCCATCAAACACCATACCTACTGTAAAGCATGGTGGTGGAAACATCATGCTTTGGGGCTGTTTCTCTGCAAAGGGGCCAGGACGACTGATCCGGGTACATGAAAGAATGAATGGGGCCATGTATCGTGAGATTTTGAGTGCAAACCTCCTTCCATCAGCAAGGGCATTGAAGATGAAACGTGGCTGGGTCTTTCAACATGACAATGATCCAAAGCACACCGCCAGGGCAACGAAGGAGTGGCTTCGTAAGAAGCATTTCAAGGTCCTGGAGTGGCCTAGCCAGTCTCCAGATCTCAACCCTATAGAAAACCTTTGGAGGGAGTTGAAAGTCCGTGTTGCCAAGCGAAAAGCCAAAAACATCACTGCTCTAGAGGAGATCTGCATGGAGGAATGGGTCAACATACCAACAACAGTGTGTGGCAACCTTGTGAAGACTTACAGAAAACGTTTGACCTCTGTCATTGCCAACAAAGGATATATTACAAAGTATTGAGATGAAATTTTGTTTGTGACCAAATACTTATTTTCCACCATAATATGCAAATAAAATGATAAAAAAACAGACAATGTGATTTTCTGGATTTTTTTTTCTCAGTTTGTCTCCCATAGTTGAGGTCTACCTATGATGTAAATTACAGACGCCTCTCATCTTTTTAAGTGGTGGAACTTGCACTATTGCTGACTGACTAAATACTTTTTTGCCCCACTGTATGTAGATATAAAGAACCCGGCACTCAACTTAAGTCAAACTGAAGGTTTTTTTATTCCGTAGTACGAAAAACGTTTCGGCCTGGTCTGGCCTTCATCAGTTACGTACTTAGAAGTGTCTGAGAATGCGCTCAATAAGCGTGGTAGATCCGTGGGTCGTCCCTTAGGAGATGACCGCCTTTGGTGAATAGCACGGCTGTAGGCTGTAGGAGACCGGGTCAGGACACCGCGTCCTGACCCGGTCTCCTACAGCCTACAGCCGTGCTATTCACCAAAGGCGGTAATCTCCTAAGGGACGACCCACGGATCTACCACGCTTATTGAGCGCATTCTCAGACACTTCTAAGTACGTAACTGACGAAGGCCAGACCAGGCCGAAACGTTTTTCGTACTACGCAATAAAAAAACCTTCAGTTTGACTTAAGTTGAAAAAATACACTAACCTAAATAATGCTCCAAAAGGTATGGGAGCCGGGCTTTGATCAGAGGAAGCGTATGCCTAGGAAGTATATTTCTCCGCCTCTGCATAAACGAACCTCAGTCTTGTGTCTTTTCCCAGAACAAATCTCCTGTTGTCATTACCTGTTCACCGCAGGAGGCCCTTACTTCAGTGGGAGTTTGCGTCAATTAGTTTGTCTCTTCCCCAGCTATAATTAATTCCATACGTTCAGTGTGGAGTCCTACTTCGGTGGAGATTGAAGTGTTATTTCTCTATTCTCCTAGCTATAATAAATTCCATATGTTCAATGTGAGGGTGATATGTCCCCTCTCCGGAGAGGTTTTATGGATTTTAATTAAGTTTTAATGGATTTTAATTTTTCTCTATGACAATAAGCATCTAGCTGTTCATTCTCAGGCTGCTATGGCTCAGACAGTACATTCAGTCTTGTGGGAGAGGCCACAGAAAGTAAGGGGTGGAGACACCAGAAACTGTGCATTTCTATGAAGCAAGGGAGACTATGTGACATGAAATAGGAAGAACCGTAATGACTACAGAAAGCAATCACTCTCTTCTGAGATGCCCAAACAGAAGATAAAATATCCTACGTATACCTTGTGGTGACCAAAGGATAAACTATCTTAAGATATAGTTTTGCATATAACATTCAACATTTTTTGTAGTATAGGACTTTTTCTCCAAATTGCTCCTTTCCTTACAGGATCTTAGTCACATCCCAAACCCCCAAACATATCAAGTCTGTTGAACACATAAGTTATCTGCTCAAACAGCTGCACAACCCCTCTGTGTACAGCAATCACAATGACTGAGAATGATCGCTGCCACGGCACGGGAAGGAAGGCAGCCTCAGATTACATTGTATCACTTCTATTAATTATACCGTCTGCTGGCTGCATGCTCCACTATATTAATAGTGCAATGTAATCGCACTATTGATGTATACAGGAGTAACTTACAAAATGTATATATTAAACTAGTTATATTCCTATACAAAAAGGACAGTATTATAGTAGGCATATTCTTATATAGGATCAGTATTATAGTAGTTATATTCTTGTACATGGGGAGCAGTATTATAGTAGTTATATTCTTGTACATAGGAGCAGTATTATAGTAGTTATATTCTTATACATAGGAGCAGTATTATAGTAGTTATATTCTTGTACATAGCAGGCAGTATTATTGTAGTTATATTCTTGTTACCAGGAGCAGTAATAGTAGTTATATTATTGTACATAGGGGGCAGTATTATCTACTATATAATTGTCTAAGGGTCACTTCCGTCTGTCTGTCTTTCTGTGTGTCTGTCACGGATATTCATTGGTCGCGGCCTCTGTCTGTCATGGAATCCAAGTCGCTGATTGGTCGTGGCAAAATGCCCACAACCATTGCCACGACCAATCAGCGACGGGCGCAGTCTGACGGCAACATGGCCACTCCTTCCTTCCCGCAGTCAGTGCCCGCTCCGTACTCCCCTCCAGTCAGCGCTCACACAGGGTTAATGGCAGCGCTAATGGACCGCGGTGTAATGCACTCCATTAACGCTGTTATTAACCCTGTGTTACCAACTTTTTTACTATTGATGCTGCCTATGCAGCCTCAATAGTAAAAAGATCTAATGTTTAAAAAAAAAAATCATCATATACTCACCTTCCGGCGCCTTTCCCGCTCCTCGCGACACTTCGGTGACTGCTCCATGCAAGCAGTAGGTTCCGGTGGCAAGGATGGTATGCGACAAGGACCTTCCATGACGTCACGGTCATGTGACCGCGACATCATCACAGGCGACAGAACTACAAGGGCTCCCTCGGAAGGTGAGTATATGTTTATTTTTTTATTTTAAGTCTTTTTTAACCTGTTACATGCGTGTCTGGGCAATATACTACATGACTGGCCAATATACTACGAGACTAGGCAGTATACTACGTGGCTGTGCTGTATACTACGTGGCTCTGCTGTATACTACGTGGCTCTGTGCTGTATACTACGTCGCTGTGCAATATACTACGTGGCTGGGCATTATACTACGTGACTGGGAAATATACTACGTGGCTCTGTGCTGTATACTACGTCGCTGGGCAATATACTACATGGCTGGGCAATATAATACATGACTGGGCAATATACTACGTGACTGGAAAATATACTATGTGGCTGGGCAATATACTATGTGGCTGGGCATTATACTACGTGACTGGGCAATATACTACGTGGCTGGGCAATATACTATGTGACTGGGCAATATACTACGTGGCTGGGCAATATACTACGTGTCTGTGCTGTATACTACGTGGCTGGGCAATATACTATGTGACTGGGCAATATACTACGTGGCTGGGCAATATACTATGTGTCTGTGCTGTATACTACGTGGCTGGGCAATATACTACTTGGCTGGGCAATTGTTATGACCTGGTGGTAAGGACAATAATGGACCTAGTGGGTAAGAGCACACGGAAAGACCTGATAGTTACTAATAATATAGGACGAGCTCTGAGACGTGGGAACTCTGCTGACCGCAATCCCTAATCCTATCACACACACTAGAAATAGCCGTGGATTGCTCCTAACGCTCCCTATGCAACTCGACACAGCCTAAGAAACTAGCTAGCCCTAGAGATAGAAAAATAAGCCTACCTTGCCTCAGAGAAATTCCCCAAAGGAAAAGGCAGCCCCCCACATATAATGACTGTGAGTAAAGATGAAAATTACAAACACAGAGATGAAATAGATTTAGCACAGTGAGGCCCGACTTACTGAACAGAAAGAGGATAGGAAAGGTAACTTTGCGGTCAGCACAAAAACCTACAAAAAGACCACGCAGAGGGCGCAAAAAGACCCTCCGCACCTGACTCACGGTGCGGAGGCGCTCCCTCTGCGTCCCAGAGCTTCCAGCAAGCAAGACAAAAATCAAAATTGCAAGCTGGACAGAAAAATAGCAAACCAGAGAAAAACAAGCAGTAACTTAGCTTCAGCTGGGAAGACAGGTCACAAGAACGATCCAGGAGAGAGCTAGACCAATACTGGCACATTGACAGGTGGCATGGAGCAATGATCTAAGTGGAGTTAAATAGAGCAGCCAGCTAACGAATTAACCTCGTCACCTGTAGAAGGAAACTCAGAAGCCGCAGCTCCACTCACAACCACCAGAGGAAGCCCATGGACAGAACCAGCCGAAGTACCATTCATGACCACAGGAGGGAGCTTGACAACAGAATTCACAACAGTACCCCCCCCCCCTTGAGGAGGGGTCACCGAACCCTCACCAGAGCCCCCAGGCCGACCAGGACGAGCCAAATGAAAGGCACGAACCAGATCGGTAGCATGAACATCGGAGGCAAAGACCCAGGAATTATCTTCCGGACCATAACCCTTCCACTTGATCAGGTACTGGAGTTTCCGTCTCGAAATACGAGAATACTAAATCTTCTCCACCACATACTCCAACTCCCCCTCAACCAACACCGGGGCAGGAGGATCAACGGATGGAACCACAGGCGCCACGTATCTCCGCAACAATGACCTATGGAATACATTATGGATGGCAAAAGAAGCTGGAAGGGTCAAACGAAGTGACACAGGATTGAGAACCTCAGAAATCTTATACGGACCAATGAAACGAGGCTTAAACTTAGGAGAGGAAACCTTCATAGGAACATAACGAGACGACAACCAAACCAAATCCCCAACACGAAGTCGGGGACCCACACAGCGCCGGCGGTTAGCGAAACGTTGAGCCTTCTCCTGGGACAATGTCAAATTGTCCACCACATGAGTCCAAATCTGCTGCAACCTATCCACCACAGTATCTACACCAGGACAGTCCGAAGACTCAACCTGCCCTGAAGAGAAACGAGGATGGAAACCAGAATTGCAGAAAAACGGCGAAACCAAAGTAGCCGAGCTGGCCCGATTATTAAAGGCGAACTCAGCCAAAGGCAAAAAGGACACGCAATCATCCTGATCAGCAGAAACAAAGCATCTCAGATATGTTTCCAAAGTCTGAATAGTTCGTTCGGTTTGGCCATTTGTCTGAGAATGGAAAGCCGAGGAAAAAGACAAATCAATGCCCATCCTAGCACAAAAGGCTCGCCAAAACCTCGAAACAAACTGGCACCAAATCAGAGGAGGAAGGCAATTTAGACAAGGGTACCAAATGGACCATCTTAGAGAAGCGATCACAAACCACCCAAATGACCGACATCTTTTGAGAGACAGGGAGATCCGAAATAAAATCCATAGAGATATGCGTCCAGGGCCTCTTCGGGACCGGCAAGGGCAAAAGCAACCCACTGGCACGAGAACAGCAGGGCTTAGCCCGAGCACAAGTCCCACAGGACTGCACAAAAGAATGCACATCCCGCGACAAAGACGGCCATCAAAAGGATCTAGCCACCAAATCTCTGGTACCAAAGATTCCAGGATGACCAGCCAACACCGAACAATGAACCTCAGAGATAACTCTACTAGTCCATTTATCAGGGACAAACAGTTTCTCCGCTGGGCAACGGTCAGGTCTATCAGCCTGAAATTTTTGCAGCACCCGCCGCAAATCAGGGGAGATGGCAGACAAAATTACCCCCTCTTTGAGAATACCCGCCGGCTCAGGAACACCCGGAGAGTCGGGCACAAAACTCCATGACAGGGCATCAGCCTTCACATTCTTAGAGCCCGGAAGGTACGAAACCACAAAATCAAAACGGAAGAAAAATAGCCACCAACGAGCCTGTCTAGGATTCAACCGTTTGGCAGACTCGAGATAAGTCAAATTCTTGTGATCCGTCAAGACCACCACGCGATGCTTGGCTCCTTCAAGCCAATGACGCCACTCCTCGAATGCCCACTTCATGGCCAACAACTTTCGACTGCCAACATCATAATTGCGCTCAGCAGGCGAAAACTTTCTAGAAAAGAAGGCACATGGTTTCATCACCGAGCCATCAGAACTTTTTTGCGACAAAACAGCCCCTGCTCCAATCTCAGAAGCATCAACCTCGACCTGAAACGGAAGCGAAACATCTGGCTGGCACAACACAGGGGCAGAAGAAAAACGACGCTTCATCTCCTGAAAAGCTTCCACAGCCGCAGAAGACCAATTGACCCACATCAGCACCCTTCTTGGTCAAATCAGTCAACGGTTTAGCAACACTAGAAAAATTACTGATGAAGCGACGATAAAAATTAGCAAAGCCCAGGAACTTTTGCAGACTATTCACAGATGTCGGCTGAGTCCAATCATAAATGGCCTGGACTTTAACAGGGTCCATCTCGATAGTAGAAGGGGAAAAAATGAAACCTAAAAATGAAACCTTCTGAACTCCAAAGAGACACTTTGACCCCTTCACAAACAAAGAATTCGCACGAAGGACCTGGAACACCATTCTGACCTGCTTCACGTGAGACTCCCAATCATCCGAGAAGACCAAAATATCATCCAAATATACAATCAGGAATTTATCCAGGTACTCTCGGAAGATGTCATGCATAAAGGACTGAAATACTGATGGAGCATTGGAAAGCCCGAATGGCATAACCAGGTACTCAAAATGGCCCTCGGGCGTATTAAATGCTGTTTTCCATTCATCGCCCTGTTTAATACGCACAAGATTATACGCACCACGAAGATCTATCTTGGTGAACCAACTAGCCCCCTTAATCCGAGCAAATAAATCCGACAGCAGCGGCAAAGGGTACTGAAATTTGACTGTGATCTTATTAAGAAGGCGGTAATCAATACAAGGTCTCAAAGAACCATCCTTCTTGGCCACAAAAAAGAACCCTGCTGCCAATGGTGACGACGACGGGCGAATATGACCCTTCTCCAAGGATTCCTTTACATAACTCCGCATAGCGGCGTGCTCTGGCACAGATAAATTTAACAGTCGGCCCTTAGGAAACTTACTACCAGGAATCAAATTGATAGCACAATCGCAATCCCTATGAGGAGGTAGGGCACTGGATTTGGGCTCATCAAATACATCCCGGTAATCCGACAAAAACTCCGGGACTTCAGAAGGGGTGGATGAAGAAATAGACAAAAATGGAACATCACCATGTACCCCCTGACAACCCCAGCTGGACACAGACATAGATTTCCAATCCAATACTGGATTATGGACCTGTAGCCATGGCAACCCCAAAACGACCACATCATGCAGATTATGCAACACCAAAAAGCGAATATCCTCCTGATGTGCAGGAGCCATGCACATGGTCAATTGAGTCCAGTACTGAGGCTTATTCTTGGCCAAAGGCGTAGCATCAATTCCTCTCAATGGAATAGGATACTGCAAGGGCTCCAAGAAAAAACCACAGCGCCTGGCATACTCCAAGTCCATCAAATTCAGGGCAGCGCCTGAATCCACAAATGCCATAACAGAATAGGACGACAGAGAGCAAATCAGAGTAACGGACAAAAGAAATTTCGACTGTACCGTACCAATGGTGGCAGACCTAGCGAAACGCTTAGTGCGCTTAGGACAATCGGAGATAGCATGAGTGGATTCACCACAGTAAAAACACAGCCCATTCCGACGTCTGTGTTCTTGCCGTTCAGCTCTGGTCAAAGTCCTATCACATTGCATAGGCTCAGGTCTATGCTCAGATAATACCGCCAAATGGTGCACAGCTTTACGCTCACGCAAGCGTCGATCGATCTGAATGGCCAAAGACATAGACTCATTCAGACCAGCAGGCATGGGAAATCCCACCATGACATCCTTAAGGGCTTCAGAGAGACCCTTTCTGAAAATTGCTGCCAGGGCACATTCATTCCACTGTGTGAGTACAGACCACTTCCTAAACTTCTGACAATATATTTCTACCTCATCCTGACCCTGACACAGAGCCAGCAAGATTTTCTCTGCCTGATCCACTGAATTAGGTTCATCATAAAGCAATCCGAGTGCCAGAAAAAAACGCATCAACATCACGCAATGCCGGATCTCCTGGCGCAAGGGAAAATGCCCAGTCTTGAGGGTCGCCACGTAACAAAGAAATAATGATTTTCACTTGTTGAACAGGGTCACCTGAGGAGCGAGGTTTCAAAGCAAGAAACAATTTACAATTATTTTTGAAATTCAGAAACTTAGATCTATCCCCAAAAAACAAATCAGGAATAGGAATCCTAGGCTCTAACATCGGAATCTGAACCACAAAATCTTGAATGTTTTGTACCCTTGCAGTGAGATTATTCATACAAGAGGACAGACCTTGAATGTCCATATCTACACCTGTATCCTGAACCACCCAGAGGTAAAGGGGAAAAGAGAGACAAAACACACTGCAGAGAAAAAAAAATGGTCTCAGAACTTCTCTTATCCCTCTATTGAGATGCATTAATACTTTGGGCCACCTGTAGTGTTATGACCTGGTGGTAAGGACAATAATGGACCTAGTGGGTAAGAGCACACGGAAAGACCTGATAGTTACTAATAATATAGGACGAGCTCTGAGACGTGGGAACTCTGCTGACCGCAATCCCTAATCCTATCACACACACTACAAATAGCCGTGGATTGCTCCTAACGCTCCCTATGCAACTCGACACAGCCTAAGAAACTAGCTAGCCCTAGAGATAGAAAAATAAGCCTACCTTGCCTCAGAGAAATTCCCCAAAGGAAAAGGCAGCCCCCCACATATAATGACTGTGAGTAAAGATGAAAATTACAAACACAGAGATGAAATAGATTTAGCACAGTGAGGCCCGACTTACTGAACAGACAGAGGATAGGAAAGGTAACTTTGCGGTCAGCACAAAAACCTACAATAAGACCACGCAGAGGGCGCAAAAAGACCCTCCGCACCTGACTCACGGTGCGGAGGCGCTCCCTCTGCGTCCCAGAGCTTCCAGCAAGCAAGACAAAAATCAAAATAGCAAGCTGGACAGAAAAATAGCAAACCAGAGAAAAACAAGCAGTAACTTAGCTTCAGCTGGGAAGACAGGTCACAAGAACGATCCAGGAGAGAGCTAGACCAATACTGGCACATTGACAGGTGGCATGGAGCAATGATCTAAGTGGAGTTAAATAGAGCAGCCAGCTAACGAATTAACCTCGTCACCTGTAGAAGGAAACTCAGAAGCCGCAGCTCCACTCACAACCACCAGAGGAAGCCCATGGACAGAACCAGCCAAAGTACCATTCATGACCACAGGAGGGAGCTTGACAACAGAATTCACAACAGGCAATATACTACGTGACTGGGCAATATACTACGTGACTGGGCAATATACTACGTGGCTGAGCAATATACTACGTGACTGGGCAATATACTACGTGGCTGGGCAATATACTACGTGGCTGGGCAATATACTACGTGACTAGGCAATATACTACGTGGCTGGGCAGTATACTACGTGGGCTGTGCAATATACTATGTGGGCTGTGGAATATACTACGTGGACATGCATATTCTAAAATACCTGATGCGTTGGAATCGGGCCATCATCTAGTAGTAATTATATTCTTGTTACCAGGGCAGTATTATAGTAGTTATATTCTTGTACATAGGGGCAGTATTATAGTAGTTATATTCTTGTACATAGGGGCAGTATTATAGTAGTTATATTCTTGTACATAGGGGCAGTATTATAGTAGTTATATTATTGTACATAGGAGGCAGTATTATAGTACCGTACTTATATTCTTTAACATAGAAGACATTAATATTGTAATTATATTCTTGTAAATAGGAGCAGTATTTTAGTTGTTATATTTTTTTAAGGATCGTGTATGTAATTCACTCTACAACCAGGACCCTTGGACTGTGCTACATGGTAACTGGATTTAATTCTGGGACTCTTAGATTAATACATTTAGCATGTTCCTTAGAACAAGAAATAGAATCAGGAAACAAAAATAGACATAAAGAATCTTAAATTATTCCTGCGGTTTTTGAACACATGACTTCATTGCTCTGTGGGATCTCATTCAGCCAGATATGTCTAGTGAGAGGCAATGACCTGATGGAAAATATTGAAACACCTAGCGTCCCCCTCCCACCTCCCCATTATTAAACTACAAGATTTGGATTTCTGCTAGCAAAACAACGCTGTGTACTAGGCCTGGAAATTAAGGTCAGAGTCCTACCTTTACCATAAGAATGGGTCATAACTTTGGCTCTCCTATTTCTAAATAATAGGGGTCTCATAGTAAAAATCTAAATTCTTGGTTGGGATAATGTGGCATGAATTGTTAAAATATTGTAGTAAATATACAGTGGGGCAAAAAAGTATTTAGTCAGTCAGCAATAGTGCAAGTTCCACCACTTAAAAAGATGAGAGGCGTCTGTAATTTACATCATAGGTAGACCTCAACTATGGGAGACAAACTGAGAAAAAAAATCCAGAAAATCACATTGTCTGTTTTTTTATCATTTTATTTGCATATAATGGTGGAAAATAAGTATTTGGTCAGAAACAAACAATCAAGATTTCTGGCTCTCACAGACCTGTAACTTCTTCTTTAAGAGTCTCCTCTTTCCTCCACTCATTACCTGTAGTAATGGCACCTGTTTAAACTTGTTATCAGTATAAAAAGACACCTGTGCACACCCTCAAACAGTCTGACTCCAAACTCCACTATGATGAAGACCAAAGAGCTGTCAAAGGACACCAGAAACAAAATTGTAGCCCTGCACCAGGCTGGGAAGACTGAATCTGCAATAGCCAACCAGCTTGGAGTGAAGAAATCAACAGTGGGAGCAATAATTAGAAAATGGAAGACATACAAGACCACTGATAATCTCCCTCGATCTGGGGCTCCACGCAAAATCCCACCCCGTGGGGTCAGAATGATCACAAGAACGGTGAGCAAAAATCCCAGAACCACGCGGGGGGACCTAGTGAATGAACTGCAGAGAGCTGGGACCAATGTAACAAGGCCTACCATAAGTAACACACTACGCCACCATGGACTCAGATCCTGCAGTGCCAGACGTGTCCCACTGCTTAAGCCAGTACATGTCCGGGCCCATCTGAAGTTTGCTAGAGAGCATTTGGATGATCCAGAAGAGTTTTGGGAGAATGTCCTATGGTCTGATGAAACCAAACTGGAACTGTTTGGTAGAAACACAACTTGTCATGTTTGGAGGAAAAAGAATACTGAGTTGCATCCATCAAACACCATACCTACTGTAAAGCATGGTGGTGGAAACATCATGCTTTGGGGCTGTTTCTCTGCAAAGGGGCCAGGACGACTGATCCGGGTACATGAAAGAATGAATGGGGCCATGCATCGTGAGATTTTGAGTGCAAACCTCCTTCCATCAACAAGGGCATTGAAGATAAAACGTGGCTGGGTCTTTCAACATGACAATGATCCAAAGCACACCGCCAGGGCAACGAAGGAGTGGCTTCGTAAGAAGCATTTCAAGGTCCTGGAGTGGCCTAGCCAGTCTCCAGATCTCAACCCTGTAGAAAACCTTTGGAGGGAGTTGAAAGTCCGTGTTGCCAAGCAAAAAGCCAAAAACATCACTGCTCTAGAGGAGATCTGCATGGAGGAATGGGCCAACATACCAACAACAGTGTGTGGCTACCTTGTGAAGACTTACAGAAAACGTTTGACCTCTGTCATTGCCAACAAAGGATATATTACAAAGTATTGAGATGAAATTTTGTTTCTGACCAAATACTTATTTTCCACCATAATATGCAAATAAAATGTTAAAAAAACAGACAATGTGATTTTCTGGATTTTTTTTTCTCAGTTTGTCTCCCATAGTTGAGGTCTACCTATGATGTAAATTACAGACGCCTCTCATCTTTTTAAGTGGTGGAACTTGCACTATTGCTGACTGACTAAATACTTTTTTGCCCCACTGTATAAATAAATAGGCTCACAATAAAATCATACTGTGCTGGATATACAGAGGTAGAAGTCATTTAATAGTAACCCTGGAGAAATGCCACTTTGGCGATGCTGCAGTCCCAAGAATCTTTTTTAACACTATCTGTAAACTCAAGGAGATGGGAGAATCCATTGCATGTAATATGTACTGCTCGTATATCTAATCCAGATCAAATATGCAAATCTGATTCCTCGCTTATTAGCCTAGCCCCTCCTCCAAATGATAAGAAACCACTGTAAATTCATTCAAGGCTCACAAGGGTTTCCACCAATGTCAGTGTTATGTCTTTAAGTAAGGGTGTTAGTTATGAGAGATGCTAGTTCCCCTCTAAAAGGAGGAGTTCCAATATGAGTCGTAAAGAGACACTCCAGTTAAATTGTTACTTTGCCTAGCACAGGGTCCCACCAGAGGGTGCATGACTCAATTTAAAATTCGAGTGCAGTCCTCTGCCCCTCATTTAATCAATGACTGGCTTTTTAGTAAAGTCAGCATAATGGTATCAGTAAAAGACTTCTGCTGCTTTTACTGCAGTATTAATAAATCCCCGAGGCTCAGGATTTGTCACCAATATTTGCCAGATTTGGCAAATATTTGCCAATATTTGGCTAATTTACGAAAAAAAAGTAGAAGCCTCTTTTAACAATTTGAGTCCCAAATGATGATAGTATGATGAGCAGGAACAAAGTGTAGATGGGTGAAGGTGAAGGGGCCCTGGCTTCTCATGGAATTACTTATATTAAGGAATTTAAAGTTACGGAGGACATCTGGAAGAAGGAGGCACGTGTTTTCTCCATGCTGGACCAGGGGTGCAGCAATTACACAAGGACAAAGAGGATGAATACGTTCCCCAGATGACCCCTTAACCACAGGAATCCCACCCCCATGGCCAGGCAACGTCTACAAGACATGCAAACAAGGACAAGGGGGGGCAGGATTCGACAGCATCAACATGCCCAGGCCATGGCACAGCGCAAGCAGAGGGAGGTACCATAACCGAAAAGCCTCCATATTGGGGATCACTGGGAACATTACAATAGATTATTATTCTTGTAAATTTACAAAAAAGCAAATTCACCCAATGCCTCCTAATGATGGGCCGATCCCAAATCACCAGAGAAACGGTCCTACCATTTTGCAATCCTGAAACTTTAATTTCACTGCTCTGGAGCTGCAGTCATTTACAGGCAGCATAGTGTCCGGAGCTGTACATTCAGTCATCCAGGACCTCTCCCCTCCCCCACCCACAATAACAACAGCCTAGGGGGCAAGAACAGAACAAGACCCAGTGTCCTGACAGAATGTATTTAGAAAATGTTATATCTCCCTCTGGTAATCACTCTCAGGAGGGGGTCGGGGGTTTATATCGTATTACAGGGGCACATAAGAAATAGAGTAGTTCTTGCTCCAAAGCACCTATCTCATGAAGTTAATTATCAATCTCATATATATTTCCCAATAGACAGACAGACAAGGTTCTTACTAATGAACCGAAACATCGCCATATTGGGCCATTAAATAGAAGTTTTTTTCACTCTGAGTGATGTGCTGCTTCCAATATCTGCACATATAATACAGATTTGGTGGATACTCGAGGGGGCTTTCCACTCGACTAGTGGATACTAGTGCTGCTCTTAGTTTTCATTTTTTCTAGACAGATAGATGCAAATTAAATTTGGGTCAAACTTTACAAACATTTACTGGAATCAAATTCAAACAAATTGCAATTCAATTTATATGAATTGGCTAAGAAGAATACAGACTGCCATTTTTTACATGACCGCAGGTGTGGACTTCCCCATAATGTCTTGCAGCTATCACGACACAAGGTGTAGCACAACCAATCATGAGCAAACATCATAGCCACTGTAAAAGCAGAGGCAGGGAATGCAGCAGCCAGTTTGTGGTGAATTTTGATATTGAAAGGACGTCACAGATCAGCAATAAGAGATTGGGAGAGAAAGCCAACAAATATTTTACAAATTGTGCACAAAGTGTGTGCAACAGCACTATCGTTAAGACCCCTTACCATCCGTTTACCTATAGCCATATATATTGAGGTCACTTGACTAATGCCAAGACTGTGATTATGGTAATGGATCTTGAAAGGGGATTGTATACAGTACTAGGCGACCTCAGAGAGTTGTACACGTCTTTTCAGAATAACTGCAGAAATTGCAGTACTTGTGATTCGCAGTTTTTGGAACAGTTTAGCGAATGTAAATTTTAAAAGATTCGAATAGACAGATTTCACTAGATGATGAATAGACTTCATAGAAGAGACTGTCTGTGTTGCTTGGTCTCAACACTTCATAGTAATACCATGCGGTTTCAGTGCAGAAATGTTCTCCCTCTGTCCCAGCGACATACGAGAGTATCTGGATGAGAACACAAGATGACCTCATGTGCGTTAGGACGGCGCTCTTATATAACGATGACCCAGCCAGAGCCCAACACAACACTGCATGATGGGAAGTTCTAGTGCAGGGGTCCCCAACTCCAGGCCTCGAGGGCCACCAACAGTGCAGGTTTTCAGGATTTCTTTAGTATTGCATCGGTGGTAATGTGATCATCTGCACAGGTGATGATTCCAACCCCTGTGCAATACTAAGGAAATCCTGAAAACCTGCACTGTTGGCGGCCCTCGAGGCCTGGAGTTGGGGACCACTGTTCTAGTGTATCCATAGACATCATGTTCACACCTGACAACTGTAGCTGACACAAAGTGGTCAGGGTGGTTGTCACTTCCTTTCCTACCTACACCTACTTAGCTAATATATCGTAAAGGAAGAACAGACATGTCAAAAGCTGTGTTCTGTATGGGCAATGTATTATTCAGATGTAAGTGGTTCTATGGCACACATATTGGTGGTCTAACGTGATATAACTAAGAAAGTTTATTTTTCTAATATTTAAAAGGGAAGCTCTCTTTAAAATAACCAATGTATCATATTATTACCCAGGATGTATTTATTAAGGAGTCGTGGCTGGCAGATGCAAGGGACGATCCTGTGCTCATCGCTGGGCGAGACGGACCCTCTATCTCTACCACTTCATATTTGTGGCCTTGTTAAAATGCCTGAGCTAAGCAGCTGGCAAAGGGGAACAAGATTTCCATTTGCTCAAATTACAGCCCAGGATGGCTGTGGTGGCTGCAGGGAGTTCATGTGTCAGCACGGAGGGGCGCAGCAGTCAGGGGACGACGCTACTTCTGGCAGGTAGAAGGGGATATAGTTCATAGGAATGGCACGGAATGTTCCAAGCCGATCGGTGTCATGCCGAGGACAATATACCCAGCTTATAGGCTGGGGGTCATTACCTCGTTATAGAAAACATACGGCGCATGTGATGTACCGCAACAAAATCCAAATTAAGTGATGTCATTAAAAATATAAACAGAGAATACATTTCTAAATTCAAAGAATTAAGAAATATTAAAAATGATCAAATATAGTTAGTGATCATAAAAGAGTTTTCTCAACCCTAGAAGATAGTTCCACGTGTCTGCAAAGGTCTAATAAGCGTAACCTTAACACCACTTCCTGTCGTCAGCGATCATGTGATCTCTGGCGCTTTGCGAAGTCCGCAGATAATTGCTTCTGTGTTACCTGCTGTGGATAAGCAGAAGCGTCAGGGCTCCCGATTCTTAGACATTTAAAGGTGACCGGTCACTTGCCATACATTTTTACCTGGTGTAAATGCCGCTGTTCTTCTGAATCTGGTAATGTTTTTCTTTTATTCCTGCACCTCTCCGTTCCTGAGAGATGGCCTCCTCTTCCCTGTATATAACTCTGGTCTTGTTAGCCAAGTGGGTGTGGGTCTCAAGAAAAACACCCACAGAGTTCATGACCACACCCACTTGATAATAAGACTAGATTTATATACAGGGAAGAAGTGGCCATATCTAAGGAATGGAGATGAGCTGAAACAAGAGAAAAACATCCCCGGATTCAGGAGAACAGCGGCATTTACAGCAGGTAACAAAATGTATGACAAGTGACAGGTCCTCATTCAGACTGTGTTTTAGGGATCACAAAACTGGAGGCTGTTGCCCATAGAAATTAGTTGGATCCCTGCATTCATTTTACCTTGCATTCCTGCTACACGGAGACTTTGGCTGCGACACACATTGTATTACCCAAGGCTGCACTTGTGCTGCAATGCGCCATAATAAAAGTGAATGCAGTCGTGTTGCAACACACAACATACAACAGGGGTGTCAAACTGCATTCCTCGAGGGCTGCAAACAGGTCATGTTTTCAGGATTTCCTTGTACTGCACAGGTGATAATTTAATCACCAACTCATTATTTGTGTAGGTGATTAAATTATCACCTGTGCAGTACAAGGAAATCCTGAAAACATGACCTGTTTGCAGCCCTCGAGGAATGCAGTTTGACACCCCTGACATACAAGACGTCTAAACATGCTGGATTCCTGGACACGTGCTTATCATGGTTGTGGCTAAAGTCTCCATGTAGCCTCAGCCTGACATTCAGATTATGAACCAGGAGGATGAGGATGAGCAAGGCATGGAACGGCAGAAGAATAATTTACAAGGTAAATTGAAATTATTTAGAACTAGCCCATAGTTGCTGACAGTACCAATTTTCCAGGACTTCCTGATTTTATGGATACAGTCCACTCCTGGTTAACATAGAATCTCTCTGGTTGCTATGGAAGCTGAGTCATAACAATGAAGCGGTTACCATGGAATAATTGAGAGATTCTGTCAGAACTTCATAATAACTTGTAAAACATTTTCAAGGACCTGCAACTCTTTAAGAGCGGAATTATGTCCAAATGGTGCAAGTGTTTCCCGGTATCCTTCAAAGTGACTTCCCAAAATATAAATGGATTATAATGGTTTGCAATTAGATTAATGGACAAGAAGTCTGCTGTGCTTCATAAAATATATTCCCTTCAAAACCCAATAGGCAATGATGGAAGAAGGAAACAGCACAATTGGGCTGACCTGCAATACCTGACTCAGCCTATGGACAAGAGGGGTGCTGTTTCCATAGCAAAAACAAATCATAAAAAAAATCAGATATTCTAGGTTACTGGACACTTACCAACTTGAATTTTAATTACTTTTGCTACATTAGAATCAAATATCCAATAAATCTGTGCATCATTTAAGGACCAATGTTTCAATGCAGAACGCTCATCTAATCAATGGTTGGCCTAGTGTAATTCATGTTCACATTGTGCACTCTCCACATCGAGATCACGTTACAGGCAAGAAAAAAAAAATGCTCAAAAGGTCTAATATTCTAGAAGATTCCAAGTACATTTTGAATGTTTTTGAACATATCTTTAAAAAAAACTCCCAAAAGTACTTAAAAAGCTCCAATTGTTTTCTGAAAATTCCCCAAACTTTTAAGTGAACTTTCTAAAGATCTAATTTTTTGGAAAATTTTCAAAAGTCTTCAATGTTTTCTGAATATTTTCCAAACTTTATTAATGAATATTCTCAAAAATGCTAATGTTTTCGAAAATTCATAATAAATTCCAATGTTTTTTTAAAATGTCCTTATATTCCGCCATCTGACAACTTTCTGCTCTCTCCAACCTTACCATTGTTCCTGCAACATCTCGCTGTTTATCATTCCGATCACAGAATCCCAGCAGCCAAAAAGTTTCCAACTGACCTGTGTGTGAAGAATAGATGTCCGGTCTGGGGGGTCTCCACGGTCTCCTGACTTGATCCCCCCCACTTTTTACTTTATGGATAATCCTCCAGTTGTCTTTTTTTGTGGGGATTGTTCAGTTCTGTAATAATCAGAGAGAGCTTCCAAAAGTTTGACTCTGATTTTACATCACATCCCCCTTCCGGCTGGAGACAAGGAGAGGAGGTGGAGAAGGAGGAGGGAAAGGAGGGAGAGATAGAGGGGGGCTACTGCATCTGCTTTGCCTTTTAAAGGTACAGGACACTGGAAATGTGTGGTTGCAAGTCTCGTGAGAGTCGTGAACTTTTTAGAACTTTTTAAGAGTAGTATCTTTGGACATAAATGTTAAGATAATTTCTGGAATCGTATCTATAACGATGGATGTGTTCTTCTATCCGAAGACAGGATGAGCAGCACCTACGCAGTGTGAATATATCATCTGATGGTTGTACTCGTAGTATAATATATCATCACATACTATCCTGTATGTAACATCTGATGTCTGTAGTCATTGTATAATGCATACCGATCACATACTGTCTGTATATAACATCTGATGTCTGTACTCCTAGTATACTATATTCCAGTCACATACTATTATGTATATTATTATTATTATTTATTGTTATAGCGCCATTTATTCCATGACGCTTTACATGTGAGGAGGGGTATACATATTAAAAACAAGTACAATAATCTTAAACAATACAAGTCATAACTGGTACAGGAGGAGAGAGGACCCTGCCCGCGAGGGCTCACAATCTACAAGGGATGGGTGAGAATACAGTAGTCGAGGATAGAGCTGGTCATGCAGCGGTTTGGTCGATTGTAGGCTTGTCGGAAGAGGTGGGTCTTCAGGCTCTTTTTGAAGGTTTCGATGGTAGGCGAGAGTCTGATGTGTTGTGGTAGAGGGTTCCAGAGTAGGGGTGATACGCGAGAAAAATCTTGTATACGATTGTGGGAAGGGAGATAAGAGGGGAGTAGAGAAGGAGATCTTGTGAGGATTGGAGGTTGCCTGTAGGTAAGTACCGGGAGACGAGGTCACAGATGTATGGAGGAGACAGGTTGTGGCTGGCTTTGTACGTCATGGTTAGGGTTTTGTACTGGAGTCTCTGGGCAACGGGGAACCAGTGAAGGAATTGACAGAGGGGAGAGGCCAGGGAATAGCGGGGGGACAGGTGGATTAATCAGACTGCAGAGTTTAGAATAGATTGAAGGGGTGCGAGAGTGTTAGAGGGGAGGCCACAGAGCAGGAGGTTGCAGTAGTCAAGGTGATAGATGATGAGGGCATGCACTAGGGTTTTTGCAGATTCTTAGTTGAGGAATGTACGGATTCGTGAAATATTTTTGAGTTGAAGTCGGCAGGAAGTGGAAAGGTCTTGGATATGTGGTTTGAAGGAGAGATCAGCGTCAAGGATTACCCCGAGGCAGCGAGCTTGTGGGACTGGGGAGAGAGGGCAGCCATTTACTGTAATGGATAGGTTCGTTGGGGGGGTCGCATGGGATGGGGGACAGATGATGAATTCTGTTTTGTCCATGTTAAGTTTCAGAAATCTAGCGGAGAAGAAGGCGCTGAATGCCCGGTCTGTTAGGTATGATGAGATCCAGAATAGGGCCAAGTCTGTGATGCCAAGGGATGAGAGGGTCTGTAATAATAGGGAATGGTCCACTGTGTCAAAGGCAGCCGACAGGTCGAGGAGGAGGAGGACAGAGTAGTGTCGCTTGCTCTTGGCGGTTAAGAGGTCATTGGTGACCTTAGTTAGGCCAGTTTCAGTGGAATGGTGTGACCGGAAGCCAGATTGTAAGCGGTCAAAGAGGGAGCAAGAAGAGAGATGGGAGGACAGTTGAAGGTAGACGTGATATTCCAGTAGTTTGGAGGCATAGGGGAGAAGTGATATAGGGCGATAGGTAGATACAGAGGATGGGTCAAGAGAAGGCTTTTTGAGGATAGGTGTGATGGAGGCATGTTTAAAGCTTGAGGGGAAAACACCAGTTGTTAGTGATAGGTTGAAGAGATGGGTTAGGGTTGGGATGAAGACTGTGGTGAGGTTTGGGATGAAGTGGGATGGGAGCGGGTCAAGTGCACAGGTGGTGAAATGCGATCTTGAGAGTAGAGTGGAGAGTTGATCTTCTGTAATGGTGGAGAAGTTGGTTTTGGAGGCAGAGGGCAGGGAAGTCGGGAGGAAGGGCTCTGGGGGTTATTGATCAAAACTGTCTCTGATGTTATCAATCTTCTGCTTGAAAAATGAGGCAAAGTCTTCAGCTGAGATAAGTGGGGAGGGAGGAGGTGCTGGGGGACAGAGGAGAGAATTGAAGGTGTTGAATAACTGTTTAGGGTTGTGAGACAGGGAGGATATGAGAGATGAGAAGTAGATTTGTTTAACTGTGGCGAGTGTGGTCTTGAAAGTAGTGAGGGACTGTTTGAATGCGATAAAGTGCTCGCTGGAGTGGTATCTTTTCCATCTGCGCTCAGCAGCCCTGGAAGCTCGCCTCAGTTCTTTGGTCAGGCTGGTGTGCCAGGGCTGTCTGTTGATTTTGCGAGCTTTGGTATGTGTAAGTGGGGCAGCAGATTCCAAAGCTACAGCTATTGTGGTGTTATATAGAGCGGCATCCGTATTGTGTAAGGAACTTATATCTGTGAAAGGGAGGAGGGATTCAGAGACATGGAGTTGAGAGGGAAGAGAATGTGAGAAGGTTGTTGTCAGAGAGAGGAAGAGGTGAGTTAGAGAGGATAGATAGGGAGCAGAGGCGGGTGAAGATGAGGTCCAGTGTGTGACTATCTTTGTGGGTGGCTGTAGAAGACCATTGAGTGAGGCCGAAGTATAGTGAGTATATAATGTCTGAACTCATTGTATAATATATACAAGTAACATACTATCCTGCATTTAACATTTGATGTCTGTACAGATAGTATAATATATACCTGCCACATACTATCCTGAATATAACATCTGATGTCTGTACTCATTGTACACTGATCAAAAAAATAAAGGGAACACTATCACATCCTAGATATCACTGAATTAAATATTCTAGTTGCAAATCTTTATTTATTACATAGTGAAATGCTTTGAGAACAATAAAACATAAAAATGATCAATGTAAATAAAAATATCCCATGGATGTCTGAATTTGGAATGATACTAAAAATCAAAGTGGAAAATCAAATTACAGGCTGATACAACTTCGGTGGAAATGCCTCAAGACAAGGAAATGATGCTCAGTAGTGTGTGTGGCCTCCACGTGCCTGTATAACCTCCTTACAATGCCTGTGCATGCTCCTGATGAGGCGGCAGATGTTCTCCTTAGAGATCTCCTCCCAGACCTAGATTAAAGCACCAGTCAACTCCTGGACAGTCTGTGGTGCAACATGGCGTTGGTGGATGGATCAAGACATGAGGTCCTGTGGCGCCCTGTGCCTGTGGTGCCACAAAATGGTCAAATATGTACTATTTTATATGTGTATTGTAAATGATGGGAGTTATGCTTTCTCTGCTAAGGACAACTGCACACACAATTTACCCTGCTCCCTTACTCTGTCTGAAGCTTAGAGCTTTGCAGAGATACCCTAACTGGGAGTGGAGGGGCATAGTTAGTCTGTGAGAAAACAGTGTGTGAAAAGAAAATGAAGAATGTTCAAGGAGGAGAGATATGTGTTCTCTCCTGGGACAGTGCTGAGAACGATCAGGGCATCAGCCCCTAGGCCATCCAGGCTTCCAGAGTCAGGTGGTAAGCTGAGATGCTGTGTAGTTTACATAACCAGCAGTGAAGTGTTTTTCCCAGGAGCTCCATAGCAACAGAGAATCAGTGAGGGATTGTGCAAGAACAAACATGTGCTTCACATAGGATTCACACTGCGGGCTGCCGCAGAAAACACAGTGAGTACATGGCTGAACTGGAAGTTTCAGACTCCAGGAAACCTATGTCCCAGAAGGGATTAGAGCAGCAGGGAGTTCATACTGAATCACAGCAGAGAGAGATAACTCTCATCCTGCAGTGCAGACTGTATACCTGGTGAGAGTTGTATTCCATCCACTGAAACTGCATCTGGACTTCAGTAAATGGTAAAGTGACTTTCCCTGTCTCCTGCCTTATTACTCTGCACCATCTACTTCCATCACTATCCCTGGGGGCCAGCCCTAGTTGGAGGGAGTTAAACACCTGCACTGCCATCATCACCGACCCCCAGAGATCATCTGCAGTGCCGGTCATCTTACAACTGAACACTCCAACTGGCGTCACAAACTCTTCTTTTTAATTTTTGTTTTCCTTTTTATCTTTTTCTTTTTAATCCCTATTTCACTGTCCCCGGAGCACAGGCAACGGGCACGGCTGCCATTCCCGTGACCCCCTGAATCCAACGCTGTCCGGTGACCTGCTCTGGGCGATACAGTCCCAGATGTGCTTGATTGGATTCAGGTTTGAGGAACGGGCAGGCTAGACCATAGCATTAATGCCTTCATTATGCAGGAACTGTTGACACACTTCAGCCACATGAGACCTAACATTGTCATGCATCAGAAGGAACCCAGGGCCCAGTGCACCTGAATATGGTCTCACAATGGGCCTGAGGATCTCATCCCGGTACCACTGGCTAGCTCATTGAGGGCTGTGCGGCCCTAAAAAGAAATGCCTCCCCACATCATTACTGATCAACTGCCAAACCCACCATGTTGAAGGATGTTGTAGGCAGCAGAACGTTCTCCTTGGTGTCGCCAGACTTTCTCCCACCTGTCACATGTGCTCAGTGTCAACCTGCTTTTTTTCCGTGAACTGCACAGGGCACCAATGTCATATACCAATCTTGGTGTTCTCTGGCAAATGTCAATCGCCCTGCACGGTGTTGGGCTGTAAGCTCAACACCCACTTGTGGACGTCAGGCCCTCATACTGCCCTCATGAGACTGTTTCTGACAGTTTGAGCAGACACATGGATCTTTGTGGCCTGATAGAGGTCATTTTGCAGGGCTCTTGCACAAAGGAGGAGTTAACGGCTCTGCTGCTAGGTTGTTGCCTTCCTACAGCCCATTCCATGTCTCCTGGTGTACTGGCATGTCTCCTAATATCTTCTCCATGCTCTGGACAATGTACAGACAGACACAGCTACCCTTTGTCACGGTTCCACCCCACAGTGTGTCTGGGGTGCAGTTGCTGACAGTTCGGCCGTCCAGTGCGGTACAGGGGAGTGCTGAAGCTGTAAGTACTTTGTTTTACAGCTTGGCCATTCAATCTGGTACAGGGGCATGCTGAGCTGTCAGTGTGTTGATTGACAGCTCAACTATCCAATCTGTGACTGGGAGGCATCGGCTGTCTCCAAGTGTTCACTATCCTGGGTGATTGCCGAGCTACTTAACTGAGCTGCTTCTTCCAGACTTCTGCCAGACGTACTTTCAACAAGTGAGGTTTGTGCTCCCTGTGCCTTGAGTTCTGTATGCTTGATTTGTTGCTGCCTGACCGTGGACTCCGTTCTGACCATCCGACTGTTTAATTCCTTCTGCTATGATCTGTTATCCTCCTGATAATCTGACCTCGGAACATTACCTGCCCACGCTTTTGTCTCTTCTTTCAGTTTATGACGGACTCTCCTGGATTCTCACCTTGGATTTCTTAACCATTCTGACTCAAAGCTTGGCTGTGAGAAGTGACTAGCAACACATTATGGAGCGCCCCAAGACACAGGGCCACGAGTTCTCGGTACCGGGCCTCTCTGGTTCGGTTCTGAGGCTGTCACGGTGGCTAGACCCGGTCCGCGACCCTGCTAAGGGGCGTCCAATAAAGGTGGTGCAGTCTGTCAGGGGTTCGTCACCTGTGGTGTTCGGTCAGGGTGACCGACGCTGCTGTGGGGTCCGCTGATGATGGGTGATGGAATGGCAGCTGGATGATATACCTTCCCACAGGTGAAGTATGTCCCCAGGGCTTCCCAGTAAGGTAGATGGTAATGGTGTAGGGTGCAGTCAATAACGAGGACACAGGGTTGCAGTCTCTTTACCTCTTTACTGAAGACTTCAGGATCCACAATCCAGAGCACGTTTAACAGGGCTATCTGAGACCGGCCGGTCCAATGGGCCTACCACTAGCGCCTGTGTGTTGTAGTCCTACCCTGGTGAGCATTCGGAATAGTCCTCACAACTGCTGTTCTCGTTCGTTCTTTACAGCTCTCTCTCTTTAGTTCCAGATGTTTCTAGTTCAACGTCCCCCAGGTATGTTATGGCTAGGACGCACCCGTATGACGGGAAGGCCTGGAGGTCTTCCGGGACCCTAGAGACGCCCCTCTCCCACTGTTGCCCCCTATATCTTCGTAGGTGTTTAGGTGAGACAGCCAACCTATAATTAACTGTCCTGCGGAGTTCGAAGTAAAGCGTAGAGTCAGTTACTCCCACGGTGTTCCGGCCACCGGCTACGCGCCTCAGTAGGATGTTGCCTCGGTCTCACGGCACGACTCGTACTGGTACTCCTTTGTGCTTGATCTCGTTTACACTGTTCCACAATATCCTTCCCTTCGTGTCTCTCTCTTGGATACCGCCGCGGGGTGTGCAGGCGCGGTTCCGTTACGTTCTGCTCTGTTCGCTAGGCACCTGCTAGGTTCCCACGCCTGACAGGGACCCCCTGTGTCTTCTCCCTGCAACACCCCCTGCCACGGGATGTTGCCTGAATCCAACCCAGTCAGCTTCTCACTAATTTCCTCCCCAACCCCTAGTTTTCCAGTGTGAGGAGTGGACCAATAAATAAAGCCTTTTGCTCCCCCTAGTGGCCGGAGTGTGAAGTGTAATGTGTTCTGGTGATACCTGGTCAGGAGAACTCTTTTAGTGCCATCAGACGTACCATCACTCCCCTTAGTGGCAGAGCGTCATACTGCAACAACCAAGTCTCTGGAGCGCTGCAATTACGTCTGGCCAATACGTTTTTCTTTTTCGCTAGTATAGATCCTGTTCACACACTTTGTGACCAGGTGGCGAATTTGATGCAGATGATTCAGAATCTGGCTAAGGATTGCCAGAGTCTGGAGTCATCGCAATATCAGTGGCAGGGTCAGATAAATAAATTAACGAAGACCCCCCATAACCCACTGGTTGTGACGTCGGTACCCTGTGATGTACAGTTGGTCTCTCCCGAATCTGTGATATCCCTCACTGATAAATTTTCGGGTGAGAAAGACAAGTTTAGGGTATTCAGGGAGAGCTGTAAGTTATTTTTTAAACTGCGCCCATGGTCGTCAGGGGAGGAGTTCCACTTGGTGGGAATAATCATGTCCATACTGCGAGTGGGTCCTCAGACCTGGGCATTTTTTTATTCCCCACAAGCCCCAGAACGGTTTTCTGGTGACGCCTTTTTGACAGTTTAGGTTTTATATATGGCGAACCCTTGCAAAGAAAAAGGGGAGACAAAAAAGCGCAATAGGTTCTTATCCACGTTACCAGAGTAAATGCACCAAGAAGATTGCTCACCTGGTGAAGATGAAATGCAAGTATGTAGAAATGGCGGCTGCTGCAGATCCACGAACTGATACAGTCATATGTTCAGTAGGAATTAGTGGAATAGCTCCTCTCTGCCGTAAGAGTAAATTCCAGGAAGATGCCAAGGATTCAAAGTGGTTTATTCACGGCGAACCCAACAGAATCCAGGTCACTGAGGCTTAGATCATGAACCTGGCACAAGGGGGTCGCACAGCTGAGGACTACTGTGCTGAGTTCCAGAAGTGGTCCACCAAAGTTCTATGAAACGATGCTGCTCTCAGGTGCCAGTTCCAAAAAGGCTTTTCCAAAACCCTCAAGGATGCTCTGGTCCTCCATGACACCCCTTGTTCTCTGATGGAGGCCATGACTGAGGCCATACAAATGGACCGCAAAATCTGTGAAAGACGTAGTGAACAGCAGGCTGCTTGTTATACTTCCCCAGAGCAAGTCCATTTACCTGAGGTTAGAGTTGCCAGTGTTCGTATTGAGGAGAGAAGACTGAGACAAGATCTCAGACTCTGTCTATGCTGTGGTCTCTCTGGACATTTTCTTAAGAAATGCCCAAATCGTCCTCAAGCTTTCAAACCATCAGAAGAATATCAGAGTCTGAGTGATGGCCAAGGAGGTCACCCAGACTCCCAGGTATTTTTTTCTTCCTCTGATAAAGTACTAATGAATATGATTTTATCCTTTGAGAACCAGGTATTATAAACATTGGCGTTCATTGACTGGGGGTGTGGGTCTGCTGCTAACTATATTGATTCGGGACAGGTTATGATAAGGACAGTTAGTTTAGAAAGGCCCATTCAAGTCATCACCATTGACAAGACACAGTTAGATCACAATAAGGTCAAGAGAGCAATTGTGGATTTCACTCTCCAAGTGCGAGCTCTCCACTCTGAATCCATATCCTGTTTTGTGTTGGATAATTTACCTGCTGGATTGGTACTGGGGTTTCCACGGTTGCAGATTCACAATCCGGTTATTGATTGGTATCAGAAGAAGATTGTAAAATGGAGCCCCAAGTGTTACAAAAAATGTTTCAAAAATGTACAAATACGCTCCGCCAGTCTGGAGGGTTTTCCGGGGTACCTGAAGCACTTCGGAGATGTGTTCTTGGGAAAAAGAGGTGGAGATACTAGCTCCCCATCATCCCTATAATTGTGCTATTGATCTTATTCCTAGCGCCAAATTGCCAAAAGCTCGCCTTTACAATTTGTCAGGGCCTGAATGGACCGCCATGAAAGAATATATTAACGAAAGTTTACAGAAGGGTAATATCTGTCCTTCCTCCTCCCCTATAGCTCCCGAATTTTTCTTTGTTAAAAAGAAAGATGGAGGTCTCCGTCCTTGCCTTGATTTCCAAGAACTAAACAAGATAAAGGTTAAAAATATTTACTTCCATTCATCCCTGACCTATATAATCAGCTTCTGGGGCCAGGGTGTTTTCTAAACTTGATCTTAGTGGGGCTTACAATTTGTTACGCATCTGGAAGGGTGATGACTGGAAAACAGCTTTTTAATGACTGAAGGTCTTTTGAAAACCTTGTCATGCCTTTTGGATTATTTAGTGCACCTGCTTTTTCAGAATTTTATGAATGATATCTTCTCTAATTGCATTGGAAGATATGTTGTGATTTACCTCTATGACTATTTAATTTTCTCACCAGATTTGAAGACTCGCCAATAACACGTCCGTGTTTTGTTACAGAGATTGAGGGAGAACTCTTTGTTTGCTAAATTAGAGAAATGTGTTTTTTTCTGTTCAGGAGATCTCATCATTCTTGAGGTTTCACTTGTTAGCAGAAGGGTTTATGATGGACCTTGGGAAGATGCAGGCCATAATTGATTGAGTTCAACCTTGTGATCTTAAGTCTTTGCAGCGTTTTCTGGGATTTGCCAACTATTATAGAAAATTTATCAAGGAGTTTTCGCAGATTGCTAAACCACTTACTGACCTTACACGTAAGGGGGCGAATCTCAAGGTTTGGTGGCCTGCTGCTATCAGGGCTTTTGAAAGATTAAAAGAGTGTTCTATGTCTGCAACCATTCTGATCCAACCTGATGTCCAAGAACCGTTCATTGTGGAGGTGGATGCTTCGGAGATCGGAGTGGGGGCAGTCTTATCGCAGGGGCCCAAAACTATGACTAACCTGTGTCCATGTGCTTTTTTTGCAAAAAAATTTGCATTGGCGGAGAGAAATTATGATGTTGGGAATCAGGAGTTGCTGTCAAATTGGCCTTTGAGGAATGGAGGCATTTTTGGAGGGGGCAGTTCATCCAGGTACAGTGATTACTGATCACAAGAATTTAGCTTACATTGAATCAGCTAAAAGGTTAAAGGGAACCTGCCACCTGAATTTAGCGGGACCGGTTTTCGGTCATATGGGTGGAGTTTTCAGGTGTTTGATTCACCTTTTCCTTACCCGCTGGCTGCATGCTGGCCGCAATATTGGATTGAAGTTCATTCTCTGTCCTCCGTAGTACACGCCTGCGCAAGGCAAGATTGGGTGAATCAAACACCCGAAAACTCCGCCCATATGACCAAAAACCAGTCCCGCCAAATTCAGGTGACAGGTTACCTTTAACTCCTAGACAGGACAGATGGTCTTTGTTTTTCTCTCGGTTTAATTTGTCTACTATATTCAGGCCAGGGTCTAAGAATGTGAAAGTTGATGCACTGTCTTGTAGTCTACATTCCATTTCTCCTCTAGAACCTCCATCCTCCTTTGTTCCTCAGGGTATTGTGGTGTCTATGATATCCTCGGAATTGGAAGAGGAGATTTGTAAAGTCCAGTTCCGCTTCCCCAGGGTCTAAACTATTTGTACCTGTGCACCTAAGATTGCGGCTGCTTCATGAATTTCATGATTCTGTATTAAATGGTCATCCTGGGGTTACTGCCACAAGGAAAGCTGTTGCTAGACTTTTTTGATGGCCATCCCTGCATAATGATAAGATTTTGTTCCTGATTGTGAAGTCTGCGCAAGCGCTAAAGTCAGTCATAGCCTGCTGACTGACGAATTGGCTCCATTTCCAAATCCAGAAACTAGTTGTAGAAACCCTAGATTAGGGCTGGCGGAATGCACCAAGTAAATATAGATGTTATTATTGGTGCGTTCGCAGCCTGGGGTCCACCGTGCAGGAGGAGAACCTGCTGCTAGCAAATGGCATATAAGCGAGCTCTGTTACTTGACCACACTGGCGCAAAGCTCAAAACAAAGATTGATAAAAGCGCATGGCTGTGCGGCCATGCAAACCTTTTATAGTTGCAGCAATTCAGGACCTTCCTAGATGACCAATGGGAGTTGCTTCAGGACCTGAGCGTGTGACCCCTGACCTCCAATGAGAGGTCTTCCTTTGGGCATGCTCTGAAGGGAGAAAGCAGGACTTAGTCCCAGAAGCAAATCTTCGCTGCTGACCAGTACTAGCTATAATGGCAGAGCCTGGAAGAACAGCAGTAGCCAGATGCGGAGTATCTGCCTGAGCCAGATGCTGGGACCGACGTCTCCGCTGAGCAGGCTCCACTGCGGCTGCAGAAGAATAGGAGACCGCAGCAGATGCAGCGCCCCAGAGATCTGGTCGTTGCAGTAACGTCGCTCTGCCACTAAGGGGAGTGATGGTACGTCTGATGGCACTAGAGGAGTTCATCTGACCAGGTATCACCAGCACACATTACACTTCACACTCCGGCCACTAGGGCGAGCAAAAGGTTTTATTTATTAGGCCACTCCTCACACTGATAAAACTAGGGGTTGATAGGAAGTTAGATCAGAAGCTGACTGGATTGGATTCAGGCAACATCTCGTGGTCGTCCATGTCAGGCGTGGGAACCTGGCAGGTACCTAGCGACCAGAACAGAACTGTTGTGAATTCTGTGGTCAAGCTCCCTCCTGTGGTCATGAGTGGTACTTCGGCTGGTTCTGTCTATGAGCTTCCTCTGGTGCATGTGAGTGGGGCTGCGGCTTCTGAGGTTCCTTCCTCAGGTGCGAGGTTAAGTCGTTAGGTGCTGCTCTATTTAACTCCACCTAGTTCTTTGTTCCTTGCCTCCAGTCAATGTTCCAGTATTGGTCTTGCTCTCTCCTGGATCGTCCTTGTGGCCTGTCTGCACTTCATAAGCTAAGTTCTGCTTGTGTTTCTTGGTTTGCTATTTTTTCTGTCCAGCTTGCTATTTTGGTTTGTCTTGCTTGCTGGAAGCTCTGGGACGCAGAGGAAGCACCTCCGTACCGTTAGTCGGTGCGGAGGGTCTTTTTGCGCCCTCTGCGTGGTTGTTTGTAGGTTTTTGTGTTGACCGCAAAGCTATCTTTCCTATCCTCGGTCTATTCAGTAAGTCGGGCCTCACTTTGCTAAAATCTATTTCATCTCTGTGTTTGTATTTTCATCTTTACTCACAGTCATTATATGTGGGGGGCTGCCTTTTCCTTTGGGGAATTTCTCTGAGGCAAGGTAGGCTTATTTTTCTATCTTCAGGGCTAGCTAGTTTCTCAGGCTGTGCCCGAGGCGCCTAGGTCTGGTCAGGAGCGCCCCACGGCTACCTCTAGTGTGGTGTGATAGGATTAGGGATTGCGGTCAGCAGAGTTCCCACGTCTCAGAGCTCGTCCTATGTTATTAGTAACTATCAGGTCACTTTGTGTGCTCTTAACCACCAGGTCCATTGTGTTTCTGAACCACCAGTTCATAACAGTACTGGAGGCCCAAAGTACTAATGCTTTTCAATAGAGGGAAAAGAGAAGTTCTGAGACCATTTTTTTTTCTCTGCACTGTATTTTGTCTTTCTTTTCCCCTAGACATTTGGGTGGTTCAGGACACAGGTGTAGTGATGGACATTAAAGGTCTGTTTTCTTGTGTGGATCATCTCACTGCAAGAGTACAAAATATTCAAGACATTGTGGTTCAGAAATCTATGTTAGAACCTAGAATTCCTATTCCTGACTTATTTTCTGGAGATAGAGCTAAGTTTCTGAATTTCAAAAATAATTGTAAACTGTTTCTGGCTTTGAAACCCCGCTCCTCTGGTGACCCAGTTCAACAAGTTAAGATCATTATTTCTTTATTACGTTATGACCCTCAAGACTGGGCATTTTCCCTTGCGCCAGGAGATCCTGCATTATGCGATATTGATGCATTTTTTCTGGCGCTCGGATTGCTGTATGATGAACCTAATTCAGTGGATCAGGCAGAGAAAAATTTGCTGGCTCTGTGTCAGGGTCAGGATGAGGTAGAGATATATTGTCAGAAGTTTAGGAAGTGGTCTGTGCTCAATCAATGGAATGAATGTGCGCTGGCAGCAATTTTCAGAAAGGGTCTCTCTGAAGCCCTTAAGGATGTCATGGTGGGATTTCCTATGCCTGCTGGTCTGAATGAGTCTATGTCTTTGGCCATTCAGATCGATCGGCGCTTACGTGAGCGTAAAAATGTGCACCATTTGGCGGTATTATCTGAGCATAAACCTGAGCCTATGCAATGTGATAGGACTTTGACCAGAGCGGAACGGCAAGAACACAGACGTCGGAATGGGCTGTGTTTTTATTGTGGTGATTCCACTCATGCTATCTCCGATTGTCCTAAGCGCACTAAGCGGTTCGCTAGGTCTGCCACCATTGGTACGGTACAGTCGAAATTTCTTTTGTCCGTTACTTTGATCTGCTCTTTGTCATCCTATTCTGTCATGGCATTTGTGGATTCAGGCGCTGCCCTGAATTTGATGGACTTGGACTTTGCTAGGCGCTGTGGGTTTTTCTTGGAGCCCTTGCAGTATCCTATTCCATTGAGAGGAATTGATGCTACGCCTTTGGCCAAGAATAAGCCTCAGTACTGGACCCAACTGACCATGTGCATGGCTCCTGCGCATCAGGAGGATATTCGCTTTTTGGTGTTGCATAATCTGCATGATGTGGTCGTGTTGGGGTTGCCATGGCTACAAGTCCATAACCCAGTATTGGATTGGAAATCTATGTTTGTGTCCAGCTGGGGTTGTCAGGGGGTACATGGTGATGTTCCTGTTCTGTCTATTTCATCATCCACCCCTTCTGAGGTCCCAGAGTTCTTGTCAGATTACCGGGATGTATTTGATGAGCCCAAGTCCAGTGCCCTACCTCCGCATAGGGATTGCGATTGCGCTATCGATTTGATTCCTGGTAGTAAGTTTCCTAAGGGTCGACTGTTTAATTTGTCTGTGCCTGAGCACGCCGCTATGCGGAGTTACGTGAAGGAATCCTTGGAGAAGGGTCATATTCGCCCGTCGTCGTCGCCATAGGGAGCAGGGTTCTTTTTTGTGGCCAAGAAGGATGGTTTGTTGAGACCTTGTATTGATTACCGCCTTCTAAATAAAATCACAGTCAAATTTCAGTACCCCTTGCCGCTGCTTGTCTGATTTGTTTGCTCGGATTAAGGGGGCTAGTTGGTTCACCAAGATAGATCTTCGTGGTGCGTATAATCTTGTGCGTATTAAACAGGGCGATTAATGGAAAACAGCATTTAATACGCCCGAGGGCCATTTTGAGTACCTGGTTATGCCATTCGGGCTTTCCAATGCTCCATCAGTGTTTCAGTCCTTTATGCATGACATCTTCCGAGAGTACCTGGATAAATTCCTGATTGTATACTTGGATGATAGACAAATGTATGTATGTCCAAAGACATACATACATACATACAAATGTATGTCCAAAGACATACTGATAGGGATTCTAGATTGTGAGCCCCATCGGGGACAGTGATGATAATGTGTGCAACCTGTAAAGCGCTGCGGAATATGTTAGCGCTATATAAAAAAATAAAGATTATTATTATGATATTTTGGTCTTCTTGGATGATTGGGAGTCTCACGTGAAGCAGGTTAGAATGGTGTTCCAGGTCCTGCGTGCGAATTCTTTGTTTGTGAAGGGGTCAAAGTGTCTCTTAGGTGTTCAGAAGGTTTCATTTTTGGGTTTCATTTTTTCCCCTTCTACTATCGAGATGGACCCTGTTAAAGTTCAGGCCATTTATGATTGGACTCAGCCGACATCTCTGAAGAGTCTGCAAAAGTTCCTGGGCTTTGCTAATTTTTATCGTCGCTTCATCAATAATTTTTCTAGTATTGCTAAACCGTTGACTGATTTAACTAAAAGGGTGCTGATGTGGTCAATTGGTCTTCTGCTGCTGTAGAAGCTTTTCAGGAGTTGAAGCATCGTTTTTCTTCTGCCCCTGTGTTGTGCCAGCCAGATGTTTCGCTCCCGTTCCAGGTCGAGGTTGATGCTTCTGACATTGGAGCAGGGGCTGTTTTGTCGCAAAGAAGTTCTGATGGCTCGGTGATGAAACCATGTGCCTTCTTTTCCAGGAAGTTTTCGCCTGCTGAGCGTAATTATGATGTTGGCAATCGAGAGTTGTTGGCCATGAAGTGGGCATTCGAGGAGTGGCGTCATTGGCTTGAAGGAGCTAAGCATCGCGTGGTGGTCTTGACTGATCACAAGAACTTGACGTATCTCGAGTCTGCCAAACGGTTGAATCCTAGACAGGCTCGTTGGTCGCTGTTTTTCTCCCGTTTTGACTTTGTGAAGGCGGATGCCCTGTCTAGGAGTTTTGTGCCCGACTCTCCGGGTTTGCCTGAGCCGGCGGGTATTCTCAGAGAGGGGGTAATTTTGTCTGCCATCTCCCCTGATTTGCGGCGGGTGCTGCAAAAATTTCAGGCTAATAGACCTGACCGTTGCCCAGCGGAGAAACTGTTTGTCCCTGATAAATGGACGAGTAGAGTTATCTCTGAGGTTCATTGTTCGGTGTTGGCTGGTCATCCTGGAATCTTTGGTACCAGAGATTTGGTGGCTAGATCCTTTTGGTGGCCGTCTCTGTCGCGGGATGTGCGTTCGTTTGTGCAGTCCTGTGGGATTTGTGCTCGGGCTAAGCCCTGCTGTTCTCGTGCCAGTGGGTTGCTTTTGCCCTTGCCGGTCCCGAAGAGGCCCTGGAAACATATCTCTATGGATTTTATTTTGGATCTCCCCGTCTCTCAAAAGATGTCGGTCATTTGGGTGGTTTGTGATCGCTTCTCTAAGATGGTCCATTTGGTACCCTTGTCTAAATTGCCTTCCTCCTCTGATTTGGTGCCATTGTTTTTCCAGCATGTGGTTCGTTTACATGGCATTCCGGAGAACATCGTTTCTGACAGAGGTTCCCAGTTTGTTTCGAGGTTTTGGCGAGCCTTTTGTGCTAGGATGGGCATTGATTTGTCTTTTTCCTCGGCTTTCCATCCTCAGACAAATGGCCAAACTGAACGAACCAATCAGACTTTGGAAACATATCTGAGATGTTTTGTTTCTGCTGATCAGGATGATTGGGTGTCCTTTTTGCCTTTGGCTGAGTTCGCCCTTAATAATCGGGCCAGCTCGGCTACTTTGGTTTCGCCGTTTTTCTGCGATTCTGGTTTCCATCCTCGTTTCTCTTCAGGGCAGGTTGAGTCTTCGGACTGTCCTGGTGTGGATACTGTGGTGGATAGGTTGCAGCAGATTTGGACTCATGTAGTGGACAATTTGACATTGTCCCAGGAGAAGGCTCAACGTTTCGCTAACCGCAGGCTCTGTGTGGGTCCCCGACTTCGTGTTGGGGATTTGGTTTGGTTGTCATCTCGTTATATTCCTATGAAAGTTTCCTCTCCTAAGTTTAAGCCTCGTTTCATTGGTCCGTATAGGATTTCTGAGGTTCTTAATCCTGTGTCTTTTCGTTTGACCCTTCCAGCTTCTTTTTCCATCCATAATGTATTCCATAGGTCATTGTTGCGGAGATACGTGGCACCTGTGGTTCCATCCGTTGATCCTGCTGCCCCGGTTTTGGTTGAGGGGGAGTTGGAGTATATAGTGGAGAAGATTTTGGATTCTCGTATTTCGAGACGGAAACTCCAGTACCTGGTTAAGTGGAAGGGTTATGGTCAGGAAGATAATTCCTGGGTCTTTGCCTCTGATGTTCATGCTGCCGATCTGGTTCGTGCCTTTCATTTGGCTCATCCTGGTCGGCCTGGGGGCTCTGGTGAGGGTTCGGTGACCCCTCCTCAAGGGGGGGGGTACTGTTGTGAATTCTGTGGTCAAGCTCCCTCCTGTGGTCATGAGTGGTACTTCGGCTGGTTCTGTCTATGAGCTTCCTCTGGTGCATGTGAGTGGGGCTGCGGCTTCTGAGGTTCCTTCCTCAGGTGAAGAGGTTAAGTCGTTAGGTGCTGCTCTATTTAACTCCACCTAGTTCTTTGTTCCTTGCCTCCAGTCAATGTTCCAGTATTGGTCTTGCTCTCTCCTGGATCGTCCTTGTGGCCTGTCTGCACTGCATAAGCTAAGTTCTGCTTGTGTTTCTTGGTTTGCTATTTTTTTCTGTCCAGCTTGCTATTTTGGTTTGTCTTGCTTGCTGGAAGCTCTGGGACGCAGAGGAAGCACCTCCGTACCGTTAGTCGGTGCGGAGGGTCTTTTTGCGCCCTCTGCGTGGTTGTTTGTAGGTTTTTGTGTTGACCGCAAAGCTATCTTTCCTATCCTCGGTCTATTCAGTAAGTCGGGCCTCACTTTGCTAAAATCTATTTCATCTCTGTGTTTGTATTTTCATCTTTACTCACAGTCATTATATGTGGGGGGCTGCCTTTTCCTTTGGGGAATTTCTCTGAGGCAAGGTAGGCTTATTTTTCTATCTTCAGGGCTAGCTAGTTTCTCAGGCTGTGCCCGAGGCGCCTAGGTCTGGTCAGGAGCGCTCCACGGCTACCTCTAGTGTGGTGTGATAGGATTAGGGATTGCGGTCAGCAGAGTTCCCACGTCTCAGAGCTCGTCCTATGTTATTAGTAACTATCAGTTCACTTTGTGTGCTCTTAACCACCAGGTCCATTGTGTTTCTGAACCACCAGTTCATAACACAGAACATTACGGAACCGCGCCTGCACAACCCGCGGCGGTATCCTAAGAAAGAGACACGAAGCGAAGGATACTGTGGACAGTGAGAAACGAGATCAAGCACAAAGGAGAGCCAGTAGGAGTCGTGCCTGGAGAACGGCAACATCCTACTGAGGCGCGTAGCCAGTGGCCGGAACACCGAGGAAGTAACTGACTCTATGCCTTACTTCAAACTCCGCAGGACAGTTAATTATAGGTTGGCTGTCTACCTTACATCACCTAAGCAGACATAGGGGGCAACGTGTGGAGAGGGGCGTCTCTAGGGTCCCGGAAGAACTCCGAGCCTACCCGTCAAACGGGTGCGTCCTAGCCATAACATACCTGGGGGACGGAGAACTAGAAAGAACTGGAACGAATTAGAAAGAAACGAGAATAGAAGTTGTGAGGACTATCCCGAATGCTCTGCAGGGAAGCACTACAACACTCAGGCGCTTGTGGTAGACAACGATTTCCACCTGCAAAGGGAACTCTGGATGTGCCTTCGGACCGGCCGGTCTCAGACAGCCCTGTTAACTGTGCTCTGGATTGAGGACCCTGAAGTCATCAGTAAAGAGGTAAAGAGACTGCAACCATGTGTCCTCGTTATTGACTGCACCTCACACTATCACCATCCACCTGGGGACATACTTCACCTGTGGGAAGGTTTACCATCTAGCTGCCATCACATCACCCCAGTGGGCCCCAAGCAGCGTCGGTTACCCTGACCGAATACCACAGGTGGCGTCACAAAACCTTGACAGACTTGTATCACCTTTCATTGGACGCCCCTTAGCAGGGTCACGGACCGGGTCCAGCCAGCGTGACATCCCCAGAACTGAGCCAGCAGAGGACCGGTACCGAGTAACCCTCGGCCCTGCGTCTGGGGGCACTCCACAGGGATGGCTCGAGATTCCCCCTGTGCAGAGGCGGGAACTCGAGCCCTAACACCCTGTATAAAACATCTGATGTCTGTACTCATAGTAGAAAATACTAGCTATTGAACCTATTCTACGTCCGGGTGGCAAGCATTTTTTTCATTGGTACATTTATAGAGTGTTTTCAATAAAATGCACCGGAGATTGCAGTATGCGCACACATTGACTCCTGTGCCATTTTATTGAAGTAATGTACTACAATGTCAACATAGCAGTGCGCACGCGCCGGAAATAGGAATAATGGCAATAGCCGGCGCATGCACACTGCTATGTTGACGTTCTAATAGAATTCTTCAATAAAATGGCGCCAGAGTCAGCGCGTGTGCATACCGCACTACAGCACTGTTTTATTGAAAACGCTCTGTATGCGAATTAATTGGATATCGCAAGATGTGCATGCATTGACTCAGGCACCATTTTATTGAAGAATTCTATTGCAATGTCAACATAGCAGGGTGCACGCGCCGGCCATCGCCATTGCCTCTATGGCTGGTGCATGTGTGCTGCTATGTTGATGTTGTAGAACATTACTTCAATAAACTGGTGCCAGAGTCAGCACGTGCGCATACTGCGATCTCTGGTGCCATTTTATTGAAGACTCTGTATGTGAGAGCGCAGACACACAGTATCTTAAAAAAATGGCACCGGATAATGAGTAATTCGCATGCGCTGACTCAGGCTCCGTTTTATTGAAGAATTCTACTACAATTTTATCATTATTATTATTTATATAGCACCATTAATTCCATGGTGCTGCACATGAGACGGGGTTACATCAAAATACAAATATCACTTACAGTAAACAAACTAACAATGACAGACTGATACAGAGGGGAGATTACCCTGTCCTTAGGGGCTTACATTCTACAGGATTATTGGGAAGGAGACAGTAGGTCCGGAGTTGCAGTAGCTCCGATGGTGTTGAGGTGGCCGTGTGATCATTACAGGTTGTAAGTTTCTTTGAAGAGATGGGTTTTCAGGTTCCATGTGAAGGATCCAAATGTGGTGGATAACCGGACGTGTTGGGGCACAGAATTCCAGAGCATGGGGGATATTCGGGAGAAGTCTTGGAAGCGATTGGGTGAGGAGCGAATAAGCATGGAGGAGTGAAGGAGGTCTTGGGAGGACCAGAGATTACGTGAGGGAAGATATTGAGAGATTAGTATGGAAATATATGGAGGAGAAAGGTTATGGATGGCTTTGTAGGTCAGTGTTAGTAGTTTAAACTGGATACGCTGGGAAGTTGGAAGCCAGTGAAGGGATTTGCAAAGAGGGGAAGCAGGAGTGTAGCGAGGGGAGAGATACTGGATACGCTGGGAAGTTGGGAGCCAGTGAAGGGATTTGCAAAGAGGGGAAGCAGGAGTGTAGCGAGGGGAGAGATTAATTAGTCGTGCTGCAGAGTTAAGGACGGACTGGAGGGGTGCGAGAGTGTTAGAGGGTAGCCCACAAAGGAGGATGTTGCAGTAGTCGAGGTGAGAGATGACTAGGGCATGCATAAGCATTTTGGTAGAGTGAGGGTTGAGGAAAGGATGGATTCTGGAAATATTTTGGAGCTGGAGGTGACAGGAGGTGGCGAGAGCTTGGATGTGCGGTTTAAAGGACAGGGCAGAGTTCAGGGTTACTCTGAGGCAGCGGAATACCTGGACGAGGGAAAGTGTGAATTCATTTATTGTGATAGATAGATCAGGTAGGGAAGATGTGCGAGATGGAGGAAAGATAATTCAGTTTCGTCGACATTGAGTTTGAGGAAGAGAGGAGAAGAAGGAGGATATGGCTAATAGACACTCTGGGATTCTGGACAGTAGAGAGGTGTCATCTGGGCCAAAGAGGTAGATCTTAGTGTCATCGGCATATAGATGGTACAGGAAGCCATAGGACATTATGAGTTGTCCCAGGCCATGTGAATAGATCGAGAAGAGAAGAGGTCCTAGGACAGAGCCTTGAGGGACACCAACATAGAGGGGGCGAGATGAAGAGGTAGTATGGGAGTAGGAAACGCTAAATGTGCGGTTGGTAAGGTATGAGGAGATCCAGGGTAGGGCGACGTCTTTGACACCAAAGGAAGAGTGGATCTGTAGTAGGAGGCAGTGGTCAACTGTGTCCAAGGCAGAGGACAGGTCAAGAAGGAGTAGTATAGAGAATTGTCTGTTAGCGTTGGCTAGTCGTTCGTAAGTTTGGTCAGGGCAGTCTCAGTGGAATGGTGGGGACGAAAGCCAGATTGTAGGCTGTCGAAGAGAGAGTTAGATGCAAGGTGAGAGGAAAGTTCAGCATTGACATGCTGCTCAAGTAGTTTGGAAGCAAATGGGAGCAAATATATGGGGCGGTAGGTAGCTGGACATAGAGCTCGAGTCAAGGGAAGGCTTTTTGAGGACAGGTGTTATTGTGGCATGTTTGAAAGCAGAAGGTAAGGTGCCAGAAGTTAGTGATAGATTGAAGAGATGGGTTAGGGATGGGATTAGTGTAGTGGTGAGGTTGGGGAGGAGGTGGGACGGAATGGGGTCAAGTGCACACGTGGTGAGGTGTGATTTGGAGAGAAGATGAGCAAGCTGTCCTTCAGTGATTTTAGGGAGGGAAGTTATGGGGTTAGGGCATTGGTCAGGCATACAAAAGGGTATATAAAGGCATACAATAGTACATTTACTTGTTAGTCCCCTTCTCCCTCTGGCAGCTGTAAATATAATCTCCAGAATGTTTCCAGTAAGTCTCCTTTCCTCCCTGACAGCTTTAAATATAGTTGCCAGTATGCTCTCCAGTCAGTTTCTGTCCCTCACTGAGAGCTGTAAATATAGTCACAGTAAGTTCTTAGTCACTCTCCTTCCTCCTCTATCAGCTGTAAATATAGCCCCAGTTAGTATCCAGTCAGACACCTTCCTCCTCTATCAGCTGAAAATATAGCCCCAGTAAGTTACCAATGAGTCTCCTTCACCCCCTGTCAGCTGTAAATATAGCCCCAATAGGTATCTAATCAGTCTCCTTACGCTTCTTTCATCTGTAAATATAGTCTCCAGTAAGTTCATGGTCTACTTTTCTCCTCTGGCAGCTTTTCTATAGTCCCCAGTAAGTTCCAAATTAGTCTCTTTGCCATTCTGGAAGCTGTGAATAAAACCCCCGTCAGTTTCCCTGCATATAAATATTGTACCATGGAATCTGGAGCAGTGAAAAGAACTAGTATTTACTTATTCACAGGTTAGTCCTCAGAAGTAGGGATGAGCATACCCGAACTGTAGCGTTCGGAGTTCGTACCGGACACCTTGTGTCCTGTGCTAAACCCCGAACACGGACTTCTCCCAGACGTATGTGTTACAGTTCGGAATTCGGATGCTTAATAAAGCTTGTTGAAAGGCTGCAGCGCATACCTCTTCTTTCCCGCTTTTGGCGTTCCTTCGTGTTGCTTTTCTGCCTCATTACTATTCTCCCATCTTCCCTTTGTATTTTATCCTGTGTACCTGTCACTTCATTGTGCCTTGGTTTTCCTCTGTCTGTCCAGCCTATGTTACCCCTTTTACTCCTGCCCCTTTCTTCCCTGTGGGGAGGGTGGGAGCTGTGTAGGATTTTGTAGCAGCACAGAGAGGTACAAGGACCAATGCATCTCCACCTTCAGTATTAACTCCGAAGTTAGGAATAGACTAGGGCTTCCCTAGATTAGGGACAGTATAGGGTCCCTCTTCCCTGGCATTCCTACAGCCACAGCATGACAGCATGGCTGTGATTTGCAGACACCTGTGACCCAGCCAGTATATAATGTCAGCTATTAATATCCAGCATGGATATGCATACTAGTATCATGATATGTCGTTAGCAGGTCATAGATCTCTATATGCTTTGTCTCTTGTTATGATTGTCCATGATTATTGGGGAATGGTACCCCTTGTTATTTATTATATGAGATATTCTTCTTGTGAGAAATTTATTTTATTTTTCTGCTATATATTTGTAATAAAAGATTTATTTTTTATAATTTTGATCGTGTTGCTACTTAATTTGCTCTATTGGTTGTGAGTTATTGGATTTGAAGAGGATCATAGCGTATTTATCGTTGGAGGGATTGTTTTGGTTGTATGTTAATCGTGTTACCTGTTACTCCCTGTATTTGAAGTTGCCTTCAAGTAAAGTGGACATTGTATTTTTAAATCTGTGTTTTGTCTCATTTTGAGGATCAAAAGAATTAGCCCCGTTTAAGTGAAAAATGGATGAGTATGACCAATCACCTCAACAAAACACTGCGCTCCACACAAACCCGGGGACCCAAAGGTTCCCCCATTTCTGTATCGGGCAGGGATGCCAATGTAGTGACGCTCGTCCATGACTACCACCCTGCCCTCCATTGCACAAGCACAGCCCCAGGCCATTTAACCTCCTAAATGCCATTATGGATAGTGATTGTGTAACGCTGCTGTTATGCAGGTAGATGCAGCTCCACTAGATGGCAATAGAGTGGAGAGAGGACTGAACACAGCAGGAGCAGAGGCCTCCACTAGGTGGCAGCGGAATACTAAACAAGCCGGGTCAATATTAGTCTGTAGTGCAGTACCAAAGGAATAATCAAGCACAGAGTCAGAAACAAGCCAAATGGGTCAATACCGATCAGGAGCAGATATGCCAAAACAAGAAACAAAACAGCAGGTCAGAGTTCAAGCTGATTAGGGTACCAGGAAATCCAAACACGAAAGGGGAACACAGAGTGGGGACGGGAAGAGGGGAATAAACAGACATGGGTACAGTAATCAAAAGCAAAAAGACAAATCAGGGTATGCAGATTCAGCTACACACGTCATAGGCAGAAATTATAACTGATACCGCGTGCAGGATGTAGCAGAGCTAAATGGCAAACTTGAACCCAGAATGAAGCAGGGCAAAGTTAACCCTTGACATGATCAGACCGGAAAAAAAGAGACAGGATACAAAACCCGGCCTGGATCATGACACTAGCCTCCTCTCAAGGGGGGCCACCGGACCCCTGGCTTCCCAGGATAATGGGCGTGAAATGCCCGTACCAGGCAATCAGCATGAACAGCTCAGGCCAGGACCCATGATCGATCCTCAGGGCCTTAACTCCTCCAATGAACCCAATACTGAAGTGAACGGCGGACCATGTGAGAATCCACAATCCGTTCCACTTCATACTCAGTCTGACCATCCACAGAGATAGGTGATGGAAGGGATGGAGCTTCAACAGCGGAAGGTACAAATGACTTCAGGAGGGACTTATGGAACACATTGGGAATCCAAAGCGATGGAGGTAAGCGTAAACCAAAGACAACTGGATTGACAACCTCAATGATTTCATAAGGACCAATAAACTTGGGACCCAACTTAGCAGAAGGGATTTTCAACCGTATGTTCTTGGTAGACAACCACACTTTTTCTCCTACCAGAAATACGGGTCTCAACGATCGTCGCTTATCAGCAAAATGTTTGTCTGCCCTGAGCCACCCCAATGTTCTTCTGGACTTCCCTCCAAACCTCCCCCAACCTCTGAACTCTCGAATCTGCCCCTGGACATCCCGAATCCAACCTGGAATATTCGCCAAAATGTTGGTGAAAACTGTAGTTACAAAAAAGAGGTGCCTGTGGACTGATTAATCCAAGTATTAAATGCAAATTCAGCCATGGACAATGAAGAGCACCAATCATCCTGCTGAGAGGTGGCAAGACTGCAAAATTTGTTCAAGTGACTGACTGGTCCTCTCCGTCTGACCGTTGGTCTCGGGTTGGTAGGCCGAGGAGAAGGTCAGGCAAATACCAACCTTTTACATAAAGCCCTCCAAAATCTGGACACAAATTGTACCCCCCTATCAGAAACCACACTCAGAGGCACGCCATGTAACCGCACAACATGCTCCAGAAACAACTAGGCTACTTTCACACTTGTGTTTTTTTGAATTCGTCACAATCCGTTGCTTTTTGAGAATGTAGGATCCTGCAAAAAAATTTGCAGGATCCTGCATTTTCCCATAGACTTGCATTAGCGATGGATTGTGATGGATGGCCATCCGTCGCGTCCGTCGTGCACTGGATTCGTCGGTATTTAGCAGACCGTCAGCACGAAAAAGCGTTCAATGTAAAGTTTTTTTCGTACGTTGCGTTCGCCATTTTCTACCTCGCATGCGCGGCCGGAACGCCGCCCCATCCTCCCCAGACTTTAGAATGGGCAGCGAATGCATCGAAAAACTGCATCCGCTGCCCACATCGTGCATAATTTTCACAACGTGCGTCGGTACGTCGGGCCGACACATTGCGACGGCCCCGTACTGACACAAGTGTGAAAGAAGCCTAGTGTCTCAGCATTAGGCAGTCCTGCCAAAGGTACAAAATGCGCCTGCTTACTGAATCTGTCAACCACCACCCAGACCACAATTTTGCCATTGGAAGGAGGGAGATCAGTGATAAAATCCATGGACAAATGAGTCCATGGTCTATCCGGAATTGGCAATGGCACCAATTCCCCAGCCGGCCGGTTATGGGATACTTTGGCATGACCACACGTATCACAAGAAGACACAAACACAACGACATCAGAGGCCATAAAGGACCACCAAAACATCCTAGTAATAGCTCTCTGGGTGGCCGAGATTCCAGGATGCCCACTGAGAGCAGAATCATGAAACTCTCGAAGTACCCTCAACCGGTATTGAACAGGAAAGAAGAGTTTATTATCAGGCAAAGACAGAGGAGCAAGAGACTGAGCCTCACGAATCTCCCGCTCCAATTCAGAGGACACCCCAGCGATGAACACCCCATGCTGAAGAATGGAGGAAGGAGGTTCGGGAGGTGATATCGGATCCAAGCTGCGAGATAAAGCATTAGCCTTGGCATTCTTGGAACTAGGTCGAAATGTGATGGAAAAATGAAAGCGTGAAAAAAGAAAAGCCGCCACCTTGTCTGTCTAGGAGTCAAACTTTTATCAGACTCAATGTAGGACAGGTTTTTGTGGTCAGTAATCACCATGATCCGATGAACAGCCCCCTCCAAAAAGTGCCTCCATTCGTCAAAAGCCAGTTTTATGGCCAATAACTCCCAATTCCCGACATCGTAATTTCTCTCAGCAGGAGAAAATTTCTTTGAGAAAAAGGTACAAGGTCTTAAATTAGTTAAAGTGATGGGTCCTTGGAACAACACCAACCCCACCCCAACTTCCGATGTGTCAACCTCTACAATGAACGGTTCGAACGAATCGGGCTGGATCAACACAGGAGCAGACATAAAACATTCTTTTAAGGAAGAAAATGCCATCACTACTGGAGCAGACCAGTTTTTGAGATCAGCCCCCTTACGAGTGAGATCAGTGAGGGGCTTGACCACCTGAGAAAAAAACCCTTAATGAGTTTACGGTAATAATTGGCAAACTCCAAAAAACACTGAAGACCCTTCAGGTCTCTGTGTTGTTCCCAATCAATAATGGCCTGTACATTTCCAGGGTCCATACGAAACCCCGTGGCAGGCAAAATGAACCCCACAAAAGACTGCTCCTGGGCAAAAAATGAGCACTTTTCAGGTTTATCAACAAGAGAGTTCTCCCGTAACCTCTGGAGAACTGCACGTAGATGACCCATGTGAGTTTGGTTGTCAGACGAAAATAAAAAATATCATCTAAATAAACCACCATAAAGTGCCCAATGAAGTCAGCAAAGACACGATTAATAAAATTCTGAAAAACTGCTGGCGCATTCGTGAGACCAAAGGACATGACCAAATTCTCAAATAAACCCTCCGAGGTGAGAAATGCTATTTTCCACTCATCCCCCTCCCAAATGCGGATAAGGTTATACGCCCCCTGGGGTCCAATTTAGAAAACCATTTTGCCCCAGATAGTTAGTTGTACAGATCAGGGATGAACGGGAGGGGATAGGTATTTCTCACCATGATCTTATTTAATTCCGGAAAATCGAGCCATGGGCACATACCACCATCTTTTTTCTTTACAAAAAAGAATCCAGCCGCCACAAGAGAGACAGAGGGACGAATATGACCTTTACGGAGGCTTTCTGAGACATACTTCTTCATAGCGGTACACTCCAGGCCAGAGAGGTTATACAAATGGGCCTTGTGCAATTTAGCACTCAGAATCAGGTCAATAGTACAATCAAAAGGGCGGTGTGGTGGTAAGACCTCTGCCTCCTTTTCGGAAAATACATCCTCAAAATCCTTCTGGTACTCCAGAATACCTTCCAGATTAACGGATGACACAAGTACAGTAGAAAGACAACCCTTAAATTAGGACCCCATTTTACGATATGCCAAAATTCCCAGTCTATAACAGGGTTGTGTAACTGTAACCAAGGAAATCCCAACACCAGACCTACTGGAAGATAACATGACATACGTTCCTGATGCAAGGAATTCACCTTGATGAGGGATCTCCTCTGAGACAAAATTAACAACATACTTAACCAGCGGTGTTTTGTCAATGGCAATAATATGAATTGGAGTCTCAAGCCTAACTGTCCCTAACTTACACTTGGTCACCAAGTTAGAGTCAATAAAGTTAATGGACGACCCACAATCCACAAAAGCAGAAGTGGACATGTAGCAACTCCCACAACAAAGCTCCACCTCCAACAATATTCTTTGAACTGAGGAAAAAGGTACCTGAGAGTCTGGGTGACCTCCTTGGCAATCACCCAGACTCGACAGCTTGTTAGTCGCTAGGCAAGAGGGGCATTCCTTTATTCAATATCTAGGATCTCCACGGTAAAAACAAGATCTCCCCTTGAGTCATCGCCTCCTCTCCTTTTCCTTGAGGTTGGTGGCCCCTGCTTCCATAGATTCCATGTGAGGTACCACATCAGAGTTAGCCGGATGTAATGGAATCTCTCGATGTATTACACCGCTCTCCTGCAACCTCCAATCCATCCGAATGGCCTGAGTCATAGCCTCCTCCAAGGAGCTGGGTGGTGAATGGAGAGTCAAAGCGTCATTAAGATGATCCAACAGGTCCCTTCAGTGGACCATCGCCTAAACTCTGAGCAATACCATTCGTCAGTGAGTTTACCCTGGGAGAGTCCCATGATTGTGTCCTCTGCCACTCTAACCCGGTCCGGTTCATCAAAAATCAGTCCTAAGGCCTCAAAGAACCTATCCACCGACACACATTCAGGGACAGATGCAGGTAAAGAGAAAGCCCATGATTGGGGATCCTCCTGCAGTAACAAAATAATTATTCCCACCCGTTGACTCTCATCTCCAGAAGATTGGGGTCTAAGAGAGAACAGCAGCTTACAACTCTCTCGGAACATACGGAATTTCTTCATTTCTCCGGAGAAAGTATTTGGGAGCCTGACTGTAGATTCAGGAGAGTGTAGCAAAACATCTACAGGGTCAGAGTGCTTACAGGTAGTTTGGGAAATAGAACCCTGAAGGGTGTTAATAGTCACAGAAAGCTCCCTCTGCAGTTGGTTGTGGGATGTGGCCAGGGCCCTATATTCCACAGACAAATCCTGCATCATTAGTGTCAGACTAGACATCTGATTTGCCAAGGTACTGAGTGGATCCATAAACAGAGAAGCAATGAAAAAAACTGTGGTCAGTTATAATGTCACGCTGCTATGTAGATGCAGCTTCACTAGATGGCAATAGAGTGGAGAGAGGACTGCACACAGCAGGAGCAGACCTGCAGTGCAGCAGCGAGGCCATCATCAGGTCGATATTAGTCTGTAGCACCCTATCAAAGGAATAATCAAGCACAGAGTCAGAAACAAGCCAAATGGGTCAATACCGGTCATGAGCAGATATGCCAAAGACAAGAAACAAAACAGCAGGTCAGAGTCCAAGCCGAGTCGGGTACCAGGGAATCCAAACACGAAAGGGGAATACAGAGTGGGGACAGGAAGAGGGGAATAAACAGACAGGGGTACAGTCAGCAAAAGCAGCAGGACGAATCGGGGTACGCAGAGTCAGCTACACACGCCGTAGGCAGAAACAATAACTGACACCACCTGCAGGATGCAGCGGAGCTAAATAGCAAATCTGAACCCAGAATGAGGCAGGGCAAAGTCAACTCTTGACATGATCAGTGTTATGACCTGGTGGTTAAGAGGCCACACTGAAATGACCTGGTGGCTAAAACACAACATGGAACGAGCTCTGAGAAGGTGGTATCTCTACTGACCGCAGTCCCTAATTCTAACAACACAACTAGAAATAGCCGTGGGATGTTCCTGACACTCCCTAGACACCTCGTCACAGCCTAAGATATAACTACCCCTAAAGAAGGAAATAGAAAGCTATCTTGCCTCAGAGAAACCCCCAAACGAAAGATAGCCCCCCACAAATATTGACTGTGAAAGGAGAGGGAAATGACGAACACAGAAATGAAATTAGAATTCAGCAAAGGGGAGGCCAATACTAAACTAGATAGACAGAGAGCAAAGGATACTGTGCGGTCAGTATTAAAAACTACAGAATCCACGCAGAGTTTACAAAAATGAACTCCACACCGACTCACGGGGTGGAGGGGCAAATCTGCTTTCCCAGAGCTTCCAGCTAGCCTAAATAAGACATAGTGACAAGCTGGACAAAGAGACAAAATGCAAAGCAATAGAGTCCAAACAAATGGACAAACAAACTAGCAAAACTTATCTTTTGCAGACAAGGACTGGCCATATGAGAAATCCAAAGGAAGAATCAAATCCAACCAAGAACATTGACAGCAGGCATGGACTAAAGCCCAGAGCAGGTTTAAATAACAAACCCAGGCAAGGCGATTAGTGAAGGCAACTGCTACAGCTACCTAACGGAGCAGCAGTTCCACTCGAAACCACCAGAGGGAGCCCAAGGGCAGAACTCGCAAACATACCATTAGCAACCACAGTAGGGAGCTCCAGAACGGAACTCACAACAGATCAGACTGGGAAAGAGAGACAGAATACAAAACCCAGCCTGGATCATGACAGATTGCAGCATTTAAAAGGCTGCAAACGGCACCCCGAGAGTCCCCGATCGTTGCCCTGGCATGACGACCTCCCGGTCAACCAGTTATGGCACGTTTGTTAGACGATGCTGAGAGCATGGGCTAAGAAGCTTCTGTCCGTGCAGCAATGACAGGTATAATGCATTGAAATGCTGGTGTATTGCAATACATTATACCAGACTAATAAAACTTAAAGTATGTAAACTAAAAAAGTTAAAAAAAAATGTTTAAATCCTGAAATAAATTTAAAAAAATTAAACCAATAAATAGTGTGATAGATCTGCTCACTTGGCTGCACGTAGAGGTAGACAGAAACGCTGCCTCTTTAAATCTTCCTCTGGTTTATTAAAAATACTGCATAAACTAGAGCAATGTTAGCAAAGACAAACTCGGCCTTCCTGGCCTAACAGGAAAACAAAAACATAACGTATGGCACAGTCCTTGTTGCTACAGGAATCTGCCTGCTTCAGGAACTAACAACAAAAGTTCACACAGCTCCAGTGCTTGCACCTCTAGGTCCACCCAACACTGAATGCTCTAGAAAGCTGGGTATTTATCCTCTTGATTCATCTCACTCTACAGCTATACAATCAACCTAGCATTAAATTTGGCTCATTAACCCCTATCAGCATTTAGTGTGCTGGAGCTTTTTCATAGGTTGATATGACTGAAGCTAACATTCTCAGTGAAACATAGCTTCCCTCCAGTGCTTTGCCAATGGCTTTGTCACAATAGGTATATTTACGTAAAAAACAAACAAGCATAAAAATACACATATTTGGTATCACTGCATGTGGAACAACCCGACCTATAAAAGTGTTATACAATTTAACCCCCTCAGTGAACTCGGTAAAAAAAAGGCAATCAAAAAGACAAATATAAATAAAAATTGTATCGCTAAAAACGTCATCTTGTCCCGTAAAAAAATAGCCATCATACAGAATATGCTGCTATAAAAACAATTATTTTTTTAACCCCTTAATGACCGCTGATACGCCTTTTAACGGCAGCAGTTAAGGGTACTTATTCCTCAGCGCCGCTTTTTAACACCGCTGAGAACTAAGGTTATAGCGCCCCCCAGTGGTGGAAATTTCCAGGGTCTCAGCTACCAGGGATAGCTGAGACCCCTGAGAACATGATTCGGGTCATTTTATACCGACCACAGTGTTGCGATCCCCATTATTCACGGAATAATGGTGACCGCAGAACCAATAAAGTCAGATTTCCCATTTAGTTTCTCTCTCCTCTGATATGAGCTAGCACATCAGAGGAGAGAGAAATGGAGAGCCCCCCAGTAACTCCGATGCCCCTGGACCCTCATGCATCCCACGGTCATGTCCCCCAGCCGTCGGCTTCCTCCGGTAAGAAAATTGGGGGCGTATGCACAGTGCGCCCTCTGAGATCTTCCTGCTGGCACCCGGCAACAATAGGAAATTTTAACTATTGGTTCATTTTGATCACTGTGGTAAACCCTATCACAATGATCAAAATAAAAATATAGTAAATCAAACCCCCTTTATCACCCCCTTAGTTAGAAAAAAAATAAATAAAATGTATTTATTTCCATTTTTCCATTAGAGTTAGGGTTGGGCTAGGGTTGTGGCTAGGGTTAGGATTGGGGCTAGAGCTAGGGTTAGGGTTGAGTTAGGGTTAGGGTTGGGGCTAAGATTAGGATTGGGGCTAGAGTTAGGATTGGGGCTAGAGCTGTGGTTGGGGTTGGGGCTAGGATTAGGGTTGGGGCTAGGGTTGGGGCTAGAGCTAGGGATAAGGTTGGGCTAGGGTTGAGGCTAGGGTTAGAGGTAGGGTTAGTGTTATTGTTGCACCCGGCAACAATAGGAAATTTTTACTATTTTTTCATTTTTAGTTAGAAAAATTTTTTTTATTTATTTCCATTTTTCTATTAGAGTTAGGGTTCGGCTAGGGCTAGGGTTGTGGCTAGGGTTAGGATTGGGGCTAGGGTTAGGGCTGAGTTAGGGTTGGGGTAGGGTTAGGGTTGGGGCTAAGGTTAGGATTGGGGCTAGAGTTAGGGTTGGGGCTAGAGCTGTGGTTGGGGCAAGGATTAGGGTTGGGGCTAGGGTTAGGCTTTGGGTAGGGTTGAGGCTAGGGTTAGAGCTAGGGTTAGGGTTGGGATAGGGTTAGAATTTGGGCTAGGGTTAGGGTTGGGGTTAGGGTTCTGTTGGGGTTAGAGTTGTGGTGTTGAAGTTTGGGTGGTTTTGGGGTTAGGGTTGTGGTTATGGTTGGGATTACAGTTAGGGTTGGGATTAGGCGTGTGTTGGGGTTAGGGTTGGGATTAGGGTTAGGGGTGTGTTGGGTTTAGGGTTGGAGTTAGAATTGGGGGGTTCCACTGTTTAGATACATCAGGGGTCTCCAAACGCCACATGGTGCCCACCATTGATTCCAGCCAAATTTGCATTCAAAACGTCAAACAGTGCTCCCTCCCTTCTGAGCCTTGCCATGCGCCCAAACAGTGGCTTTCCCCCACATACAGGGTATCGGCGTACTCAGGAGAAATTACACAACAAATTTTGTGGTTCATTTTCTCCTGATACCCTTGTGAAAATAAAAAAAATTGGTTCCAAAGTAAATTTTTTGTGAAAAAGTAAAATGTAAATTTTTTCCTTCCACATTGCTTTAGTTCTCGTGAAGCACCTGAAGGGTTAATAAACTTCTTGAATGTAGTTTCACGCACCTTTAGGGGTGCAGTTTTAGAATGGTGTAACTTTTGGGTATTTTCTGTTATATTGACCCCCCCCAAACTCACTTCAAATGTAAGGTGGTCCCTAAAAAAAATGGTTTTGTAAATGTTTTGGAAAAATTAGAAACCGCTGGTCAACTTTTAACCCTTATAACGTCCTAACAAAAAAAAATATGTTTCCAAAATTGTGCTGATGTAAAGCTGACATGTGGTAAATGTTATTTATTAACAATTTTGTGTGTCACCTCTCTCTAATTTAAGAGTACAAAATTAAAGGTTTGAAAATGGCAACATTTTCAAACTTTTTGCCAAGTTTCTATTTTTTTCATAAATAAACGCAAGTTATATCAAAGAAATTTTACCACTAACATGAAGTACAATATGTCACAAAAAAAACAAACTCTTAATCAGTGGGATACGTTAAAGCGTTCCAGAGCTATAACCCCATAAATTGACAGTGGTCAGAATTGTAAAAATTGGCTTGGTCATTAAGTAACCAAATTGGTTCTGTCAATAACGGGTTAATACAATTGTTATTATTCTATGAAAGCGGTGTAGCAATGGTATTCACTTGGGAGCGATCTGATTTATCGCAGGAACGTTTTTTTTTTTTTAAAGTCCAGCTGGTTTATTTCAGTCCTCATAAACCACATTACAGGAAACTCAAATACAGTCTTTGTTCGCAAAGTAAAACATAAAGCAACAAGTCCTTACAATAATGCTGGTTAGTCCGCTGGGCTTAGAGTCCAGCTTCTTTGTCCTTTAGCAAAAGCACTCAATCCAGGAGATCTGCACACCTCTATAAACACAGCCATTTGTGAGAAAAACAGGTCTCAATTTACAAAGTGAACCACACCCAGGGGTGGAGTTATGATGAGCAGCCTTCTGTCCCAACTCTTCAGCTGCTCATAATCTACCTGTCAAGGTCAATTACCTTTTTTATTCCTATATATACTAAAGCATTACTCCATGTTTATATCCCCTCCACTATGTGTCTAACAGTCACCTTACAGATGTCAAACATTTAAAAAAAGGATATAAATGTGGTATCGCTGTATTTGTACTGAGCTCAAGAATAAAGCTGTCTTATGAGTTTTACTATATGGTGAGCAGCATAAAAAAAATTTCTGAATTGCTGGTTTCTGTTCATTTTGCCTCCCACAAATCGGAATAGAGAGTGATCAATAAATGTTATGTGCCCAAAACTATTACCAATAAAAACGTCAACTCGTTCTTCAAAAATAAACCAACATATGACTCTGTCAGCAGAAATATAGAAAAATTATAGCTCTCAAAATATGGTGATGTTAAATCTTTATTTTGCAAAAAAAAGCGTGTTTTAGTGTGTGACAGCAGCCAAGCATAAACAAAGATATAAATCTGCTATTGCTGGTAACTGACCCAAAGAGTAAAGTCATCTAATAACTTAAACTGCGTAAAAAATAAATAATAGCAATTCTTGACCTGCTTTTGATTTGTTCATTCTGTCTCCCAAAGATCGCAGTAAGGCTCGGCTCACATTTATCCCGTGCTCTACATTGAGTTCTGACTCCGGTGTCTCCATGTAAATCCCTGAAAATATCTGATTCAGACGTAACCCCAATGGAAGATTCGATTTCCTACAATGAGGTAGATGGAGACACTGTGGACGCCATCTGACCTGTGATCCAGCAGTGTCCGTCTTTTTAGGGTCACTTATGGGGGCGTTCTGTTGTTCTGGCACCCCGGAGGCTCTCCCAGTGAGTCAAGGCACTCACAAAGCATAACAACATCTGCACTATAACATTGTGCTCCTTCTCTTCTGAGCTTTGTACTGTGCCTGAAAAGTAGTTCCTGATTACATGTGGGGTATTGGAGCACTCAGGAGAAATTGGACAACAAACTGTGAGATCCATTTTTTCTTATTTACTGCCTCTGTACAAATCCCTAGTTAGACCGCACATGGAGTACTGTGTCCAGTTTTGGGCACCGGTGCTCAGGAAGGATATAATGGAACTAGAGAGAGTACAAAGGAGGGCAACAAAATTAATAAAGGGGATGGGAGAACTACAATACCCAGATAGATTAGCGAAATTAGGATTATTTAGTCTAGAAAAAAGACGACTGAGGGGCGATCTAATAACCATGTATAAGTATATAAGGGGACAATACAAATATCTCGCTGAGGATCTGTTTATACCAAGGAAGGTGACGGGCACAAGGGGGCATTCTTTGCGTCTGGAGGAGAGAAGGTTTTTCCACCAACATAGAAGAGGATTCTTTACTGTTAGGGCAGTGAGAATCTGGAATTGCTTGCCTGAGGAGGTGGTGATGGCGAACTCAGTCGAGGGGTTCAAGAGAGGCCTGGATGTCTTCCTGGAGCAGAACAATATTGTATCATACAATTATTAGGTTCTGTAGAAGGACGTAGATCTGGGTATTTATTATGATGGAATATAGGCTGAACTGGATGGACAAATGTCTTTTTTCGGCCTTACTAACTATGTTACTATGTTACTATGTTATTAGGCCTTGTAAAAATTAAAAACTTCAAATTTTCTGGTAAAAATGTAATTATTATTTCTTCACTGCCCAACTGTATAAAATTCTGTGAGGCACATGTGTTGTCAACATGCTCACTGCATCCCTAGATGAAATCATTGGGGGGTGTAGTTTGTAGAATGGTGTTACTTATGGAGCGTTCGGCTGTTGTGGCAATGTGACAAGGCAACCTCAAACCATTCCAGCAAAATCTGAACTCCAATATGGTGCCTCTTCCCTTCTGATCTTCGCACTGTGCCTCTTAAGTAGTTTTTGACCACATATGGGGTATTGGCGTACTCAGGAGAAATTGCACAACAAATTGTACCATTCATTCTTTTTATTTTCCTTTTGAAACTTAAAAACTTGGGGCCAAAGCAACATTTTAGTGGAAAAAAGTTGTTTTCCATTCACTCAGGCTAATGTTATATAATTCTGTTAATTGTCTGAAGGCTAAAAATACTCACTACAGCACTAGATGAATTCCTTGAGAGGTGAAGTTTCCAAAATGGGGTCACGTGTGTGTGTGTGTGGGGGGGGGAAGGGGGGTGTTCTGCTGTTTTTAGTATGTCAGCGCTTTTCAAATGCGACATGGCATTCACAATCTACTCCAGCCAGGGACCAGGATGACTGATCCGGGCACATGAAAGAATGAATGGGGCCATGTATCATGAGATTTTGAGTGCAAACCTCCTTCTAACAGCAAGGGCATTGAAGATGAAATGTGGATGGGTCTTTCAGCATGATAATTATCCCAAGCACACCACCAGGATAACGAAGGAGTGGCTTTGTAAGAAGCATATGAAGGTCCTGGAGTGGCCTAGCCAGTCTCCAGATCTCAGCCCCATAGAAAACTTTTGGAGGAAGTTGAAAGTCCGTGTTGCCCAACGACAGGCCCAAAACATCACTGCTCTAGATTAGATCTGCATGGAGGAATGGGCCAACATACCACCAACACTGTGTGCCAACCTTGTGAAGACTTACAGAAAACGTTTGACCTCTGTCAGTGCCAACAATGGCATATAACAAAATATTGAGATTAACTTTTGTTAATGACCAAATACTTATTTTCCACAATAATTTGAAAAATAAATCTTGGCAAATCAGACAAAGTGATTTTCTGAATTGGTTATCTCTGTTTTGACTCTCATAGCTATGGTCTACCTATGATGTCAATTAAAGGCCTCTCTCATCTTTTTAAGTGGGAGAACTTGCACAATTGGTGACTGAATAAATACTTTTTTCCCCTCACTGTATGTAAACTTTTGATCAGGGTTATTTGGATGTTTTGGGTTGTCATTATGATTTAAAAAGAGAAAACACAGTAGTTTGGCAATAAATGGCTTCACCCAACCACTAACCATGAGTGGAGAAAAAGTTTTGGTATTATCATTCATATTCTCTGAAAATAAGCCAAGAAAGTACAAATTCTCCTGGGGTATGTAAACTTTTGAGCACAACTGTATGTATACAGAGGAAATATATACAGACTCGTATACACAGAGCATATAAATACTGACACATATATGCACAAAGCACAGACAGACACATGTATACAGAGCAAATACATAGAAATGTATACAAAGACACATAAATAAAGACATGCATTCACAGAACATATACACAAACATATGTATAAGCAGAGGCCAGACATGGATACACAGTGTACATACACACACGTATACACAGAGCACATACATACAGACATAATTGCATAAACAGAGCACATACACACAGACACATAGTATACACAAAGCACATACATACAGACATATATGTGTAAACTTGGTATATACATACTGACACATGTACACACAGAGCACATACACACGCTTGTATACGCAGAGCACATGCATACACACACTATATAGAATACTTGTGCCAGTCTGTCTCCTCTTATTCAGTTCATTCAAACTCCCACAGGGTACAGGACCTTTGTTGACATCACGATCACATGAGAGTGAGTTCACCAAAGGTCCTGCTGCACTCTCAACATTGAAAACTACAGTGATAATGTAGAGTTGCTATTATCAATTCAGTTACTGCTGTAAATTCTGAGGGGCCCCTAAGGAACTTGGGGCTATTGGCAATTGACTAGTTTGCCCTCCCATAAACACACACGCACACTTAACACCGGACCTAGGTGTAGGAGATCATAGACTGTGGAGACTAAAGTACACCCAGCAGCACAAAGTATTTCAGGAAATCATTGTGCTGACTGCTTGAATGAGCAGGCCTTTAAAGGGAAGGTATTGCGTTTGTAGATCCCTAATAAATCAATGTAATGTAGCATAACATGCTGTTATAACCAAGTTTTGATTTCATTTGAAACCTTTTTCGTGTGTTATAGGAGTTTAACGTAGGCACTGGGGGGTTACATCTTGCCTTCACAGTAGCAGCATGACACTTTCAGTGTCATAATATGGCACCCCATGGTCATAGGAGATAACAGAGGGATGCTGACCCTATCTACAGTAATAGAACTGTCACTGCTGTGAACTGGGCATGCCTCAGTGGGCTGCACAAGTCACAGTAGTGGGAGTGTTCTGCTGCCATATTCATGGAGCCCTCGGATCTACTAACATAAGCATTACTGCTTCCAGCTGAACAGATCCTAGATTGACGGCTGAGGGGAGTAAAATGCAGGAGAAAAGTACGGGCAGAATAGCAGAGACATCAAGGAGGAATAATGTACTATTAGCAATGGAACAGGAGTTGTCAGCTGCTCAGCAGGAGTTGTGACTAATTCCTCAATAAGATGAGAAGGAGCTGCAGGTATGCAGTGAATGATCAGACATTGTGGAGGGGTGAGAGAATCATGTAATCTGGGTGAGTGTTCTGTCCTCACTAGCTGAGGCAGGCTCATACGTAGCTATACAGTCAGCTAAACCGCTATACCGGGGTCCAATAAGGAGACTGTGGTTGAGTCTGTGCTTTATTAAACGTAGTGGTATATTGATGCGGTGAAACTGTGAACAATGATATACATAGAATCAGTGCATGGTATAGAACAGATACATAATACACATGATATACATTATGCATAACATTTAGAAGGCTAGAAACTGAACTGGGAGTACAACTGGCTAGGCTAGGCTAATATGGAGCAGAAATATCTATAGGAAGCATAAAGACATACCGGCAATGCAATCGCAAGGGGGATGAAGTGAAGCGTCTTTCCTTGAAGGCAGACTGAGGAAAGTGAAAGGAAAAAATGGAGGGAAATGGAGGCTGAGCTACCATAATGCATTGCAAAGGAGGAGGAGAATCAGACATGGATAATACAAACACAGAAGATTGAACTGTCAACATAACTCTGACCGCTAGAGGGAGCCAAAGCACTAAAAACAAATAAAGATATGAACATCTATACTGAGAAACCTGCAATTACGCAAACAGATAATCAGGGTAACAATATTAGATGGCGGAGACAGAACACTCCTCGTCTGGCATCAACGGATGTCACTACTCCTTTCTTCCGAAGGCAACAATAGGACCAGTTCAGATACCGGTCTGGAAAATGTCTTAGGTTCATTCCCTTTGGTCATCCTTAGCTCAACTTTGCGAACGTTGCCGTCCTTGCTCGGGAACGTTGCGGTAACTAGGCCAAGTGGCCACTGGTTCCGATGAATTTGACAGTCTTTCACAAGAACAAGGTCACCTATGTTCAGATTAGGCTTAGTAGATTGCCACTTCGTCCGTGGCTGCAGGGTAGACAAATATTGCTTGCTCCACCTGTCCCAGAAAGTATTTGCAAGACTTTGTACCTGTCTCCATTGGCGCTTGTAGAGGTCCTTAGCGTCGAATCCTCCTGGAGGGGCACTGGACAGTCCCGTTTTCAGGGTAAGTAGAGTAGCTGGAGTCAATAACAAGGGTTCCTCAGGGTCTTTAGGAACTGGAACCAGGGGTCTTGCATTTATTATAGCTGCAGCTTCAGCCATGAAGGTGATTAGGCTTTCGTGGGTAAGCCTCGCTGCTCCTTCTGTAAATAGTCTTCCTTGGTGCTTGACCAGATTGTGGTAATGTTGTACGATTAGGTAGGCAACGTGACATTTTCCGGGAAGTATAAGAGGGAATTTCTCCACAAACTCCATCTCAGCTTCTTTGAGTCGGCCTCCTACTCTCAGTAGGCCGCTGTTGTCGATGAATGGGTCGAGTTTTCTCAATATGCTGCTCACTGGTATTGGAGCTTTGTTAATAAGACATTGGATTTCTGCAAAGTAGGTTTCTCTTTGAACAGTGAGGATGATGTGATTTCTAGAGAACTCTAAGTCGGAGGTAACGTAGGTATTTTTACAAAGATGCCAACCTTTACATTTTTCTGTGCCACAAGTTCTGGTGGTCCTGAATGAGCGAGCTATATGAGTCAAGCAGGTAATGGCTCGAGTAAGTGACTTCCAACTTGAGAATCTGTCGAACCTGCAAGATCCAAGCTGGATAACAGAGGTCATTGTATGTAGTGTAGACACCTGAGGGCGGATTTCAGCATCTGAGTCTTCTCCTACAAGTTCGAAGGTGTCTGGAAAACATTCCTCAATGTACAATAGTTTTGGTCCAGAGAGCCACGTTGTGCTTCCTAGTCGACTTGCGTCAACTGCTCTAGTTGCATGATCTGCGGGATTCTGGTCTGTGGGTATGTAATGCCACTGCTGTGGGTGAACTGATCTCCTGATTCGTAGCACTCTGTTATTGACATAAACGTAGAATCGCCTGGTTTCTTTGTGGATATATTCCAGGACTACTTTGCTGTCTGAGTAGAACTTGGCCTGTGTCAGGTCGATATCCATTTCGGATGCAATGAACTCCGCTAACTCAACAGCTAAGACTGCGGCACAAAGCTCTAACCTGGGTATAGTGTGCTCTGGTTGTGGTGCGAGTTTGGCCTTTCCCATAATGAAACCAATGTGGCACTGACATTTGGAGTCTACAGTTTTGAGGTAGGCAACAGCGGCAATTGCTTTGACAGAAGCATCTGCGAATACGTACAGTCTTTGGCTCTGTATCTCAGTAGATGGCACAGGGGTGTATGGTCTTGGCACATGCAGGTTGGAGAGTGCCGCTAATGAGTTCTTCCACTCTTCCCACTGGATCCTCTTATCAGGTGGCAGAGGTGCATCCCAGTCAGATGTTTCCCTAGTTAAGTCTCTTAGTAGGGCCTTGCCTTGTATAGTAACAGGAGCTGCGAAACCCAAGGGATCGTACAGACTGTTGATGGTAGACAGGACGCCTCTACGTGTGAAAGGCCTTTCTTCCTGGTTGACCTGAAAGGTGAAAGTGTCTGGCTGTAGATTCCAGAGAAGCCCGAGGCTGCGTTGCATTGGTGCGGGGTCTGACCCCAGGTCCAGGTCTCTGAGACCATTACATAGGTCCTGAGAAGGGAACGCTTCCATGAGTTCTTGGCTGTTTGAGGCTATTTTATGAAGCCTAAGGTTCGAGCAGGCAAGCATGTCCTGGGCTCTCCTGAGAAGACTGATGGCAGTATCATTTGAAGGCATGGCTTTTAGACAGTCGTCGACATAAAAGTCCTTTTCTATGAATTGTCTGACATCTGCTCCGTATTCTGCTTCTCCTTCCTGAGCCGACCTTTTGAGTCCGTAAATGGCGACTGCAGGTGAAGGACTGTTGCCAAAGATGTGCACTCTCATGCGATACTCTGTGACTTCTTTAGTAGGATCATTGTCTCTGTACCAGAAGAATCTTAGGAAGTTCCTGTCTCTCTCTCTCACAAGGAAACAATGGAACATTTGCTGGATGTCAGCGATGAAGGCAATGGAATCCTTACGGAAGCGCATAAGTACACCCAGTAGTTTGTTATTGAGGTCTGGTCCTGTCAGTAGAATGTCATTCAGGGAGACATCATTAAATTTAGCACTGGAATCAAACACGACTCTGATCTGGCCTGGTTTCTTAGGGTGGTATACTCCGAACATGGGTAGGAACCAGCATTCTTCAGAGTCTTTGAGAGTGGGAGCTAGTTCTGCGTGACAGTTTTCAAAAATCTTTGACATGAAGGAGAAAAAGTGATCTTTCATCTCTGGTTTCTTTTGCAGATTACGTTTGAGAGAGGAGAAACGTTGTAATGCCTGATTTCTGTTGTTCGGTAGACGTGGTTTGTGGGTTTTGAAGGGAAGAGGTGCGACCCAGCTGTTGGTCTCATCTTTAACGAGTCCCTTGTCCATTACCTCTAAGAACAACTTGTCCTCTACCGACATTGCCACTTGGTTGTCCTGCTTAGTTCTCTGGAAGACTGTGCACCCTAACTGATCCTCATAGCTTCCCGACACTATACTGCTGTCGTGAGTAAAGTCCATTAGATGATCAGGTAGTTGGATACTGTGTGGCAGTTCCCTGACATGGAACTCATTGTTACAAGGTTGAAACAGAGATGGACGTCCTTTCTCCAATGTATTTGTCAGAATGCTTGTCACAGAAGATGGGGCGTGCATGCGTCCCAAGCATACGTTGCCAGTTATGACCCATCCTAGGTCTAGCCTTTGGGCATAGGGAGCATTGTGAAGTCCATTGATATGATGTCTCACTTTATGAACCTGTAGGATATCTCTCCCCAACAGCAGAATTATCTGGGCCTGATGGTCGAGTTCTGGTATAAGGTGTGCTATTCGTTTTAAGTGAGCGTGATGGATTGCTACATCTGGCGTAGGGATTTCAGATCTGCTGTCTGGGATCTGGTTACATTCGATGATCGTAGGTAGCGGTAGGCAGAATTGTCCGTCTAAAGACTCGATCTGGTAGTCAGTAGCTTTTCTGCCTGCTGTTGTCACAGTACCTGCACACGTCTTTAAGGAGTAGGGAGTGCTTGGCTCTTTGATGTTGAATAGGTCAAAGAACGTTGATCTAGCCAAGGATCGATTACTTTGATCATCCAAGATAGCATACAGTCTTACAGCTTGGTCTCTATGGCCCTTCGGGTATATTTTGACGAGGCATATTTTTGAACAGGACCTACTGTCTATTGTCCCTTTGCAGACCTCGGTACATTGTGAAGTGATCTCTGGCGTAGCTGTATCTGTGCTCCTTTCCTCCCCGCCATGCTCACTGTCAGCTGGCGTGTTTTGTGTACTCCATGGAGCTGGGCCAGGGTGTAGAGCGGTGTTATGATCTGTGGTCAGGGCCGCCATCAGGGCATTACAGCCGTGATTGGCGTAAGGGGCCCGGTGAGCAGAGGGGGCCCGCATCGGGCCCCCTCTTACCTGCTCACCGGGCCCCTACCGGCAGCCGCAGGCTGAACCGGGCCCTTAGCGGCGGCCGGCGCTGCAGCTGTACGCTATTGACATGCGGGCCCGCGCCCGCACGTCAATAGTTAACAGCCGCCAGCCGCAGCGTGCAGGTCGCCGGCGTCTGACGTCATTGTCAGTCGCCGGCGAGTGCACAGTGCAGCTGCGTGGAGAGAGGAGCGCGGCAGGTAAGTAGAACTTTTTTTTTTTCTATTAAGAGCGGAGAGCGGCGATCGGGGGGGGGGGGGTTTGGGCAGAAGGCTGGACACAGAGGGGGCAGAAGGCCGCTGGACACAGAGGGGGCAGAAGGCCGCTGGACACAGGGGGGCAGAAGGCCGCTGGACACAGGGGGGCAGAAGGCAGCTGGACACAGGGGGGCAGAAGGCCGCTGGACACAGAGGGGGCAGAAGGCCGCTGGACACAGGGGGGCAGAAGGCAGCTGGACACAGGGGGGCAGAAGGCAGCTGGACACAGAGGGGGCAGAAGGCAGCTGGACACGGGGGCAGAAGGCAGCTGGACACAGGGGGGCAGTAAAGCTGGACACAGGGGGGCAGAAGGCAGCTGGACACAGAGGGGGCAGAAGGCAGCTGGACACGGGGGCAGAAGGCAGCTGGACACAGAGGGGGCAGAAGGCAGCTGGACACAGGGGGGCAGAAGGCAGCTGGACACAGAGGGGGCAGAAGGCAGCTGGACACAGGGGGGCAGAAGGCAGCTGGACACAGGGGGGCAGAAGGCAGCTGGACACAGAGGGGGCAGAAGGCAGCTGGACACGGGGGCAGTAAAGCTGGACACAGAGGGGGCAGAAGGCAGCTGGACACAGGGGGGCAGAAGGCAGCTGGACACAGAGGGGGCAGAAGGCAGCTGGACACGGGGGCAGAAGGCAGCTGGACACGGGGGCAGAAGGCAGCTGGACACAGGGGGGCAGTAAAGCTGGACACGGGGGCAGAAGGCAGCTGGACACAGAGGGGGCAGAAGGCAGCTGGACACAGGGGGGCAGAAGGCAGCTGGACACAGAGGGGGCAGAAGGCAGCTGGACACAGGGGGGCAGAAGGCAGCTGGACACAGATGGGGCAGAAGGCAGCTGGACACAGAGGGGGCAGAAGGCAGCTGGACACGGGGGCAGAAGGCAGCTGGACACAGGGGGGCAGAAGGCAGCTGGACACAGAGGGGGCAGAAGGCAGCTGGACACAGGGGGGCAGTAAAGCTGGACACGGGGGCAGAAGGCAGCTGGACACAGAGGGGGCAGAAGGCAGCTGGACACGGGGGCAGAAGGCAGCTGGACACAGAGGGGGCAGAAGGCAGCTGGACACAGGGGGGCAGAAGGCAGCTGGACACAGATGGGGCAGAAGGCAGCTGGACACAGAGGGGGCAGAAGGCAGCTGGACACAGGGGGGCAGAAGGCAGCTGGACACGGGGCAGAAGGCAGCTGGACACAGAGGGGGCAGAAGGCAGCTGGACACAGAGCGGGCAGAAGGCAGCTGGACACAGAGGGGGCAGAAGGCAGCTGGACACAGAGGGGACAGAAGGCAGCTGGACACAGAGGGGGCAGAAGGAAGCTGGACACAGAGGGGGCAGAAGGCCGCTGGACACGGGGGCAGTAAAGCTGGACACGGGGGGGGGGCAGAAGGCCGCTGGACACAGAAGGGCAGTAAAGCTGGACACGGGGGGCAGAAGGCTGGACACAGGGGGGCAGTAAAGCTGGACACAGGGGGGGCAGAAGGCTGGACACAGAGGTTGCAGTAAAGCTGGACACAGGGGGCAGTAAAGCTGGACACAGAGGGGGCAGTAAATCTGGACACAGAGGGGGCAGTAAATCTGGACACAGAGGGGGCAGTAAATCTGGACACAGAGGGGGCAGTAAATCTGGACACAGAGGGGGCAGTAAATCTGGACACAGAGGGGGCAGTAAATCTGGACACAGAGGGGGCAGTAAATCTGGACACAGAGGGGGCAGTAAATCTGGACACAGAGGGGGCAGTAAATCTGGACACAGAGGGGGCAGTAAATCTGGACACAGAGGGGGCAGTAAATCTGGACACAGAGGGGGCAGTAAATCTGGACACAGGGGGCAGTAAAGCTGGACACAGAGGGGGCAGTAAAGCTGGACACGGGGGGGGGCAGAAAGCTGGACACGGGGGGGGCAGAAAGCTGGACACGGGGGGGGGCAGAAAGCTGGACACGGGGGGGCAGAAAGCTGGACACAGGGGGGGGCAGAAAGCTGGACACGGGGGGGGGGGGCAGAAAGCTGGACAGGGGGGGGCGGGGCAGAAAGCTGGACACGGGGGGGGCAGAAAGCTGGACACATGGGGGGCAGAAAGCTGGACACATGGGGGGCAGAAAGCTGGACACATGGGGGGCAGAAAGCTGGACACGGGGCAGAGTGCTGGACAGAGATGGGGCAGAGTGCTGGACAGAGATGGGGCAGAGTGCTGGACAGAGATGGGGCAGAGTGCTGGACAGAGATGGGGCAGAGTGCTGGACAGAGATGGGGCAGAGTGCTGGGCAGAGTGCTGGACAGAGATGGGGCAGAGTGCTGGACAGAGATGGGGCAGAGTGCTGGACAGAGATGGGGCAGAGTGCTGGACAGAGATGGGGCAGAGTGCTGGACAGAGATGGGGCAGAGTGCTGGACAGAGATGGTGCAGGATTGGAAACAGATGGGGCAGGATGGATACGATGGAGACAGATGGGGCAGGATGGGGAGATCATATGGGGTAGAATGGATACTCATGAGGGCAGGATGAGAGAACATATGGCTGGAGCCTGAAATGAGACACACGGTGGCCAGGATGGCGAATATTACCATAGGGGCTAATTAAGGGATATTATTATTGCAGTGATGTATTTATTTTATTTTTTGAGTATACTGTTTTAAATGGGGGGGGCGGTCCTGTTACTGTGTAGAGTGATACTATGTTGCCTTCTTCATGTGGTGTAATGTAGAAGTTGGGAAAATTAAGTAATGTGTTCTACAAGCGGAACTCGAGATAACTGTTTTATTTCCTGCAGAGACGAGTCCTGGCTGGATAAAGTGATGGCGGTCTGTGCTGGATGAAAGATGAAGGACTTCACCTAGAGACGTCACTGGTGAGTCAGTGTTACCTATACACTTACACTATACACTGTATACTATATACAGAGGTACTGTGTACAATGTCACCAGTGATCACTGTATTATCTATACATTATATACAGAGCTCCTGTGTGTAATGTCACCAGTGATCACTGTATTACCTGTACACAGACACTGCTTACTAATTACAGATCTCCTGTGCATAATGGCACTGATGGTGATAGTATTGTGGGTTTTTTTTGTATTACTGATCAGTATTGTAGTATTCAGTCATTGTTGGTAATATGTGGTCTGGTCATGATGTGGAGGTAATATGTGGTCTGGTCATGGTGTAGCGGTATTTGTTCCTTGTATTTTATATTATTCGATCACTGTGGTGGTAATATGTCATCTGGTCATAGTGTTGTGGTATTTGTTCCTTGTATGTAGTATTATAGGTCATTTTAAAAATTGAAAAATAAATAAAAATATACCTAAATTGTATTGCATATTTTAACAAATATTTAGTAGGTTACAGTAGAGTAGGGCCCGGCCAAAAGTGTCTACCTTGTTGTGGTGGCGGCTTAAAAAATCTTTTGGCCAAAACAAAAGCTGCCGGCTATATGTGTGATCTGGTGATGGGAACTGTCAATGTGTGATAGGTGAGAAGTGGAGATTTTCCAAGAGAGAGTGGTGGGACTGTGGACAGTTCGTGGGGTGGAGCCTGGAGGCGGGGCTGGGGTGGAGCCTGGGCGGAGTTTCAAGGGGGCCCCGAAAATTTTGCCAGTATGGGGCCCCGAAATTTCTAGTGGCAGCCCTGTCTGTGGTGCCACATTCTGTGCATTTTACACTGACCTTGCAATCCTTGGCGAGATGAGCTGTGGACGAGCAGCACTTGTAGCAGATACCGTTTTCTTTCAGGAAGCTTCTGCGATCTGGCATAGATTTTCCTCTGAAGGCTCTGCATTTCAGGAGAGGATGAGGCTTCTGATGAAGTGGGCACTGCTTGTCAGGGTCCTGCACCTTTGTCTCTGATTGGGAGCAGCCAGCAGACCTGTAATTAGAATCTGAAGAAGAAACATAAGTCCTGTGTACTGCCACAGATGTTCTGCGTGGATTTGCAGGTGGTGATGGTGTGGCATATGGTATTGCAAAGTCAAAGCTGGGATCGTTTCTAATTCTCGCTTGTTGGTGTATGAAGTCTACAAAAACGGAGAAGGGAGGGAATAGAACGCTGTGTTTGTATTTGTAAGTGGAACCATGTGTGAGCCACCTCTCCTGTAGATTGTAGGGCAACTTCTGGACTATAGGGTTAACACCTCTGGCTGTGTCAAGAAATGCAAGTCCCTGTAGGTCGACCTCGTATTTGGCAACTTGGACTTCCTTTAGCAGGTCGCTTAGCTCTCTAAGTTTCTGGAGACCTTTGTTAGATATTTTAGGAAAGTCATCGATTCTTTTGAACAAGGCTCTTTCTATTACTTCTGCTGAGCCGTAACACTCATCCAGCCTTTTCCAGATCTCTTTGAGGCCAGTCTCAGGGCGGTTTATATTAATGTCTCTGATCCTTACTGCGTGTTTGACTGACTCTTCTCCCAGGTATTTGACTAACAGGTCTATCTCTTCCCTCTGTTGTAGCCCCAAGTCTCTAATGACATTTTGGAAAGAAGCTTTCCAAGCTCTGTAACCTTCAGCTCGGTCAGTGAATTTCATGAGTCCCTTGGCAATCAGTTCACGTCGTGTGAAGAACTTGGCAAATTCTGTCGTGAACCGGTTGTCAGCAGAGTATACTGGTGATGGGTCACCCTGATAATGATGTGAGGTGCGTTCGTACCTGTTAGTGTCCTCAGGGTGGCGCCAGCCGGTGTCGTATTGCTTCGACCTGATGTACGGTGTGTCAGCAGGGTGATCCACGTTGGTTACCTGGTGAGGGTCAAGGTAGTCATTAGCAGAGTTGTTTTGCCTCACATTTTCGAGTTTGTTTCTGTCCTGAGCCTCGTGACGACTCTCGCTCACTTTGCTGGAGGTGTCGTATTCTGGTTTTGGTACTGGTTCAGGGTTATAGTTTGGATCAGGAAGTTCACGAACATACTGAGATGTGCGTTGTGGTGAGTCTTGCAGTGGGAACTCCAGACTCGACGTACTGCTTTGGCTATGCAGCTTGGGATTTTGCGCGGCTTCTAGCGATTCTGCTTCGGCGAGGGCTGCGGCAGCTTCCCTTTTTGCTGCTAGGCTTTCTAAGGCGGCATCCACACGTGCCTTCTCTAACTGTATTCTTCTCTCTTGCTCGGCTCTCTCTAACTGCGACCTTCTCTTTTCGTCATCTAGGCGTGCTTTTACTAATTTAAGTTGCATCTTTGTCAGCAAAGCTCGCTCGTATTTTGGCGGCTTCAGCATTTGCACGGGCAATGGCGACCGCGCTGCTGATGGATGTTGTCTTTGAGGAGACGGAAGTAACAGATCTTGTCCTATGCGATTTATGAGACATGGTGTCTTGGGAAAGTGCTTGGCTGTGCAGAGATTGCTGTAGCTGTATTTATTCCCTGTGTAGCCGGTGACTTGAATCCCACTAGTTGGATGGCTGCCGTTTCACTGTTCTGTCCTCACTAGCTGAGGCAGGCTCATACGTAGCTATACAGTCAGCTAAACCGCTATACCGGGGTCCAATAAGGAGACTGTGGTTGAGTCTGTGCTTTATTAAACGTAGTGGTATATTGATGCGGTGAAACTGTGAACAATGATATACATAGAATCAGTGCATGGTATAGAACAGATACATAATACACATGATATACATTATGCATAACATTTAGAAGGCTAGAAACTGAACTGGGAGTACAACTGGCTAGGCTAGGCTAATATGGAGCAGAAATATCTATAGGAAGCATAAAGACACACCGGCAATGCAATCGCAAGGGGGATGAAGTGAAGCGTCTTTCCTTGAAGGCAGACTGAGGAAAGTGAAAGGAAAAAATGGAGGGAAATGGAGGCTGAGCTACCATAATGCATTGCAAAGGAGGAGGAGAATCAGACATGGATAATACAAACACAGAAGATTGAACTGTCAACATAACTCTGACCGCTAGAGGGAGCCAAAGCACTAAAAACAAATAAAGATATGAACATCTATACTGAGAAACCTGCAATTACGCAAACAGATAATCAGGGTAACATAGTAACATAGTTAGTAAGGCCGAAAAAAGACATTTGTCCATCCAGTTCAGCCTATATTCCATCATAATAGATCCCCAGATCTACGTTCTTCTACAGAACTTAATTGTATGATACAATATTGTTCTGCTCCAGGAAGACATCCAGGCCTCTCTTGAACCCCTCGACTGAGTTCGCCATCACCACCTCCTCAGGCAAGCAATTCCAGATTCTCACTGCCCTAACAGTAAAGAATCCTCTTCTATGTTGGTGGAAAAACCTTCTCTCCTCCAGACACAAAGAATGCCCGCTTGTGCCCCTCACCTTCCTTGGTATAAACAGATCCTCAGTGAGATATTTGTATTGTCCCCTTATATACTTATACATGGTTATTAGATCGCCCCTCAGTCGTCTTTTTTCTAGACTAAATAATCCTAATTTCGCTAATCTATCTGGGTATTGTAGTTCTCCCATCCCCTTTATTAATTTTGTTGCCCTCCTTTGTACTCTCTCTAGTTCCATAGGTAACAATATTAGATGGCGGAGACAGAACACTGAGAGAAACTGATGGGAGAGAGACAGAAACTGCTGGTGATAGCAGATCACAGGGCAGTCACACACAAAATAGCACTGCCCTGTGATGCTACTCTTCATTCTGCATCAGGGACACTAGAACACCCAAAAGGGGTGGGAAATGGTGATGTCAGCAGTTATTGCCCCAATTTTCCAGCTAACAGTAAAGCTCGTAAGTCTTACTATAGCTGCTTGAGGTCTAAAACGTAAAATGCTCCCCCTAGTGGTAATTATATATATTTGTAAGAAAATATATAATATTGTTCACATAGAAATGTTTGCAAACAGTGCAAGCACTGCATTAATACATTTTAATTACTATTTTAAGCTTAATTTCACAAAAAAGCAAACTACAAGAAAACTGGTGGCACCTTCCCTTTAAGAAACAAGTAGATACATATCTATATATATAATTGTCTAAGGGTTTTTCCGTCTGTCTGTCTTTCTGTCTGTCTGTCCTAGAAATCCCGCGTCTGATTGGTCGAGGCCGCCAGGCCTCGACCAATCAGTGACGGGCACAGTATCGACATAGAAATTCCGCCTCTCTGATTGGTCGAGGCCGCCAGGCCTCGACCAATCAGCGACGGGCACAGCGACGAGGATGTCATAAAGGACGTAGACATCCCGCATCTCTGATTGGACGAGGCCGCCAGGCCTCAACCAATCAGAGACGGGCACAGCGACGATGATGTCATAAAGGACGTAGAAATCCCACGTTTCTGATTCAGCGACGGGCACAATATCGACGTAGATGTCATAATGGTTGCCATGGCGACGATGATGCCATAAAGGTTGCCTCGACCAATCAGCGACGGGCACAATCTGCCACGAATTCTGGAATCATCATTGTCCATATACTACGGGGACATACATATTCTAGGATACCCGATGCGTTAGAATCGGGCCACAATCTAGTGATGAAATATTCATGGTCCTACTCAACATTTTCGGACTTAGTCTCAGCGGATAGTGGAACAGCAGAGCATTCACGGCTCTGGAGATCAGGGCGGCTCTCATACTATATGCCATTGGATTTGATTAGCCACAGTCAGCCTTTGTTTAGGAACAGAGGTCACGTCATAAAATATTCAGCATTCTCCCGCTATTATCCCCCTTGCAGCATCCTCATCATCTCTAGTGGGCCAACTAAGCTAATATGGCTTCTCCCAATAGAAAACAATTGAGAGAAGTGGCAAATCACATTCATGTGTCACGTGATTGCCCACCCATACTGGGAATGCAGAGTGAGGCCGGGGTCACACTACTGTAGAATACAGGCGAGTGCTATGCGAGAAAACATCACACACACTCGGACCAGTGTTAATCTATGGGGCAGGTCCCATCACCGTATTTTTTCTCAGCCGTATTCGACGTGCCTGTAAAATCGCAGCATGCTGTGTATATCAGCCTAGTCTCGCCAATGCAAGCCTATGGGTGCGAGAAAAACTCGGACAAAACACGGACCATCTGTCTAGCTTGCCACAAATACACACATATTTTCCTCATTTCAGCCCCTTGAGCCATTAAATTCAATGGGGAAAATCAGTGAGAAATGTAAAGCCATATGCATGCCATACGGATACATAGGTGCGAGAAAATCGCATTATCGCATAAGACACGGATGACCATACGGAGAACACTTGTGCGACTATCGGCAGGGAGACTCGGACCAATTTTTCATATGTTAAGAGTGACCCCAGCCTAAGCATTGCACACTGTCATGATTCAGTACTCAGTAGGGTTGAGCGAAACGGATGGGACAAATTCAAAAATCGCCGACTTTCGGCAAAGTCGGGTTTCATGAAACCCGATCCTAGTGTGGGATCGGCCATGAGGTCAGTGATCTTCACGCCAAGGTCGCGTTTCGTATGACGCGTTCAGCGCCATTTTTCAGCCAATGAAGGAGGACGCAGAGTGTGGGCAGCGTGATGACATAGGTCTCGGTCCCCACCATCTTAGAGAAGGGCATGACAGTGACTGGCTTGCTTTCTGCGGCATCACAGGGTATATAAAGGGGCGTGCACGCCGACCGCCATCTTACTTCTGCCGATCTTAGCATAGGGAGAGGTTGCCGCAGCTTCATCAGAAGAAGGGATATAGTTAGGGAGGGAAGTTTAAGCCCCAAAACTGCTTGTGTTGTAGCGATTTCCACTGTCCAACACCACCATTTGTTTGCAGGGACAGTGGAGGCTATATTTTTGTGCATCAGCTCTGTAGCTTATTAGGCTTCCTTATAAGGCTCCCTGATAGCTGCATTGCTGTTTGCACGCCGCTGTGCAAACCAACTGCTTTTTTAAAAGCAAAAATCCTGTTGCTCCTTTCTGCACCGTTATCTTGTTTATTTGTCCACACTTGTTTGTATTTGTGTGCAGCAGTCCTTTTTATTGCCGCCATACTTGTCCTGAGATCATTGTAGGGAGATTGAAATTGTACTACAGTCCTTGTATTTTTTCATATATCTTCCAGCCACTTTCTGCCACTTACATTGTGTTGATTTATGCACAGGGCCTGAGGTTTGGTTTAGTCTCCCCCCAAAAAAAGTGAGATTCAAATTCTCACAAAGTGGATATACTGCAGTCCTGTTAGTTTGTGGTATATCAGCCAGCCACTTTCTGCCACTCACATTGTGTTGTTTTATGCACATGGCCTGAGGTTTAGTTTAGTCTCGCCCCAAAAAAGTGAGATTCAAATGATTACAAAGTGGATATATTTCAGCCCTGTTAGTTCGTGGTATATCAGCCAGCCACTTTCAGCCACTTACCTTGGGTTGTCTCCCCCCCAAAAAAAGGGAGATTTAAAATCTCAACACATTTATATACACCTTCTACCTTGTTTTACAGTACCATATAACGGTTGTTATTTTGGTTAGATTTTCAAAAAAATGAGGAAGTCAGGTGGAAAAGGCCGTGGGCGGTAGTTGCGAGCTGGCACTGATGGTGGTAGTGGTGCATCTGGTGGTAGTGGCAAAAGCACAATAGCACCTAAGGCTGGAGGTGTTGAGCCAGCGTCATCGTCTGGCTACACAAGGCCTCGAAGGCTTACTTATCTGGGAGTAGGAAAACGGCTTTTAAAGTCGCAGCAGCAGGAAAAAGTTTTGGCTTTCCTTGCTGACTAAGCCTCTAGCTCTTTCGCCTCCTCTTCAGAAAGTTCCAAATATAAAAGCAGCGAGTCGTCAGTGGATGCTCCCGGTCAGGAACAAGACATTTCCTTGTGTCCTTCACCCAAACCAAAAGTGAAGGATGCGTCAGGCGACACTACAGGTTACTCCATGGAGCTCTTTACACATACCGTGCCTGGGTTAGAACGGGAAATTGTTAACTGCCCATTACAAGATGAATTGGACATGGAGTTCACTGATGCACAGCCACAGCTAGATTATAATGCTGTTCCATTGACTCAGATCACTACATTGCCCTCGCAGTGTACTGAGCCAGAACCTGACCCTGATGAGACTATGGTGCCCGTCCTGAACTCTATAGCACCTTACACGGTGACACAGAGGAAGGTGCACATGACATTGAAGAGGAGGTGATAGATGACCCAGTTGTTGACCCAGATTGGCAGCCATTAGGGGAAAAGGGTGCCGCTGCCAGTAGCTCAGAAGCGGAGGAGGATGATCCGCAGCAGCCATCTACATCGCAACAGCTGTCATCTGGCAGGCCCATATCAGGCCAAAAACGTTTGTCAAAAACAAAAACAGTTTTAGGACAGCGTGGCCATTCGGTGGAAGTAGCACAGCGTGCAATGCCTGAAAAGGTATTCCATAGTAGGAAGAGTGCAGTGTGGCAATTTTTAACCAAGATCCGAATGATCAGTGAAAAGTTATCTGTAAGAAATGCTCAAAGACCTTTAGCAGAGGGAAGAATCTTCAAAATTTAAATACAACTTGCATGCTTAGACATTTAACCAGCATGCACTTGCAAGCCTGGACTAACTACCAAACGTCCCGTACCGTTGGTGCACCTGCTCAGAATGAAGGTAGTCAGCAACGCTACATTGCTTCCCTCACCGTAAGGCCACCGGTTAGGACACCACCAGCAGCAAATGTGGAGGTATCGTTGCAAGGCCAAAGCAGTCAGGGAATCACAAGGTTATTGGTAGGAAACACTGTATGTAGGCCAACATCGAGAATACCATCACCAACCCTCTCTCAATCCGCCATGGCCACCACCACCACCGCTAGTTCCACCGTATGCACCTCTCCAGTCCAGCTCACCCTACAAGAGACTCTCGTTAGGAAAAGAAAGTACTCATCCTTTCATCCGCGTACACAGGGTTTGAACGCCCACATTGCTAGACTAATCTCGTTAGAGATGATGCCCTTCCGGTTTGTTGAAAGCGAAGCTTTCAAAGCCCTGATGGCCTACGCAGTACCACGCTATGACCTACCCAGTCGACACTTCTTTGCAAGAAAAGCCATCCCAGCCCTCCACCAGCATGTCAAAGACCGCATTGTCCATGCACTGAGGCAATCAGTCAGTAGAAAGGTGCACCTCACAACAGATGCATGGACCAGTAGGCATGGCCAGGGACTTTACGTGTCCATCACGGCACACTGGGTTAATGTGGTGGATGCAGGGTCCACAGGGGACAGCCATAGTGGGACAGTTCTGCCTAGCCCACGGTCTAGGAAACAGTTGGCTGTAAGCGTTCGCCACCCCTCCTCCTCCTCCTCCAGAAGCGAAAGCTTGTCCACAGAGCGCAGTCGCACGACCACTCCATCCGAACAGCTAGTGGTAAGCGTCAGCAGGCTGTGTTAGAAATGAAGTGTTTGGGCAACAACAGACACACCGCGGAAGTACTGGCCGAGTACTTGCAGCAACAAACTCAGTCATGGCTGGGCAGTGTACATCTTGACGCAGGCAAGGTAGTCAGTGATAACAGAAGGAAATTTATGGCTGCCATAGCCCTTTCAGAACTTAAACACATACCTTTCCTGGCTCACACCTTGAACCTGGTGGTGCAGTGCTTCCTCAAAAATTATCTGGAGTTACCAGCCCTGCTCCTGAAGGTGCGAAGACTTTGCTCGCACATCCGCCGGTCGCCCGTACACTGCAGCCGTATGCTGAACCATCAGCGATTGCTGAATCTTCCCCAGCACCGTAATCGATGTTGCAACAAGGGGGAATGTTTTGAATTCTGCTTTTGGGCTCCCTCTGGTGGTTGTAAATGGTAATGCAGTTGTCCCTGGGCTGCAGTCTTGCACAGGTGTATCTGATTGCAATTCTGACTGGGGTATTTAGGTTTGCTGGACTCTTTACGCCTGGCCAGTTGTCAATGTTTCTTGAGAAGTGTTGGATCTCTCCTGGCCTCTCCTGCCTAGCTGCCAGTTCAGCAAAGATAAGTGTCTGTTTCTTTTCCTGTGGCACACTTGCTGTGTGCTTATTTTCAGTGCTGTTCGTTTGTTTTTCTATTGTCCAGCTTAGACTGTGTCTGTGTTTTCTCAGTCTGGTTGGATTCTCTGGACTTGCAGATATATGCTCCACACCTTTAGTTACGTGGTGGAGTTTATTTTTGTATTTTCTGCTGTGGATATTTTGGAAGGATTTTAATGCTGACCGCTTAGTGTCCTGTCCTATCCTTTCCTATTTAGCAAGAAGGGGCCTCTTTTGCTAGATCCTGTTTTCTGCCTGAGTTTGTCTTTTCCTCTACTACTCACAGTCATTATTTGTGGGGGGCTGCCTATCCTTTGGGGTTCTGCTCTGAGGCAAGATAGTATTCCTATTTCCATCTTTAGGGATATTTAGTTCTCCGGCTGTGTCGAGGTGTCTAGGTTTTGTTAGGCACACCCCACGGCTACTTCTAGTTGCGGTGATAAGATCAGGGTTTGTGGTCAGTATAGTTACCACCTACTCCAGTGAAGGTTTTCATGCTGCTCCAAGGTCACCTGATCATAACAGTACAACTGGCCCATAATGAGTTAAATGCATCTCAGAAGAAGGGAAGAAAGGTCTTGAGCCATTTTTTTTTCTTCAGTCTACTTTGTCTACTCCTCCCTCTTAATCCCTGGGTGGCTGAAGAGCCTTGTGCTAGCATGAATGTTCATGAATTAGCTTCTCGTGTAGACCAGCTTTGCCAGAGTACAGGGTATTTCTGATTACATTGTTCAGACTCTTCTTTTAGAACCAAAGATTCCTATTCCTGATTTGTTTTTTGGTGACAGGTCCAAATTTTTGAGTTTTTAAAAACAACTGTAAACTGTTTTTTGCTTTGAGACCTCGATCATCCGGTGATTCCATTCAGCGGGTTAAAATCGTCATCTCCCTGCTGCGTGGTGACCCGCAGGATTGGGCATTTTCCCTGGAAACTGGGAATTCGGCTTTGCTTAATGTAGACTCCTTCTTTCAGGCACTAGGATTATTATATGATGAACCTAATTCTGTGGATCAAGCTGAGAAGACCTTGTTGGCCCTGTCTCAGGATCAAGAGGCGGCTGAATTGTATTGTCAGAAATTCAGAAAATGGTCAGTGTTGACTAAATGGAATGATGATGCTTTGGCGGCAATTTTCAGAAAGGGTCTTTCTGAATCCGTTAAAGATGTTATGGTGGGGTGATCCTATGTCTCTGGCCATTCAGATTGACCGGCGCTTGCGGGAGCGCAGAACTGTGGGTGCTGTGGCGTTATCCTCTGAGCAAATTCCTGAGCCCATGCAGTGTGATAGGATTCTGTCTAGAACGGAACGACAAGGTTTCAGACGTCAGAATAGGTTGTGTTATTATTGTGGCTACGCTTCTCATGTCATTGCTGTCTGCCCTAAGCGGACAAAGAGGATCGCCAGCTCATTTACCATCAGTACTGTACAACCTAAATTTCTGTTATCTGTGTCCTTGTTCTGCTCATTGTCATCATTTTCTGTCATGGCGTTTGTGGATTCAGGCGCCGCCTTGAACTTAATGGACTTTGAGTTTGCTAGGCGTTGTGGTTTTCCCTTGCAGCCTTTGCAGAACCCTATTCCTTTAAGGGGCATTGATGCTACACCCTTGGCTAAAAATAAACCAAAAAAAAGGGGAGAAGCCAGCACTGCTTATGGTCAGAACGCAATAACTGAAGTGCAATTGCACATAAATTCTAACTGTATTTCAAATATGAGACATTTAGCAAACAATTGATCAATTCTTTGAGCTACCCCGCCACTTCACGGCAATCTCATAATGGGGCAGTCCTAATCTTCGTATTTTATTTACGTTGTGCCATTATGGCTTCCTGAATGTATAAAAAAAAAAAGGACCACATTAAATGCGAACTGTACCTGGAGCATTTTCAGAATCACTCCCTTGGTGCCAGGAAAGGCAAGCGCAGGTAAAGGCCGATCAGGTCCAGTGCGGACATTTCAGATCTGGCTTCCACACTGCCAAACCCGCACCAAAGATGAAGGGTGAGACAGGCTGAGACACAGGTGCACAATTAACTTGAGCCTGAGGCGGGGCAGGGCTGCTGTGTGTGTGCACAGCAGCCTATCAATCACAGTGAACACAGAAAGAATGGCGCACATAACCCAGCGTGCGCGGCAACAGTGGTGGTCAGCCACATACCAATGCAAAGCAAAAAAAAGGGGAGAAGCCAGCACTGCTCATGGTCAGAACGCAATAACTGAAGTGCAATTGCACATAAATTCTAACTGTATTTCAAATATGAGACATTTAGCAAACAATTGATCAATTCTTTGAGCTACCCCGCCACTTCACGGCAATCTCATAATGGGGCAGTCCTAATCTTCGTATTTTATTTACGTTGTCCCATTATGGCTTCCTGAATGTATAAAAAAAAAAAAGGACCACATTAAATGCGAACTGTACCTGGAGCATTTTCAGAATCACTCCCTTGGTGCCAGGAAAGGCAAGCGCAGGTAAAGGCCGATCAGGTCCAGTGCGGACATTTCAGATCTGGCTTCCACACTGCCAAACCCGCACCAAAGATGAAGGGTGAGACAGGCTGAGACACAGGTGCACAATTAACTTGAGCCTGAGGCGGGGCAGGGCTGCTGTGTGTGTGCACAGCAGCCTATCAATCACAGTGAACACAGAAAGAATGGCGCACATAACCCAGCGTGCGCGGCAACAGTGGTGGTCAGCCACATACCAATGCAAAGCAAAAAAAAGGGGAGAAGCCAGCACTGCTTATGGTCAGAACGCAATAACTGAAGTGCAATTGCACATAAATTCTAACTGTATTTCAAATATGAGACATTTAGCAAACAATTGATCAATTCTTTGAGCTACCCCGCCACTTCACGGCAATCTCATAATGGGGCAGTCCTAATCTTCGTATTTTATTTACGTTGTGCCATTATGGCTTCCTGAATGTATAAAAAAAAAAAGGACCACATTAAATGCGAACTGTACCTGGAGCATTTTCAGAATCACTCCCTTGGTGCCAGGAAAGGCAAGCGCAGGTAAAGGCCGATCAGGTCCAGTGCGGACATTTCAGATCTGGCTTCCACACTGCCAAACCCGCACCAAAGATGAAGGGTGAGACAGGCTGAGACACAGGTGCACAATTAACTTGAGCCTGAGGCGGGGCAGGGCTGCTGTGTGTGTGCACAGCAGCCTATCAATCACAGTGAACACAGAATAAGAATGGCGCACATAACCCAGCGTGCGCGGCAACAGTGGTGGTCAGCCACATACGAATGCAAAGCAAAAAAAAGGGGAGAAGCCAGCACTGCTTATGGTCAGAACGCAATAACTGAAGTGCAATTGCACATAAATTCTAACTGTATTTCAAATATGAGACATTTAGCAAACAATTGATCAATTCTTTGAGCTACCCCGCCACTTCACGGCAATCTCATAATGGGGCAGTCCTAATCTTCGTATTTTATTTACGTTGTGCCATTATGGCTTCCTGAATGTATAAAAAAAAAAAAGGACCACAATTCAATTGTTTGCTAAATGTCTCATATTTGAAATACAGTTAGAATTTATGTGCAATTGCACTTCAGTTATTGCGTTCTGACCATAAGCAGTGCTGGCTTCTCCCCTTTTTTTTGCTAAAAATAAACCCCAGTTCTGGACACAGGTGACCATGCGCATGGCGCCAGCCCATCAGGAAGATTGTCGATTTCTGGTGTTGCATAATTTGCATGATGCTATCGTGCTGGGTTTTCCGTGGTTGCAGGTACATAATCCTGTGTTGGATTGGAAGTCCATGTCTGTGACTAGTTGGGGTTGTCAGGGGGTTCATAATGAGGTTCCTTTGAAGTCAATCGCCTCTTCTTCCTCTTCTGAAATTCCATAGTTTTTGTCCGATTTTCAGGATGTATTCGATGAGCCCAAGTCCAGTTTCCTTCCACCGCACAGGGACTGCGATTGTGCTATTGACTTAATTCCAGGCTGTAAGTTTCCTAGGGGTCGACTTTTCAACCTGTCTGTGCCTGAATGTACTGCCATGCGGAGCTATATTAAGGAGTCTTTGGAGAAAGGGCATATTCGACCATCTTCTTCACCGTCGGGAGCGGGGTTCTTTTTGTTGCCAAAAAAGATGGTTCCTTAAGACCCTGTATTGATTTTCGCCTCTTGAATAAGATCACGGTCAAGTTTCAATACCCTTTACCTTTGCTTTCCGATTTGTTTGCTAAGATTAAGGGAGCTAGTTGGTTTACTAAGATTGACCTTCGGGGGGCATATAATCTTGTTCGTATTAAGCAGGGTGATGAGTGGAAAACTGCGTTTAACACGCCCGAAGGCCATTTTGAATACCTTGTGATGCCATTCGGACTCTCTAATGCTCCATCTGTTTTTCAGTCCTTCATACATTATATCTTCCGGAATTATCTTGATAAATTCTTGATTGAATATTTGGACGATATTTTGATTTTTTTCCGATGATTGGGAGTCTCATGTGCAACAGGTCAGGATGGTATTTCAGATCCTTCGTGACAATGCCTTGTTTGTGAAAGGGTCTAAGTGTCTTTTTGGGGTGCAGAAGGTTTCTTTTTTGAGCTTTATTTTTTCTCCCTCGTCTATAGAGATGGATCCGGTTAAGGTTCAGGCCATTCATGATTGGATTCAGCCCACATCCGTGAAGAGCCTTCAGAAATTTTTGGGTTTTGCTAATTTTTATCGCCGTTTCATTGCTAATTTTTCCAGCGTGGTTAAACCCTTGACCGATTTGACGAAGAAAGGCGCTGATGTGGCGAATTGGTCCTCTGCGGCTGTCTCTGCCTTTCAGGAGCTTAAATTTCGATTTAGTTCTGCTCCGGTGTTGCGCCAACCGGATGTTTCTCTTCCGTTTCAGGTTGAGGTTGACGCTTCTGAGATTGGGGCAGGGGCCGTTTTGTCTCAGAGGGATCCTGTTGGTTCCTTAATGAAATGTGCCTTCTTTTCCCGTAAGTTTTCGCCTGCTGAACGCAATTATGATGTCGGCAATCGAGAGTTGTTGGCTATGAAGTGGGCGTTTGAGGAGTGGCGACATTGGCTTGAGGGAGCTAAGCACCGTATTGTGGTCTTGACCGATCATAAGAATTTGATTTACCTCGAGTCTGCCAAACGGCTGAATCCTAGACAGGCTCGATGGTCCTTGTTTTTTTCCCGTTTTGATTTCGTGGTCTCGTACCTTCCAGGTTCTAAGAATATTAAGGCTGATGCCCTCTCTAGGAGTTTTTTGCCTGATTCTCCTGAGGTCTTAGAGCCGGTCGGTATTCTGAAAGAGGGGGTGGTCCTTTCTGTCATTTCCCCTGATTTACGATGGGTTCTGTTGTGAATTCTGTTGTCGAACTCCCTCCTGTGGTCGTGAATGGTACTTCGGCGAGTTCTGTCCATGGACTCCCTCTGGTGGCTGTGAGTGAAGCTGCTGCTTCTGAGGTTCCTTACACAGGTGACGTGGTTTATCCTTTGGTTGGCTGCTCTATTTAACTCCACTCAGATCGTTACTCCATGCCAGCTGTCAATGTTCCTGCATTGGTTCAGTTCGCTCTTGGATCTTTCTGGTGACCTGTCTTCTCCAGCAGAAGCCAGGTTCCTGATAATTATTATTTGTTCATTGTTTCCTTGTCCAGCTGGTTATCATGATTTTGTCTTGCTAGCTGGAAGCTCTGGGATGCAGAGTGGCACCTCCGCACCGTGAGTCAGTGCGGAGGTCTTTTTGCACACTCTGCGTGGTTTTTTGTAGTTTTTGTGCTGACCGCAAAGATACCTTTCCTATCCTCTGTCTGTTTAGTAAGTCTGGCCTCCCTTTGCTGAAACCTGTTTCATTTCTGCGTTTGTGACTTTCATCTTTACTCACAGTCAGTATATGTGGGGGTCTGCCTTTTCCTTTGGGGAATTTCTCTGAGGCAAGGTAGGCTATATTTTCTATCTCTAGGGCTAGCTAGCTCTTAGGCTGTGAAGAGGCGTCTAGGGAGTGTCAGGAACGCTCCACGGCTATTTCTAGTTGTTGTGATAGGATTAGGGCTTGCGGTCAGCAGAGCTCCCACATCCCAGAGCTTGTCCTGTGTGAGTTTAACTATCAGGTCATGCCGGGTGCTCCTAACCACCAGGTCCATAACAGTACAGCTGGCCCAAAGTATTAATGCATCTCAATAGAGGGATAAGAGAAGTTCTGAGACCATTTTTTTTTCTTTGCACTGTGTTTTGTCTTTCTTTTCCCCTAAACCTTTGGGTGGTTCAGGACACAGGTGTAGATATGGACATTCAAGGTCTGTCCTCTTGTGTGGATCATCTCACTGCAAGGGTACAAAACATTCAAGATTTTGTGGTTCAGAATCCGATGTTAGAGCCTAGAATTCCTATTCCTGATTTATTTTCTGGGTATAGATCTAAGTTCTTGAATTTCAAAAATAATTGTAAACTGTTTCTAGCTTTGAAACCCCGCTCCTCTGGTGACCCCGTTCAACAAGTAAAAATCATTATTTCTTTGTTGCGTGGTGACCCTCAAGACTGGGCATTTTCCCTTGCGCCAGGAGATCCTGCATTGCGTGATGTTGATGCGTTTTTTCTGGTGCTTGGATTGCTTTATGATGAACCAAATTCAGTGGATCAGGCAGAGAAAATCTTGCTGGCTTTGTGTCAGTGTCAGAAGTTTAGAAAGTGGTCTGTGCTTACTCAGTGGAATGAGTGTGCCCTGGCGGCAATTTTCAGAAAGGGTTTTTCTGAAGCCCTTAAGGATGTCATGGTGGGATTTCCCACGCCTGCTGGTCTGAATGAGTCTTTGTCCTTGGCCATTCAGATCGATCGGCGCTTGCGTGAGCGCAAAGCTGTGCACCATCTGGCGGTATTCTCTGAGCATAGGCCTGAGCCTATGTAGTGTGATAGGACTTTGACCAGAGCTGAACGGCAAGCACACAGACGTCGGAATGGGCTGTGTTTTTACTGTGGTGAATCCACTCATGCTATCTCCGATTGTCCTAAGCGCACTAAGCGGTTCGCTAGGTCTGCCACCATTGGTACGGTACAGTCGAAATTTCTTTTGTCCGTTACTCTGATTTGCTCTCTGTCGTCCTATTCTGTTATGGCATTTGTGGATTCAGGCGCTGCCCTGAATTTGATGGACTTGGAGTTTGCCAGGCGCTGTGGTTTTTTCTTGGAGCCCTTGCAGTATCCTATTCCATTGAGAGGAATTGATGCTACGCCTTTGGCCAAGAATAAGCCTCAGTACTGGACTCAATTGACCATGTCCATGGCTCCTGCACATCGGGCGGATATTCGCTTTTTGGTGTTGCATAATCTGCATGATGTGGTCGTGTTGGGGTTGCCATGGCTACAGGTCCATAATCCAGTGTTGGATTGGAAATCTATGTCTGTGTCCGGCTGGGGTTGTCAGGGGGTACATGGTGATGTTCCATTGTTGTCAATTTCGCCTTATACTCCTTCTGAAGTCCCTGAGTTTTTATCAGATTACCGGGATGTATTTGAAGAGCCCAAATCCGGTGCCCTACCTCCTCATAGGTATTGTGATTGTGCTTTTAATTTGATTCCTGGTAGTAAGTTTCCTAAGGGCCGTCTGTTTAATTTATCTGTGCCAGAGCACGCCGCTATGCGGAGTTATGTAAAGGAATCCTTGGAGAAGGGTCATATTCGCCCGTCGTCGTCACCATTGGGAGCAGGGTTCTTTTTTGTGGCCAAGAAGGATGGCTCTTTGAGACCTTGTATTGATTACCGCCTTCTTAATAAGATCACAGTCAAATTTCAGTATCCTTTGCCGCTGCTGTCTGATTTGTTTGCTCGGATTAAGGGGGCTAGTTGGTTCACCAAGATAGATCTTCGAGGGGCGTATAATCTTGTGCGAATTAAACAGGGCGATGAATGGAAAACAGCATTTAATACGCCCGAGGGCCATTTTGAGTACCTGGTTATGCCATTCGGGCTTTCTAATGCTCCATCTGTGTTTCGTCCTTTATGCATGACATCTTCCGAGAGTACCAGGATAGATTCATGATTGTATATTTGGATGACATTTTGGTCTTTTCGGATGATTGGGAGTCTCATGTGAAGCAGGTCAGAATGGTGTTCCAGGTCCTTCGTGCAAATACCTTGTTTGTGAAGGGGTCAAAGTGTCTCTTTGGAGTTCAGAAGGTTTCATTTTTGGGTTTCATTTTTTCCCCTTCTACTATCGAGATGGACCCTGTTAAAGTCCAGGCCATTTATGATTGGACTCAGCCGACATCTGTGAAGAGCCTGCAGAAGTTCCTGGGCTTTGCTAATTTTTACCGTCGCTTCATCGCTAATTTTTCTAGTATTGCTAAACCGTTGACTGATTTGACCAAGAAAGGTGCTGATGTGGTCAATTGGTCCTCTGCGGCTGTAGAGGCTTTTCAGGAGTTGAAGCGTCGTTTTTCTTCTGCCCCTGTGTTGTGCCAGCCAGATGTTTCACTCCCGTTTCAGGTCGAGGTTGATGCTTCTGAGATTGGAGCAGGGGCTGTTTTGTCGCAAAGAAGTTCTGATGGCTCGGTGATGAAACCATGTGCCTTCTTTTCTAGAAAATTCTCGCCTGCTGAGCGCAATTATGATGTTGGCAATCGAGAGTTGTTGGCCATGAAGTGGGCATTCGAGGAGTGGCGACATTGGCTTGAAGGAGCTAAACATCGCGTGGTGGTCTTGACGGATCACAAGAATTTGACTTATCTCGAGTCTGCCAAACGGTTGAATCCTAGACAGGCTCGATGGTCGCTCTTTTTCTTCCGTTTTGATTTTGTGGTTTCATACATTCCGGGATCTAAGAATGTGAAGGCTGATGCCCTGTCAAGGAGTTTTGTGCCTGATTCTCCGGGGGTTCCAGAGCCGGCGGGTATTCTCAAAGAGGGGGTAATTTTGTCTGCCATCTCCCCTGATTTGCGGCGCGTGCTGCAGAAGTTTCAGGCTGATAGACCTGACCATTGTCCTACGGAGAAACTGTTTGTCCCTGATAGATGGACTAGTAGAGTTATCTCTGAGGTTCATTGTTCAGTGTTGGCTGGTCATCCTGGAATCTTTGGTACCAGAGATTTGGTGGCTAGATCCTTTTGGTGGCCTTCTTTGTCACGGGATGTGCGTTCTTTTGTGCAGTCCTGTGGGACTTGTGCTCGGGCTAAGCCCTGTTGTTCTCGTGCCAGTGGGTTGCTTTTGCCCTTGCCGGTCCCGAAGAGGCCCTGGACGCATATTTCCATGGATTTTATTTCTGATCTCCCTGTTTCTCAAAGGATGTCGGTCATTTGGGTGGTTTGTGATCGCTTCTCTAAGATGGTCCATTTGGTACCCTTGTCTAAATTGCCTTCCTCCTCTGATTTGGTGCCATTGTTTTTCCAGCATGTGGTTCGTTTACATGGCATTCCGGAGAACATCGTTTCGGACAGAGGTTCCCAGTTTGTTTCGAGGTTTTGGCGAGCCTTTTGTGCTAGGATGGGCATTGATTTGTCTTTTTCTTCGGCTTTCCATCCTCAGACTAATGGCCAAACCGAACGAACTAATCAGACTTTGGAAACATATCTGAGATGCTTTGTTTCTGCTGATCAGGATGATTGGGTGTCCTTCTTGCCTTTGGCTGAGTTCGCCCTTAATAATCGGGCCAGCTCGGCTACTTTAGTTTCTCCTTTTTTCTGTAATTCTGGTTTCCATCCTCGTTTCTCTTCAGGGCAGGTTGAGCCTTCGGACTGTCCTGGTGTGGATACGGTGGTGGACAGGTTGCAGCGGATTTGGACTCATGTGGTGGACAATTTGACATTGTCCCAGGAGAAGGCTCAACGTTTCGCTAACCGCCGGCGCTGTGTTGGTCCCCGACTTCGTGTTGGGGATTTGGTTTGGTTGTCATCTCGTCATGTTCCTATGAAGGTTTCCTCTCCTAAGTTTAAGCCTCGTTTCATTGGGCCATATAAGATTTCTGAAGTTCTTAATCCTGTGTCATTTCGTTTGGACCTTCCAGCTTCTTTTGCCATCCATAATGTGTTCCATAGGTCGTTGTTGCGGAGATACGTGGCGCCTATGGTTCCCTTCGTTGATCCTCCTGCCGCGGTGTTGGTCGAGGGGGAGTTGGAGTATGTGGTGGAGAAGATTTTGGATTCTCGTGTTTCGAGACGGAAACTCCAGTACCTGGTCAAGTGGAAGGGTTATGGTCAGGAAGATAATGCCTGGGTTTTTGCCTCTGATGTTCATGCTGCCGATCTAGTTCGTGCCTTTCATTTGGCTCATCCTGATCGGCCTGGGGGATCTGGTGAGGGTTCGGTGACCCCTCCTCAAGGGGGGGGTACTGTTGTGAATTCTGTTGTCGAACTCCCTCCTGTGGTCGTGAATGGTACTTCGGCGAGTTCTGTCCATGGACTCCCTCTGGTGGCTGTGAGTAAAGCTGCTGCTTCTGAGGTTCCTTACACAGGTGACGTGGTTTATCCTTTGGTTGGCTGCTCTATTTAACTCCACTCAGATCGTTACTCCATGCCAGCTGTCAATGTTCCTGCATTGGTTCAGTTCGCTCTTGGATCTTTCTGGTGACCTGTCTTCTCCAGCAGAAGCTAAGTTCCTGATAGTTATTATTTGTTCATTGTTTCCTTGTCCAGCTGGTTATCATGATTTTGTCTTGCTAGCTGGAAGCTCTGGGATGCAGAGTGGCACCTCCGCACCGTGAGTCAGTGCGGAGGTCTTTTTGCACACTCTGCGTGGTTTTTTGTAGTTTTTGTGCTGACCGCAAAGATACCTTTCCTATCCTCTGTCTGTTTAGTAAGTCTGGCCTCCCTTTGCTGAAACCTGTTTCATTTCTGCGTTTGTGACTTTCATCTTTACTCACAGTCAGTATATGTGGGGGGCTGCCTTTTCCTTTGGGGAATTTCTCTGAGGCAAGGTAGGCTATATTTTCTATCTCTAGGGCTAGCTAGCTCTTAGGCTGTGAAAAGGCGTCTAGGGAGTGTCAGGAACGCTCCACGGCTATTTCTAGTTGTTGTGATAGGATTAGGGCTTGCGGTCAGCAGAGCTCCCACATCCCAGAGCTTGTCCTGTGTGAGTTTAACTATCAGGTCATGCCGGGTGCTCCTAACCACCAGGTCCATAACAGGGTTCTTCAGGAATTTCAGGTTGACAAACCTGACCGCTGTCCTGTGGGGAAACTGTTTGTTCCTGACAGATGGACTAGTAGAGTGATTTCTGAGGTTCACTGTTCCGTGTTGGCTGGTCATCCTGGCATTTTTGGTACCAGAGACTTGGTTGGTAGGTCCTTTTGGTGGCCTTCTTTGTCGCGTGATGTGCGTTCTTTTGTGCAGTCCTGTGGGATTTGTGCGCGGGCCAAGCCTTGTTGCTCCCGTGCTAGTGGGTTGCTTTTGCCATTGCCGGTTCCTGAGAGGCCCTGGACGCATATTTCTATGGATTTTATTTCCGATCTTCCTGTTTCCCAGAGGATGTCGGTTATCTGGGTTGTTTGTGACCGATTCTCTAAGATGGTTCATTTGGTGCCTTTGCCTAAATTACCTTCCTCTTCGGATTTGGTTCCGTTGTTCTTTCAGCATGTGGTCCGTTTGCATGGTATTCCGGAGAATATTGTGTGCGACAGAGGTTCCCAGTTTGTTTCCAGGTTCTGGCGGGCCTTTTGTGCTAAGCTGGGCATTGATTTGTCTTTTTCTTCTGCATTTCATCCTCAGACAAATGGCCAGACCGAGCAAACTAATCAGACTTTGGAGACTTATTTGAGATGCTTTGTGTCTGCTGATCAGGATGATTGGGTGGCTTTTTTGCCATTGGCCGAGATTTCCCTTAATAATCGGGCTAGTTCGGCTACTTTGGTTTCGCCTTTCTTTTGTAATTTTGGTTTTCATCCTCGTTTTTCTTCTGGGCAGGTTCTGCCTTCTGACTGTCCTCCCTCTGTGGATCCTCCGGCCCCTGTGTTGGTTGATGGGGAGTTGGAATATGTTGTTGAGAAGATTTTGGATTCCCGTTTTTCGAGGCGGAAGCTTCAGTACCTTGTCAAATGGAAGGGTTATGGCCAGGAGGATAATTCTTGGGTTTTTGCCTCTGATGTCCATGCCGCTGATTTGGTTCGTACCTTTCATCTGGCTCATCCTGATCGGCCTGGGGGCTCTGGTGAGGGTTCGGTGACCCCTCCTCAAGGGGGGGGTACTGTTGTGAATTCTGCTTTTGGGCTCCCTCCGGTGGTTGTAAATGATAATGCAGTTGTCCCTGAGCTGCAGTCTTGCACAGGTGTATCCGCTGATTGCAATTCTGACTGGGGTATTTAGGTTTGCTGGACTCTTTACTCCTTGCCAGTTGTCAATGTTTCTTGGGAAGTGTTGGATCTCTCCTGGCCTCTCCTGCCTAGCTGCCAGTTCAGCAATGATAAGTGTCTGTTTCTTTTCCTGTGGCACACTTGCTGTGTGCTTATTTTCAGTGCTGTTCGTTTGTTTTTCCATTGTCCAGCTTAGACTGTGTCAGTGTTTTCTCAGTCTGGTTGGATTCTCTGGAGTTGCAGATATACGTTCCACACCTTTAGTTAGGTGGTGGAGTTTATTTTTGTATTTTCTGCTGTGGATATTTTGGAAGGATTTTAATGCTGACCGCTTAGTGTCCTGTCATATCCTTTCCTATTTAGCTAGAAGTGGCCTTTTTTTGCTAGATCCTGTTTTCTGCCTGAGTTTGTCTTTTCCTCTACTACTCACAGTCATTATTTGTGGGGGGCTGCTGTTATGACCTGGTGGTAAGGACAATAATGGACCTGGTGGTTAAGAGCACACGGAATGACCTGATAGTTACAAATAATATAGGACGAGCTCTGAGACGTGGGAACTCTGCTGACCGCAATCCCTAATCCTATCACACACACTAGAAATAGCCGTGGATTGCTCCTAACGCTCCCTATGCAACTCGACACAGCCTAAGGAACTAGCTAGCCCTGAAGATAGAAAAATAAGCCTACCTTGCCTCAGAGAAATTCCCCAAAGGAAAAGGCAGCCCCCCACATATAATGACTGTGAGTAAAGATGAAAATACAAACACAGAGATGAAATAGATTTAGCAAAGTGAGGCCCACTTACTGAACAGACTGAGGATAGGAAAGGTAACTTTGCGGTCAGCACAAAAACTACAAAAAGACCACGCAGAGGGCGCAAAAGACCCTCCGCACCGACTCACGGTGCGGAGGCGCGCCCTCTGCGTCCCAGAGCTTCCAGCAAGCAAGACAAAAATCAAAATAGCAAGCTGGACAGAAAAATAGCAAACTAAAGAAAAACAAGCAGGAACTTAGCTTCTGCTGGGAAGACAGGTCACAAGAACGATCCAGGAGTGAACTAGACCAATACTGGAACATTGACAGGTGGCATGGAGCAATGATCTAAGTGGAGTTAAATAGAGCAGCCAGCTAACGAATTAACCTCGTCACCTGTGGAAGGAAACTCAGAAGCAGCAGCTCCACTCACAGCCACCAAAGGAAGCCAATAGACAGAACCAGCCGAAGTACCATTCATGACCACAGGAGGGAGCTTGACAACAGAATTCACAACAGTACCCCCCCTTGAGGAGGGGTCACCGAACCCTCACCAGAGCCCCCAGGCCGACCAGGATGAGCCAAATGAAAGGCACGAACCAGATCGGCAGCATGAACATCGGAGGCAAAGACCCAAGAATTATCTTCCTGACCATAACCCTTCCACTTGACCAGGTACTGGAGTTTCCGTCTCGAAATACGAGAATCCAAAATCTTCTCCACCACATACTCCAACTCCCCCTCAACCAACACCGGGGCAGGAGGATCAACGGATGGAACCACATGCGCCACGTATCTCCGCAACAACGACCTATGGAATACATTATGGATGGCAAAAGAAGCTGGAAGGGTCAAACGAAACGACACAGGATTGAGAACCTCAGAAATCTTATACGGACCAATGAAACGAGGCTTAAACTTAGGAGAGGAAACCTTCATAGGAACATAACGAGACGACAACCAAACCAAATCCCCAACACGAAGTCGGGGACCCACACAGCGCCGGCGGTTAGCGAAACATTGAGCCTTCTCCTGGGACAATGTTAAATTGTCCACCACATGAGTCCAAATCTGCTGCAACCTATCCACCACAGTATCTACACCAGGACAGTCCGAAGACTCAACCTGCCCTGAAGAGAAACGAGGATGGAAACCAGAATTGCAGAAAAACGGCGTAACCAAAGTAGCCGAGCTGGCCCGATTATTAACCCCTTCATGACCCAGCCTATTTTGACCTTAAAGACCTTGCCGTTTTTTGCAATTCTGACCAGTGTCCCTTTATGAGGTAATAACTCAGGAACGCTTCAACGGATCCTAGCGGTTCTGAGATTGTTTTTTCGTGACATATTGGGCTTCATGTTAGTGGTAAATTTAGGTCAATAAATTCTGCGTTTATTTGTGATAAAAACGGAAATTTGGCGAAAATTTTGAAAATTTCGCAATTTTCACATTTTGAATTTTTATTCTGTTAAACCAGAGAGATATGTGACACAAAATAGTTAATAAATAACATTTCCCACATGTTTACTTTACATCAGCACAATTTTGGAAACAAAATTTTTTTTTGTTAGGAAGTTATAAGGGTTAAAATTTGACCAGCGATTTGTCATTTTTACAACGAAATTTACAAAACCATTTTTTTTAGGGACCACCTCACATTTGAAGTCAGTTTGAGGGGTCTATATGGCTGCAAATACCCAAAAGTGACACCATTCTAAAAACTGCACCCCTCAAGGTACTCAAAACCACATTCAAGAAGTTTATTAACCCTTCAGGTGCTTCACAGCAGCAGAAGCAACATGGAAGGAAAAAATGAACATTTAACTTTTTAGTCACAAAAATTATCTTTTAGCAACAATTTTTTTATTTTCCCAATGGTAATAGGAGAAACTGAACCACGAAAGTTGTTGTCCAATTTGTCCTGAGTACGCTGATACCTCATATGTGGGGGTAAACCACTGTTTGGGCGCACGGCAGGGCTTGGAAGGGAAGGAGCGCCATTTGACTTTTTGAATCAAAAATTGGCTCCACTCTTTAGCGGACACCATGTCACGTTTGGAGAGCCCCCGTGTGCCTAAAAATTGGAGCTCCCCCACAAGTAACCCCATTTTGGAAACTAGACGCCCCAAGGAACTTATCTAGATGCATAGTGAGCACTTTGAACCCCCAGGTGCTTCACAAATTAATCCGTAAAAATGAAAAAGTACTTTTTTTTCACAAAAAAATTCTTTTAGCCTCAATTTTTTCATTTTCACATGGGCAACAGGATAAAATGGATCCTAAAATGTGTTGGGCAATTTCTCCTGAGTACACCAATACCTCACATGTGGGGGTAAACCACTGTTTGGGCACATGGTAAGGCTCGGAAGGGAAGGAGCGCCATTTGACTTTTTGAATGAAAAATTATTTCCATCGTTAGCGGACACCATGTCGCGTTTGGAGAGCTCCTGTGTGCCTAAACATTGGCGCTCCCCCACAAGTGACCCCATTTTGGAAACTAGACCCCCCAATGAACTTATTTAGATGCCTAGTGAGCACTTTAAACCCTCAGGTGCTTCACAAATTGATCTGTAAAAATGAAAAAGTACTTTTTTTTCACAAAAAAATTCTTTTCGCCTCAATTTTTTCATTTTCACATGGGCAGTAGGGTAAAATGGATCATAAAATTTGTTGGGCAATTTCTCCCGAGTACGTCGATACCTCATATGTGGGGGTAAACCACTGTTTGGGCACTCGGCAGGGCTCGGAAGGGAAGGCGCGCCATTTGACTTTTTGAATGGAAAATTAGCTCCAATTGTTAGCGGACACCATGTCGCGTTTGGAGAGCCCCTGTGTGCCTAAACATTGGAGCTCCCCCACAAGTGACCCCATTTTGGAAACTAGACCCCCCAAGGAACTTATCTAGATGCATATTGAGCACTTTAAACCCCCAGGTGCTTCACAGAAGTTTATAACGCAGAGCCATGAAAATAAAAAATAATTTTTCTTTCCTCAAAAATGATTTTTTAGCCTGGAATTTCCTATTTTGCCAAGGATAATAGGAGAAATTGGACCCCAAATATTGTTGTCCTGTTTGTCCTGAGTACGCAGATACCCAATATGTGGGGGTAAACCACTGTTTGGGCGCACGGCAGGGCTCGGAAGGGATGGCACGCCATTTGGCTTTTTAAATGGAAAATTAGCTCCAATCATTAGCGGACACCATGTCACGTTTGGAGAGCCCCTGTGTGCCTAAACTTTGGAGATCCCCCAGAAATGACACCATTTTGGAAACTAGACCCCCAAAGGAACTAATATAGATGTGTGGTGAGGACTTTGAACCCCCAAGTGCTTCACAGAAGTTTATAACGCAGAGCCATGAAAAAAAAAAAAATTATTTTCTCAAAAATGATCTTTTAGCCTGCAATTTTTTATTTTCCCAAGGGTAACAGGAGAAATTTGACCCCAAAAGTTGTTGTCCAGTTTCTCCTGAGTACGATGATACCCCATATGTGGGGGTAAATCACTGTTTGGGCACATGCCGGGGCTCGGAAGCGAAGTAGTGACGTTTTGAAATGCAGACTTTGATGGAATGCTCTGTGGGCGTCACGTTGCGTTTGCAGAGCCCCTGATGTGGCTTAACAGTAGAAACCCCCCACAAGTGACCCCATTTTGGAAACTAGACCCCCAAAGGAACTTATCTAGATGTGTGGTGAGCACTTTGAACCCCCAAGTGCTTCATAGAAGTTTATAATGCAGAGCCGTGAAAATAATAAATACATTTTCTTTCCTCAAAAATAATTATTTAGCCCAGAATTTTTTAATTTTCCCAAGGGTTACAGAAGAAATTGGATCCCAAAAGTTGTTGTCCAGTTTCTCCTGAGTACGGTGATACCCCATATGTGGGGGTAAACTACTGTTTGGGCACATGCCGGGGCTTGGAATTGAAGTAGTGACGTTTTGAAATGCAGACTTTGATGAAATGCTCTGCGGGCGTCACGTTGCGTTTGCAGAGCCCCTGATGTGCCTAAACAGTAGAAACCCCCCACAAGTGACCCCATTTTGGAAACTAGACCCCGAAAGGAACTTATCTAGATGTGTGGTGAGCACTTTGAACCCCCAAGTGCTTCATAGAAGTTTATAATGCAGAGCCGTGAAAATAATAAATACGTTTTCTTTCCTCAAAAATAATTATTTAGCCCAGAATTTTTTATTTTCCCAAGGGTTACAGGAGAAATTGGACCCCAAAAGTTGTTGTCCAGTTTCTCCTGAGTACGCTGATACCCCATGAGTGGGGGTAAACCACTGTTTGGGCACACGTCGGGGCTCAGAAGGGAAGTAGTGACTTTTGAAATGCAGACTTTGATGGAATGGTCTGCGGGTGTCACGTTGCGTTTGCAGAGCCCCTGGTGTGCCTAAACCGTAGAAACCCCCACAAGTGACCCCATTTTAGAAATTAGACCCCCCAAGGAACTTATCTAGATATGTGGTGAGCACTTTGAACCCCCAAGTGCTTCACAGACGTTTACAACGCAGAGCCGTGAAAATAAAAAATCATTTTTCTTTCCTCAAAAATTATGTTTTAGCAAGCATTTTTTTTGATTCACAAGGGTAACAGGAGAAATTGGACCCCAGTAATTGTTGCGCAGTTTGTCCTGAGTATGCTGGTACCCCATATGTGGGGGTAAACCACTGTTTGGGCACACGTCAGGGCTCGGAAGTGAGGGAGCACCATTTGACTTTTTGAATACGAGATTGGCTGGAATCAATGGTGGCGCCATGTTGCGTTTGGAGACCCCTGATGTGCCTAAACAGTGGTAACCCCTCAATTCTACCTCCAACACTAACCCCAACACACCCCTAACCCTAATCCCAACTGTAGCCATAACCCTAAACACAACCCTAACCGCAACACACCCCTAACCACAACCCTAACCCCAACACACCCCTAACCATAACCACAACCCTAATTCCAACCCTAACCCTAAGGCTATGTGCCCACGTTGCGGATTCGTGTGAGATATTTTCGCACCATTTTTGAAAAATCCGCGGGTAAAAGGCACTGCGTTTTACCTGCGGATTTTCCGCGGATTTCCAGTGTTTTTTGTGCGGATTTCACCTGCGGATTCCTATTGAGGAACAGGTGTAAAACGCTGCGGAATCCGCACAAAGAATTGACATGCTGCGGAAAATACAACGCAGCGTTTCCGCGCGGTATTTTCCGCACCATGGGCACAGCGGATTTGGTTTTTCATATGTTTACATGGTACTGTAAACCTGATTGAACACTGCTGCGGATCCGCAGCCAAATCCGCACCGTGTGCACATAGCCTAATTCTAAAGGTATGTGCACACGCTGCGGAAAACGCTGCGGATCCGCAGCAGTTTCCCATGAGTTTACAGTTCAATGTAAACCTACGGGAAACAAAAATCGCTGTGCCCATGCTGCGGAAAAACTGCACGGAAACGCAGCGGTTTACATTCCGCAGCATGTCACTTCTTTGTGCGGATTCCGCAGCGGTTTTACAACTGCTCAAATAGAAAATCGCAGTTGTAAAACCGCAGTGAAATGCGCAGAAAAACCGCGGTAAATCCGCCATAAATCCGCAGCGATTTAGCACTGCGGATTTATCAAATCCGCAGCGGAAAAATCCGCAGAGGACCAGAATACGTGTGCACATACCGAAACCCTAACCCTAGCCCTAACCCTAACCCTACCCCTAGCCCTAACCCTACCCCTAACCCTAACCCTACCCCTACCCCTATCCCTAACCCTACCCCTAACCCTACCCCTAACCCTACTCCTACCCTAACGATATTCTAACATTAGTGGAAAAAAAAAATTTCTTTATTTTTTTATTGTCCCTACCTATGGGGGTGACAAAGGGGGGGGGTCATTTATTATTTTTTTTATTTTGATCACTGAGATATAATCTATCTCAGTGATCAAAATGCACTTTGGAACGAATCTGCCGGCCGGCAGATTCGGCGGGCGCACTGCGCATGCGCCCGCCATTTTGGAAGATGGCGGTGCCCAGGGAGAAGACGGACGGGACCCCGGCTGGATCGGTAAGTATGATGGGGTGGGGGGGGATCGGAGCACGGGGGGGGGAATCGGAGTGCGGGAGGGGTGGAACGGAGCACGGGGGGCGTGGAACGGAGCACGGGGGGGCTGGAATGGAGCACGGGGGGGTGGAACGGAGCACCGGGGGGGTGGATCGGAGTGCAGGGGGGGTGATTGGAGCACGGGGGGGTGATTGGAGCACGGGGGGAGCGGACAAGAGCACGGGGGGGAGCGGAGCACTGGACGGAGGGGAGCCGGAGCACTGTACCGGCCAGATCGGAGGGCTGGGGGGGCGATCGGTGGGGTGGGGTAGGGGGAACACTAGTATTTCCAGCCATGGCCGATGATATTTCAGCATCGGCCATGGCTGGATTGTAATATTTCACCCGTTATAATAGGTGAAATATTACAAATCGCTCTGATTGGCAGTTTCACTTTCAACAGCCAATCAGAGCGATCGTAGCCACGAGGGGGTGAAGCCACCCCCCCTGGGCTAAACTACCACTCCCCCTGTCCCTGCAGATCGGGTGAAATGGGAGTTAACCCTTTCACCCGGCCTGCAGGGACGTGATCTTTCCATGACGCCGCATAGGCGTCATGGGTCGGAATGGCACCGACTTTCATGACGCCTACGTGGCGTCATGGGTCGGGAAGGGGTTAAGGGCGAACTCAGCCAAAGGCAAAAAGGACACCCAATCATCCTGATCAGCAGAAACAAAGCATCTCAGATATGTTTCCAAAGTCTGATTAGTTCGTTCGGTTTGGCCATTTGTCTGAGGATGGAAAGCCGAGGAAAAAGACAAATCAATGCCCATCCTAGCACAAAAGGCTCGCCAAAACCTCGAAACAAACTGGGAACCTCTGTCCGAAACGATGTTCTCCGGAATGCCATGTAAACGAACCACATGCTGGAAAAACAATGGCACCAAATCAGAGGAGGAAGGCAATTTAGACAAGGGTACCAAATTGTCCATCTTAGAGAAGCGATCACAAACCACCCAAATGACCGACATCGTTTGAGAGACAGGGAGATCCGAAATAAAATCCATAGAGATATGCGTCCAGGGCCTCTTCGGGACCGGCAAGGGCAAAAGCAACCCACTGGCACGAAAACAGGAGGGCTTAGCCCGAGCACAAGTCCCACAGGACTGCACAAAAGAACGCACATCCCGCGACAAAGACGGCCACCAAAAGGATCTAGCCACCAAATCTCTGGTACCAAAGATTCCAGGATGACCAGCCAACACCGAACAATGAACCTCAGAGATAACTCTACTAGTCCATTTAACAGGGTCAAACAATTTTTCCGCTGGGCAACGGTCAGGTCTATCAGCCTGAAATTTTTGCAGCACCCGCCGCAAATCAGGGGAGATGGCAGACAAAATTACCCCCTCTTTGAGAATACCCGCCGGCTCAGGAACACCCGGAGAGTCGGGCACAAAACTCCTTGACAGGGCATCAGCCTTCACATTCTTAGAGCCTGGAAGGTACGAAACCACAAAATCAAAGCGGGAGAAAAATAGCGACCAACGAGCCTGTCTAGGATTCAACCATTTGGCAGACTCGAGATAAGTCAAATTCTTGTGATCCGTCAAGACCACAACGCGATGCTTGGCTCCTTCAAGCCAATGACGCCACTCCTCGAATGCCCACTTCATGGCCAACAACTCTTGATTGCCAACATCATAATTGCACTCAGCAGGCGAAAACTTTCTAGAAAAGAAGGCACATGGTTTCATCACCGAGCCATCAGAACTTCTTTGCGACAAAACAGCCCCTGCTCCAATCTCAGAAGCATCAACCTCGACCTGAAACGGGAGCGAAACATCTGGCTGGCACAACACAGGAGCAGAAGAAAAATGACGCTTTAACTCCTGAAAAGCTTCCACAGCCGCAGAAGACCAATTGACCACATCAGCACCCTTCTTGGTCAAATCAGTCAACGGTTTAGCAACACTAGAAAAATTACTGATGAAGCGACGATAAAAATTAGCAAAGCCCAGGAACTTTTGCAGACTCTTCACAGATGTCGGCTGAGTCCAATCATAAATGGCCTGGACTTTAACAGGGTCCATCTCGATAGTAGAAGGGGAAAAAATGAAACCCAAAAATGAAACCTTCTGAACTCCAAAGAGACACTTTGACTCCTTCACAAACAAAGAATTTGCACGAAGAACCTGGAACACCATTCTGACCTGCTTCACGTGAGACTCCCAATCATCCGAAAAGACCAAAATATCATCCAAATATACAATCAGGAATTTATCCAGGTACTCTCGGAAAATGTCATGCATAAAGGACTGAAATACTGATGGAGCATTGGAAAGCCCGAATGGCATAACCAGATACTCAAAATGGCCCTCGGGCGTATTAAATGCTGTTTTCCATTCATCGCCCTGTTTAATACGCACAAGATTATACGCACCACGAAGATCTATCTTGGTAAACCAACAAGCCCCCTTAATCCGAGCAAACAAATCAGACAGCAGCGGCAAAGGATACTGAAATTTGACTGTGATCTTATTAAGAAGGCGGTAATCAATACAAGGTCTCAAAGAACCATCCTTCTTGGCCACAAAAAAGAACCCTGCTCCCAATGGTGACGACGACGGGCGAATATGACCCTTCTCCAAGGATTCCTTTACATAACTCCGCATAGCGGCATGCTCTGGCACAGATAAATTGAACAGTCAGCCCTTAGGAAACTTACTACCAGGAATCAAATTGATAGCACAATCACAATCCCTATGAGGAGGTAGGGCACTGGATTTGGGCTCATCAAATACATCCCGGTAATCCGACAAAAACTCCAGGACTTCAGAAGGGGTGGATGATGAAATAGACAAAAATGGAACATCACCATGTACCCCCTGACAACCCCAGCTGGACACAGACATTGATTTCCAATCCAATACTGGATTATGGACCTTTAGCCATGGCAACCCCAAAACGACCACATCATGCAGATTATGCAACACCAAAAAGCGAATATCCTCCTGATGTGCAGGAGCCATGCACATGGTCAATTGGGTCCAGTACTGAGGCTTATTCTTGGCCAAAGGCGTAGCATCAATTCCTCTCAATGGAATAGGATACTGCAAGGGCTCCAAGAAAAAATCACAGCGCCTAGCAAACTCCAAGTCCATCAAATTCACGGCAGCGCCTGAATCCACAAATGCCATAACAGAATAGGATGACAAAGAGCAAATCAGAGTAACGGACAAAAGAAATTTCGACTGTACCGTACCAATGGTGGCAGACCTAGCGAAATGCTTAGTGCGCTTAGGACAATCGGAGATAGCATGAGTGGAATCACCACAGTAAAAACACAGCCCATTCCGACGTCTGTGTTCTTGCCGTTCAGCTCTGGTCAAAGTCCTATCACATTGCATAGGCTCAGGTCTATGCTCAGATAATACCGCCAAATGGTGCACAGCTTTACGCTCACGCAAGCGTCGATCGATCTGAATGGCCAAAGACATAGACTCATTCAGACCAGCAGGCATGGGAAATCCCACCATGACATCCTTAAGGGCTTCAGAGAGACCCTTTCTGAAAATTGCTGCCAGGGCACATTCATTCCACTTAGTGAGTACAGACCACTTCCTAAACTTCTGACAATATATCTCTACCTCATCCTGACCCTGACACAGAGCCAGCAAGATTTTCTCTGCCTGATCCACTGAATTTGGTTCATCATAAAGCAATCTGAGCGCCAGAAAAAACGCATCAACATCACGCAATGCCGGATCTCCTGGCGCAAGGGAAAATGCCCAGTCTTGAGGGTCGTCGCGTAACAAAGAAATAATGATTTTCACTTGTTGGACAGGGTCACCTGAGGAGCGCGGTTTCAAAGCAAGAAACAATTTACAATTATTTTTGAAATTCAGAAACTTAGATCTATCCCCAAAAAACAAATCAGGAATTGGAATCCTAGGCTCTAACATCGGATTCTGAACCACAAAATCTTGAATGTTTTGTACCCTTGCAGTGAGATTATTCATACAAGAGGACAGACCTTGAATGTCCATATCTACACCTGTATCCTGAACCACCCAGAGGTAAAGGGGAAAAGAGAGACAAAACACACTGCAAAGAAAAAAAAAATGGTCTCAGAACTTCTCTTATCCCTCTATTGAGATGCATTAATACTTTGGGCCACCTGTACTGTTATGACCTGGTGGTAAGGACAATAATGGACCTGGTGGTTAAGAGCACACGGAATGACCTGATAGTTACAAATAATATAGGACGAGCTCTGAGACTTGGGAACTCTGCTGACCGCAATCCCTAATCCTATCACACACACTAGAAATAGCCGTGGATTGCTCCTAACGCTCCCTATGCAACTCAACACAGCCTAAGGAACTAGCTAGCCCTGAAGATAGAAAAATAAGCCTACCTTACCTCAGAGAAATTCCCCAAAGGAAAAGGCAGCCCCCCACATATAATGACTGTGAGTAAAGATGAAAATACAAACACAGAGATGAAATAGATTTAGCAAAGTGAGGCCCGACTTACTGAACAGACTGAGGATAGGAAAGGTAACTTTGCGGTCATCACAAAAACTACAAAAAGACCACGCAGAGGGTGCAAAAGACCCTCCGCACCGACTCACGGTGCGGAGGCGCTCCCTCTGCGTCCCAGAGCTTCCAGCAAGCAAGACAAAACTCAAAATAGCAAGCTGGACAGAAAAATAGCAAACTAAAGAAAAACAAGCAGGAACTTAGCTTCTGCTGGGAAGACAGGTCACAAGAACGATCCAGGAGTGAACTAGACCAATACTGGAACATTGACAGGTGGCATGGAGCAATGATCTAAGTGGAGTTAAATAGAGCAGCCAGCTAACGAATTAACCTCGTCACCTGTGGAAGGAAACTCAGAAGCAGCAGCTCCACTCACAGCCACCAGAGGAAGCCCATAGACAGAACCAGCCGAAGTACCATTCATGACCACAGGAGGGAGCTTGACAACAGAATTCACAACAGGCTGCCTATCCTTTGGGGTTCTGCTCTGAGGCAAGATAGTATTCCTATTTCCATCTTTAGGGATATTTAGTTCTCCGGCTGTGTCGAGGTGTCTAGGTTTTGTTAGGCACAGCCCACGGCTACTTCTAGTTGCGGTGATAAGATCAGGGTTTGCGGTCAGTATAGTTACCACCTACTCCAGTGAAGGTTTTCATTCTGCTCCAAGGTCACCTGATCATAACAGGGGAACTCCACACTGCACATGGTTCAGAGGCTGTGCGAACAGAGGTGTGCTGTAATTAATTTGTGGGAGGATACACATACACAGGCAGGCAGTTGGATGGCAGACATGGAGTTGTCTGGTGTGCAGTGGTCGAAGCTCCAAGACCTCTGTCAAGTCCTTCAGTGTTTTGAGGAATGCACATGGCTGGTAAGTGCAGCCATCATAAGCATGAGCATCCCACTAATGCGTCTGCTGATGCAAAGTTTGACGCACATTAAGGAGCTGGCATCTGCAGACGAGGAGGAGGGAAGCCTTGATGACAGTCAGCCATTGTCTGCTCAGGGAACTCTCCTGGACAAGGTGGCAGATGAAGAGGAGGAGGATGATGGGAATGAATATTTATGGGAGGAGGATGCTTCTCGGGGCAATAGAAACTGGTGGCGTTGCAAGGTCAGGTACAGGGTTTTTGCGGGACACAAGTAATGTTGATTTACGAGAAAGTGCTCCTCAACCCAGGACAAGCAGTGAATTGACATCTGGAACATTGGCCCACATGGCTAAGTATGCCTTGCGTATCCTAAAAAGGGACCCCCGCATTATCAAAATGATGACCGATGACGATTACTGGTTGGCCTGCCTCCTGGATCCACGATATAAAGGAAAATTACAAAATATCATGCCACATGAGAACCTTGAGCAAATATTGGCTACCAAACAAGCAACTCTTGTAGACCGTTTGGTTCAGGCATTCCCAACACACAGCGGCGGTGATGGTTCTCACACAAGCCGTAGGGGGCTGTTATGAAAGGCAATTCAGAATCACAATGGACATGGAGGTCAGAGCACATACAGTGAACTGACAATAACCCAAAATAATAGAACGAGCTCTGAGACGTGGGAACTCTGCAGACCGCAATCCCTAAGCCTATCAAACCACACTAAAGGTAGCCGTGGAGCGCTCCTGACCAGAACCTAGGCGCCTCGTCACAGCCTGAGAAACTAGCTAATCCTGAAGATAGAAAAATAAGCCTACCTTGCCTCAGAGAAATTCCCCAAAGGAAAAGGCAGCCCCCCACATATAATGACTGTGAGTAAGATGAAAACACAAACATAGAGATGAAACAGATTTAGCAAAGTGAGGCCCGACTAGCTGAACAGAACGAGGATAGGGAAGATAACTTTGCGGTCAGCACAAAAACCTATAAAAAACCACGCACAGGGGACAAAAAGACCCTCTGCACCGACTAACGGTACGGAGGTGGTCCCTCTGCGTCTCAGAGCTTCCAGCAGGCGAGAAAAACCAATAAAGCAAGCTGGACAGAAAAATAGCAACAAAATAACAAAAGCAAAACTTAGCTTTGCAGAGCAGCAGGCCACAGGAATCATCCAGAGAAAAAACAAGTCCCACACTGAAATATTGACAGGAAGCATAGATCAAAGCATCAGGTGGAGTTAAGTAGAGAAGAAGCTAACGAGCTCACCAGATCACCTGAGGGAGGAAACTCAGAAGCTGCAGTACCACTTTCCTCCACAAACGGAAGATCCCAGAGAGAATCAGCCGAAGTACCACTTGTGACCACAGGAGTGAACTCTGCCACAGAATTCACAACAGTACCCCCCCTTTGAGGAGGGGTCACCGAACCCTCACCAGAGCCCCCAGGCCGACCAGGATGAGCCACATGAAAGGCATGAACAAGATCGGGAGCATGGACATCAGAGGCAAAAACCCAGGAATTATCCTCCTGAGCATAACCCTTCCATTTACCAGATACTGGAGTTTCCGTCTTGAAACACGAGAATCCAAAATCTTCTCCACAATATACTCCAATTCCCCCTCCACCAAAACCGGGGCAGGAGGCTCAACAGATGGAACCATAGGTGCCACGTATCTCCGCAACAATGACCTATGGAATACGTTATGTATGGAAAAAGAATCTGGAAGGGTCAGACGAAAAGACACAGGATTAAGAACCTCAGAAATCCTATACGGACCAATAAAACGAGGTTTAAACTTAGGAGAGGAAACCTTCATAGGAATATGACGAGAAGATAACCAAACCAGATCCCCAACACGAAGTCGGGGACCCACACGGCGTCTGCGATTAGCGAAAAGTTGAGCCTTCTCCTGGGACAAGGTCAAATTGTCCACTACCTGAGTCCAAATCTGCTGCAACCTGTCCACCACAGTATCCACACCAGGACAGTCCGAAGACTCAACCTGTCCTGAAGAGAAACGAGGATGGAACCCAGAATTGCAGAAAAACGGTGAAACCAAGGTAGCCGAGCTGGCCCGATTATTAAGGGCGAACTCAGCCAAAGGCAAAAAGGACACCCAGTCATCCTGATCAGCAGAAACAAAGCACCTCAGATATGTTTCCAAGGTCTGATTGCTTCGCTCGGTCTGGCCATTAGTCTGAGGATGGAAAGCCAAGGAAAAAGACAAGTCAATGCCCATCCTACCACAAAAGGCTCGCCAAAACCTCGAAACAAACTGGGAACCTCTGTCAGAAACAATATTCTCTGGAATGCCATGCAAACGAACCACATGCTGGAAGAACAAAGGCACCAAATCAGAGGAGGAAGGCAATTTAGACAAGGGTACCAGATGGACCATCTTAGAAAAGCGATCACAGACCACCCAAATGACTGACATCTTTTGAGAAACGGGAAGGTCAGAAATAAAATCCATAGAGATATGTGTCCAAGGCCTCTTCGGGACCGGCAAGGGCAAATGCAACCCACTGGCACGAGAACAGCAGGGCTTAGCCCGAGCACAAATCCCACAGGACTGCACAAAAGCACGCACATCCCGCGACAGAGAGGGCCACCAAAAGGATCTAGCCACTAACTCTCTGGTACCAAAGATTCCAGGATGACCAGCCAACACCGAACAATGAAGTTCAGAGATAACTCTATTCGTCCACCTATCAGGGACAAACAGTTTCTCCGCTGGGCAACGATCAGGTTTATTAGCCTGAAATTTTTGCAGCACCCGCCGCAAATCAGGGGAGATGGCAGACACAATTACTCCCTCTTTGAGGATACCCGCCGGCTCAGATAAACCCGGAGAGTCGGTTACAAAACTCCTAGACAGAGCATCCGCCTTCACATTTTTAGAGCCCGGAAGGTACGAAATCACAAAGTCAAAACGGGCAAAAAACAACGACCAACGAGCTTGTCTAGGATTCAAGCGCTTGGCAGACTCGAGATAAGTCAAGTTCTTATGATCAGTCAATACCACCACGCGATGCTTAGCTCCTTCAAGCCAATGACGCCATTCCTCGAATGCCCACTTCATGGCCAGCAACTCACGGTTGCCCACATCATAATTACGCTCAGCAGGCGAAAACTTCCTGGAAAAGAAAGCGCATGGTTTCATCACTGAGCAACCAGAACCTCTCTGCGACAAAACAGCCCCTGCTCCAATCTCAGAAGCATCAACCTCGACCTGGAACGGAAGAGAAACATCTGGTTGACACAACACAGGGGCAGAAGAAAAACGATGCTTCAACTCTTGAAAAGCTTCCACAGCAGCAGAAGACCAATTGACCACATCAGCACCCTTCTTGGTCAATGGTTTAGCAATACTAGAAAAATTGCAGATGAAGCGACGATAAAAATTTGCAAAGCCCAGGAACTTTTGCAGACTTTTCAGAGATGTCGGCTGAGTCCAATCATGGATGGCTTGGACCTTAACAGGATCCATCTCGATAGTAGAAGGGGAAAAGATGAACCCCAAAAATGAAACCTTCTGCACACCAAAGAGACACTTTGATCCCTTCACAAACAAAGAATTAGCACGCAGGACCTGAAAAACCGTTCTGACCTGCTTCACATGAGACTCCCAATCATCCGAGAAGATGAAAATGTCATCCAAGTACACAATCAGGAATTTATCCAGGTACTCTCGGAAGATGTCATGCATAAAGGACTGAAACACTGATGGAGCATTGGCAAGTCCGAACGGCATCACGAGATACTCAAAATGACCCTCGGGCGTATTAAATGCAGTTTTCCATTCATCACCTTGCTTAATTCGCACCAGATTATACGCACCACGAAGATCTATCTTTGTGAACCAACTAGCCCCCTTAATCCGAGCAAACAGATCAGATAACAATGGCAAGGGGTACTGAAATTTAACCGTGATCTTATTAAGAAGGCGGTAATCTATACAAGGTCTCAGCGAACCATCCTTCTTGGCTACAAAAAAGAACCCTGCTCCCAATGGCGACGACGACGGGCGAATATGCCCCTTCTCCAGGGATTCCTTCACATAACTGCGCATAGCGGTGTGCTCAGGCACGGACAAATTAAACAATCGACCTTTTGAGAATTTACTACCAGGAATCAAATTGATAGCACAATCACAATCCCTATGCGGAGGTAGGGTATTGGACTTGGGCTCATCAAATCCATCCCGGCAATCAGACAAGAACTCTGGGACCTCAGAAGGAGTGGATGACGAAATTGTCAGAAATGGAACATCACCATGTACCCCCTGACAACCCCAGCTGGACACCGACATGGATTTCCAATCTAATACTGGATTATGGGCTTGTAGCCATGGCAACCCCAACACGACCACATCATGCAGATTATGCAACACCAGAAAGCGAATAACCTCCTGATGTGCAGGAGCCATGCACATGGTCAGCTGGGTCCAGTATTGAGGCTTATTCTTGGCCAAAGGTGTAGCATCAATTCCTCTCAATGGAATAGGACACTGCAAGGGCTCCAAGAAAAACCCACAACGCTTAGCATATTCCAAGTCCATCAAATTCAGGGCAGCGCCTGAATCCACAAATGCCATGACAGAATATGATGACAAAGAGCAGATCAAGGTAACGGACAGAAGAAATTTTGACTGTACAGTACCAATGGTGGCAGACCTAGCGAACCGCTTAGTGCGCTTAGGACAATCAGAGATAGCATGAGTGGAATCACCACAGTAGAAACACAGACCATTCAGACGTCTATGTTCTTGCCGTTCAACTCTGGTCAAAGTCCTATCACACTGCATAGGCTCAGGTTTAAGCTCAGGTAATACCGCCAAATGGTGCACAGGTTTACGCTCACGCAAGCATCGACCGATCTGAATGGCCAAAGACATAGACTCATTCAAACCAGCAGGCATAGGAAATCCCACCATGACATCCTTAAGGGCTTCAGAGAGACCCTTTCTGAATATTGCTGCCAGCGCAGATTCATTCCATTGAGTGAGCACTGACCACTTTCTAAATTTCTGACAATATCCCTCTGCGTCTCAGAGCTTCCAGCAGGCGAGAAAAACCAATAAAGCAAGCTGGACAGAAAAATAGCAACAAAATAACAAAAGCAAAACTTAGCTTTGCAGAGCAGCAGGCCACAGGAATCATCCAGAGAAAAAACAAGTCCCACACTGAAACATTGACAGGAAGCATAGATCAAAGCATCAGGTGGAGTTAAGTAGAGAAGAAGCTAACGAGCTCACCAGATCACCTGAGGGAGGAAACTCAGAAGCTGCAGTACCACTTTCCTCCACAAACGGAAGATCCCAGAGAGAATCAGCCGAAGTACCACTTGTGACCACAGGAGTGAACTCTGCCACAGAATTCACAACAGGGGGCAACATGGCAGAAGTGTTAGAGGTGCACAAATCCGAAGTGGCATTGGACAGAGGGGTTTTATGACCAGGTTGTGGAGTGATTTCGCAATGACCGCTGACACGACAGGTACTGCTGCATCGATTCAAAGTGACAGGAGACAGCATTTGTCCAGTATGGTTCCGAACTACTTTTCCTCCCTTATCGATGTTCTTCCTCACAGGTCATTCCCCTTTGATTACTGGGCATCTAAAATAGACACCTGGCCTAAATTGACAGAATATGCATTACAGGAGCTCGCTTGCCCTGCTTCTCGTGTGCTACCAGAAAGAGTCTTCAGTGCTGCTGGTTCAATACTGACCGAAAAAAGGACACATCTGGCTACCCAGAATGTTGATGATCTAACCTTCATTAAAATTAACCAATCATGGATTTCAAATTATTTTGCCCCACCTTCTCCTGCTGACACGTAGCTTGCCTGAAAAATGTCTTGCTCTTGGCCTCCTCTTACTGACTTCTCCAATTCCGCCATTTGCAGCTGCTGACTGTCCACCATAGGCCATTTTTATACCTCCCTAAACGGGCTGACTCCCCCCACAGGGCCGTGGTCACCACCTGGCGCAAGCACCCGTGCGAGTGCCGTTTGCCTGGACAGGTGGGTGCGCCCACTCTTGGGTGACGGCACTGGCACAGGGTCCCTCATAGTACAATGAAGTGTCTCTGACGGTGGTGGTGCACAACCAACGTCAGACACACCGTCGTAATATGAGGGGCCCTGTGCCAGTACCGCCACCCACGAGAGAGTGTTCCCCCAGCTCGAACAGTGCCCTACCACTTGCAATACTTACCTCTCCCTGCTCCACCACTGTGTAGTCTGTGCTGTTAAATCCTTCAATGGCACTGCCAATACAAATTTGTTGAAATGATAGCTGATAGTTAAAATATACAGGGGCCCTGGCCTCCATTTAGACCAGTTAATACTTTGCGCCTACTACCACTGTCTGCTACTCAGCAGAGGAGCCCACCCCAGTACCTAGCTATGCCGCCTGTTTAGTACCGTTACCAATTTTGAACTGCATTTAGCCTACTTTTTTATTGTGGGCCTACAAACTGTGTCTGCGCCACTCATTACAGTTGTCCTCCACTGAACACAGCAATGCCGCCTGTTTAGTCCTTTTACCAATTTTGAACTGCATTTAGCCTACTTTTTTTGGGGGCCTACTAACTGCGTCTGCACCACTCATTACCGTTATCCTCCACTGAACAAAGCTATGCCGCCTGTTTAGTCCTGTTACCAATTTTGAACTGCATTTAACCTACTTTTTTATTTTGGGCCTACTAACTGTGTCTGCGCCACTCATTACAGTTGTCCTCCACTGAACAAAGCTAGGCCGCCTGTTTAGTCCTGTTACCAATTTTGAACTGCATTTAACCTACTTTATTATTTGGGCCTATATCTGTGTTTCCTCCTCATCCTGCCCATTGACCAGCCACTGCTAGATGAGTCTGCTGGTACATTGACCCAGACCACTACATTCCCCTTGCACTCTACACAGCCAGAATCTGACCCTGCTGAAAGTCAGGTTCCCCTTCCCGCATACTTTACCACTTTATACGGGGACAAAGAGGAAGGTGCAGACAGAGGCGTATCTAGGGTTTCTGGCACCCGGGGCAAGAATTCATTTCGGCGCCCCCCCCCAGGACATGTGTGATTTTCACACTTAGTCATGTACCCACGAGCTCCTCTCCCTAATGCTCTCAATATTCAGTGAAAAACTGAGAGAAGCAGAAGAGAAGCTCGTTGTCACAGGACCACAAGTCTGAAAGTCGCATATGAGTGAAGTGTCCATGTGACGACTACTGGAACCTGCAGAGCTGAATCCTGACATCGCAGCTTCTGAATTCTTTTAGGATTCTCCCTTGCCGGTGGACGGTCATGTCAGCAAAAGCATGTGATTTGTATACTTCTGACCACATTCCGACTAGACGTGCCGGCCTCGCTCAGTTCATTTTCATTGAGTGAGGCCACACATGTCTAGTCAGCACGTGACCGCATGTATGTAAATCACCAGCACGAGAGAATCCTGACAGCGTGCAGGGCGCACTGTGAGAATTCAGAAGTCTGCAGTCACAAAGAATGACTGCAGACTCATTACAAACCTGGACAACCCCTTTAATGCTCCTAACATAAATAAAAACATGAGTTAGTCAGTATCACAATGTTATGATTAGGTAATTCAGAACCACAATGGACCTTGAAGTTCAGAGCACACAAGTGACCTGACAAAACCCACAAAACATAGGACGAGCTCTGAGACGTGGGAACTCTGCTGACCGCAATCCCTAATCCTATAATACCACACTAAAGGTAGCCGTGGAGCGCTCCTGACAGACCTAGGCGCCTCGGGCACAGCCTGAGAAACTAGCTAGCCCTGAAGGTAGAAAAATAAGCCTACCTTGCCTCAGAGAAATTCCCCAAAGGAAAAGGCAGCCCCCCACATATAATGACTGTGAGTAAGATGAAAATACAAACACAGAGATGAAATAGGTTTAGCAAAGTGAGGCCCGACTTACTGAAGAGATCGAGGACAGGAAAGATAGCTTTGCGGTCAACACAAAAACCTGCAAACAACCACGCAGAGGGGCAAAAAGACCCTCCGCACCGACTAACGGTACGGAGGTGCTCCCTCTGCGTCTCAGAGCTTCCAGCAAGCAAGCAAAACCCAAAAAGCAAGCTGGACAGAAAATATAGCAACAAAATAAACACAAGCAGACTTAGCTTATGCTGAGCAGACAGGCCACAGGAAAGATCCAGGAGGAAGCAAGACCAACACTAGAACATTGACTGGAGGCCAGGAGCAAAGCACTAGGTGGAGTTAAATAGAGCAACACCTTACGACTTCACCACATCACCTGAGGAAGGAAACTCAGAAGCCGCAGTACCACTTGTGACCACAGGAGGGAGCTCTGCCACAGAATTCACAACACACAAATAACATTTACATCCAGGTACCTTATAGATGTCGTCATCTCTGGAGTCGTTCTACTTCTTTTCTTCATCTTGTCCAGACCCCATGATGAGTTTTCTCATCCACAGCCGTCTCTGCAGACTTCCATCTTGTCCGCTCTTTTGCAGAAAATCTCCACATGACGCCCTTAAAGATACAAGTGTCATTATAATGCTCCTGAATAAAAAATTGCCCCTCACTATATTGTCTGCCCAAAATATGACCCCCACACTGTCCCTCTTATGGTACATACTCTTCACTCTAACCTCTCCTTTCCATACCGGTCCCCTCTTCACACTGTCCTCTCACACTGTGTCCCCCTCTATAGGGCCCAGTATTTGTACTGTACTCTGATTACACTCCCCCCTCCTTGGTATACCGTCCTCTGCTGGCTGTGCCCTTACACTGTCCCCTCATTCTACACCCCTAATGCTCAGTTTCTATTCTGTGCCCACTCACTTTTCTCCCGCATACTGTCTCCTCACACTATTCCCTTCCCTCCTCATACTGTCTCCTCTCACATCCCTCCTGTTCACCAAACTGTCTCCTCATATATTTACCCCCTCGCTTTCTATACTGCCTGCTCACCTGACTCCCTATATTGTGTCTGCACACATCCCATCACCCTCACTCCCCGTACTCTGTCCACATACATTTTTCACATTGCTACTCATACTGTGTCCACATACATTCCCCCGTTCGCTCCTCATACTGTCTGCACCCATCCCCCATACTGTTTCCTCAGATATGCCCCCCATTCTCCTGAACTGTTTCCTCATATATGCCCATTATTTTCCTCTACCCCACCCCATCATTGCTCTCTTCACCACCTCCATCTTTACTTTCTCCACCACCACTATAATTGCTTTCTCCCCCACCACCCCATAATTTCCCATTCCACCACCTCCATCATTTCCTCCTTTGCCTTTTCTACCATATCCATCATTTTCTTTTCCCCCACCATCTCCATCTTTGCCCTTTCCACCACCATCATCATTGTCCTTTCCACCATCACCATACTTGCCCATTCCACCACCTCCATCATTTTCTCCCCCTCCAATATCATCAGTGTGCTTTCCACCACCACCATCCTTGTCCATTCTACCACCTCCATCATTTCTTCCCCCCCTCATTATTGCCCATTCCACCACATCCATCATTTCCTCCTCCCCCTCCATCCCAATTATTGCCCTCTCCCCGTCAGTCCCATCATTGCCCTCGCCTCTCCTCTCCGTACACACACAAAACCATTTACGTCTCTGCACATTCACCCGCAGCGCTACGCATGCACGCACAAACACACACACACACACTGAGTACAGTAATGTAATGGCCACACCTAGTTACTCCTACACACGTGGCTGAGCTCCGTACACCTTGCACACACGGCTCCGCTCCGTACACACGTGGCTCCACTCCATACACCTCGTATACACACGGCTCAGCTCCGTACACCTTGCACACACGGCTCCGCTCCGTACACCTCGTACACACACGACTCCGCTATGTACACCTCGTACACACACGGCTCCGCTATGTACACCTTGCACACACGCAGTTCAGCTCTGTACACCTCGTACACACACACACGGCTCCGCTCCGTACACACACACACGGCTCCGCTCCGTACACACACACACACGGCTCCGCTCCGTACACACACACACGGCTCCGCTCCGTACACACACACACACGGCTCCGCTCCGTACACACACACACGGCTCCGCTCCGTACACACACACAGCTCTGCTCCGTACACACATGGCTCCGCTCCGTACACACACACACGGCTCTGCTCCGTACACACACACACAGCTCTGCTCCGTACACACATGGTCCCGCTCCGTACACACATGGCTCCGCTCCGTACACACACACGGCTCCGCTCCGTAAACACACACGGCTCCGCTCCGTACACACATGGCTCCGCTCCGTACACACACACACAACTCCGCTCCGTACACACACACGGCTCCGCTCCGTACACACACGGCTCTGCTCTGTACACATACACGGCTCCGCTCCGTACACACACACACGGCTCCGCTCCGTACACACACACACGGCTCCGCTCCGTACACACACACACGGCTCCGCTCCGTACACACACACAGCTCTGCTCCGTACACACATGGCTCCGCTCCGTACACACACACACGGCTCTGCTCCGTACACACACACACAGCTCTGCTCCGTACACACATGGTCCCGCTCCGTACACACATGGCTCCGCTCCGTACACACACACGGCTCCGCTCCGTAAACACACACGGCTCCGCTCCGTACACACATGGCTCCGCTCCGTACACACACACACAACTCCGCTCCGTACACACACACGGCTCCGCTCCGTACACACACGGCTCCGCTCTGTACACAGACACGGCTCCGCTCCGTACACCTTGCAGACACGGCTTCCGCTCTGTACACCTAGTACACACATGGCTCTGCTACATCCACACAAACCACTCCTGACCCTTACCCTCGTCCAGCACCGAGCACCATGACAATCAGCAGAGTCCTGCACTACACAGAAGCCCTTCATCATGTGACTCCTGACTCCTCCCCCCGTGACCTCATCACAGGTCCTGTGAGCACAGAGCTGCACAAGCAATAGCTGTGGTGTGCGGCTCTCTGCGGTGGAGGGGCTCTGCTCAGCTGCGGGACAAGTGCAGTCCCACCCGAGCCTCCTTGGACCGCCGCATCATCAGGCGGCCCGCTGGCGCCCCCCTGTCGGCTGCGCCCGGGGCACATGCCCCGGCTGCCCCCCCCTGGATACGCCACTGGGTGCAGATGAAAGTGCAGGTTCCTTTATCTGGTAGGGGGGGGCATCCTCGTTGGCGACGTCACTGGCACAGGGCCCCCCATAGTACGCAAAAGTGTCTCTGGCAGTGGGAGACGCCACCCGCCGTCAAACACACCGCCATACTTTGAGGGGCCCTGTGCCAGTGCCAATGAGTGGGCCCCCCCTGCTTGTTAAAAAGATCACAGCACTTGCAAACTTGAAATACTTACCTCTCCCTGCTCCACCGCCGTGACGTATTCCGCGTTTCCTGGGCCCACGAAAATCTTGAGCCAGCCCTACCCCCCCAACTTTAGCCAAATGACCCACTGTTTTCAATGCCTAACTATTATTATAAAGTAAATTAAGACTGACAAGCTTAAAAAATAAGAATTGATGTTTTGGCACTAAAATGGACACTGTAGGTGTTTTCCTGTCCTCCACTCACTGCCGACTTTGATTCCCCATTGACTTGCATTGGGTTTCGTGTTTCGGTCGGCCCCCAACTTTTCGCAATAATCAGCCGATTTCACCCGACCCGACTTTTGACAAACTCAGGTTTCACAAAACCCGACTCGATCCTAAAAAAGTAAAAGTCGCTCAACTCTAGTACTCAGCGGTCACATAGACTGCAGGCTTTTCATTTCATACTGGACAACCTCTTTATGCAGTGTTGAAATGGCTCCCTCTGACGGAATGAAAGAGAAATGACACCTCACAAAAAAAAAGAATTAATCTCAATTATTAGTTTTATGCTTTAAAGCAGGGGTCCCCAACTCCAGTCCTCAAGGCCCACCAACATGTCATGTTTTCAGGATTTCCTTAGTCTTGCCCAGGTAATAATTGCATCACCTGTGCAATGCAAAGGAAATCCTGAAAACATGACCTGTTGGTGGGCCTTGAGGACTGGAGTTGGGGACCCCTGCTTTAAAGGACTCTGTCACCTGAATTTGGAGGGAACAATTTTCAGCCATAGAGGCGGGGTTTTTGGGTGTTTGATTCACCCTTTCCTTACCCGCTGGCTGCGTGCTGGCTGCAATATTGGATTGAAGTTCATTCTCGGTCCTCTGTAGTACATGCCTGTACAAGGCAATCTTGCCTTGCGCAGGCGTGTACTATGGAGGACAGAGAATGAACTTCAATCCAATATGGCAGCCAGCGGGTAAGGAAAGGGTGAATCAAACACCCGAAAACCCCGCCGAAAGTCCCTTTAAGAATCTTGTTGTACCTACTTTGTAATTTGCCTTGAATTTTGCTGTTTCAGAAATCTTTGGCAAATTCAAAATTTGTGTCATTTATTGTACAGCGAACTCCAGCTCCATCTACCTTACAAGGAATAACTTGAAAAATAGCTACCTCCTAAAAGGGAAGAAATTAGTGAGGGAAAGTGGTTCTAGTGACCTGTGATGTGGTTGATGTAAATCCTCTCATAACTAGTAATGTGTCAAAATGGATTACTTCAGAGGTAACATAACGGATGAGTCACAGTGGAGTCTCATGTCTGAGCTGGAGCACTCACTACAGATCTCACAGCAGATGCATTGTCTGCCTGTCTGCTGACATCACACCATTATCCTGTACCCCGAGTGTCAGTGTCATTATCCTGTACCCAGAGTGTCAGCATCGTTATCCTGTATATCCTGTACCCCGAGTGCCAGTGTCATTATCCTGTACCCCGAGTGTCAGCATCATAATCCTGTACCCTGAGTGTCAGTGTCATTATCCTGTACCCCGAGTGTCAGTGTCATTATCCTGTACCCCGAGTGCCAGTGTCATTATCCTGTACCCCGAGTGTCAGCATCATTATCCTGTACCCTGAGTGTCAGTGTCATTATCCTGTACCCCGAGTGTCAGTGTCATTATCCTGTACCCCGAGTGTCAGCATCGTTATCCTGTATATCCTGTACCCCGAGTGCCAGTGTCATTATCCTGTACCCCGAGTGTCAGCATCATTATCCTGTACCCTGAGTGTCAGTGTCATTATCCTGTACCCGGATTGTCAGCATCATTATCCTGTACCCTGAGTGTCAGTGTCATTATCCTGTACCCCGAGTGTCAGCATCATTATCTTGTACCCCGAGTGTCAGCATCATTATCCTGTACCCCGAGTGTCAGTGTAATTATCCTGTACCCCGAGTGTCAGCGTCATTATCCTGTACCCCGATTGTCAGCATCATTATCCTGTACCCCAAGTGTCAGCATCAATATCCTGTACCCCAAGTGTCAGCGTCAATATCCTGTACCCCGAGTGTCAGCGTCATTATCCTGTACCCCGAGTGTCAGCATCGTTATCCTGTACCCTGAGTGTCAGTGTCATTATCTTATACCCCAAGGGTCAGTGTCATTATCCTGTACCCCGAGTGTCAGCGTCATTATCCTGTACCCCTAGTGTCAGCATCATTATCCTGTACCCCGAGTGTCAGCATCGTTATCCTGTACCCCGGGTGTCAGCATCATTATCCTGTACTCCAAGTATCAGTGTCATTATCTTATACCCCAAGGGTCAGTGTCATTATCCTGTACCCCGAGTGTCAGCGTCATTATCCTGTACCCCGAGTGTCAGCATCATTATCCTGTACCCCGAGTGTCAGCATCATTATCCTGTACCCCAAGTATCAGTGTCATTATCTTATACCCCAAGGGTCAGTGTCATTATCCTGTACCCCGAGTGTCAGCATCATTATTCTGTACTCCAAGTATCAGTGTCATTATCTTATACCCCAAGGGTCAGTGTCATTATCCTGTACCCCGAGTGTCAGCGTCATTATCCTGTACCCCGAGTGTCAGCATCATTATCCTGTACCCCGAGTGTCAGCGTCATTATCCTGTACCCCGAGTGTCAGCGTCATTATCCTGTACCCCGAGTGTCAGCATCATTATCCTGTACCCCGAGTGTCAGCATCGTTATCCTGTACCCCGAGTGTCAGCATCATTATTCTGTACTCCAAGTATCAGTGTCATTATCTTATACCCCAAGGGTCAGTGTCATTATCCTGTACCCCGAGTGTCAGCGTCATTATCCTGTACCCCGAGTGTCAGCATCATTATCCTGTACCCCGAGTGTCAGCGTCATTATCCTGTACCCCGAGTGTCAGCGTCATTATCCTGTACCCCGAGTGTCAGCATCATTATCCTGTACCCCGAGTGTCAGCATCGTTATCCTGTACCCCGGGTGTCAGCATCATTATCCTGTACCCCAAGTATCAGTGTCATTATCTTATACCCCAAGGGTCAGTGTCATTATCCTGTACCCCGAGTGTCAGCGTCATTATCCTGTACCCCGAGTGTCAGCATCATTATCCTGTACCCCGAGTGTCAGCGTCATTATCCTGTACCCCGAGTGTCAGCGTCATTATCCTGTACCCCGAGTGTCAGCATCATTATCCTGTACCCCGAGTGTCAGCATCGTTATCCTGTACCCCGAGTGTCAGCATCATTATTCTGTACTCCAAGTATGTGTCATTATCTTATACCCCAAGGGTCAGTGTCATTATCCTGTACCCCGAGTGTCAGCGTCATTATCCTGTACCCCGAGTGTCAGCATCATTATCCTGTACCCCGAGTGTCAGCGTCATTATCCTGTACCCCGAGTGTCAGCGTCATTATCCTGTACCCCGAGTGTCAGCATCATTATCCTGTACCCCGAGTGTCAGCATCGTTATCCTGTACCCCGGGTGTCAGCATCATTATCCTGTACCCCAAGTATCAGTGTCATTATCTTATACCCCAAGGGTCAGTGTAATTATCCTGTACCCCGAGTGTCAGCTGTTGTGAATTCTGTGGCAGAGTTCACTCCTGTGGTCACAGGTGGTACTTCGGCTGGTTCTCTCTGGGAGCTTCCGTTTGTGGAGGAAAGTGGTACTGCAGCTTCTGAGTTTCCTCCCTCAGGTGATCTGGTGAGGTCGTTAGCTGCTTCTCTACTTAACTCCACCTAATGCTTTGATTCATGCTTCCTGTCAATGTTCCAGTGTTGGACTTGTGTTTCTCTGGATCATTCCTGTGGCCTGCTGCTCTGCATAGCTAAGTGCTTCTTTGCTATTTGTTGCTATTTTTTCTGTCCAGCTTGTCTATTTGTTTTGCTGGAAGCTCTGGGACGCAAGGGGTGTACCTCCATGCCGTTAGTTCGGTACGGAGGGTCTTTTTGCCCCCTTTGCGTGGTTTTCTTTAGGGTTTTGTGTAGACCGCAAAGTTATCTTTCCTATCCTCGTTCTGTCTAGAATATCGGGCCTCACTTTGCTGAATCTATTTCATCCCTACGTTTGTCTTTTCATCTTACTCACAGTCATTATATGTGGGGGGCTGCCTTTTCCTTTGGGGTATTTCTCTGAGGCAAGGTAGGCTTATTTTTCTGTCTTCAGGCTAGTTAGTTTCTCAGGCTGTGCCGAGTTGCATAGGGAGCGTTAGGCGCAATCCACAGCTGCCTCTAGTTGTGTTTGGAGAGGATTAGGAATTGCGGTCTACAGAGTTCCCACGTCTCAGAGCTCGTTCTGTTATTTTGGGTTGTTGTCAGATCACTGTGTGTGCTCTGATCGCTATGTACATTGTGTTCCTGAATTGCCTATCATAACAGTACAGGAAGCCAAAAGTACTAATGTTTCTCAATAGAGGGAAAAAAGAAGTTCTGAGACCATTTTTTTTTCTTTGCACTGTGTTTTGTCTTTTTTTTCCCCTAGACATTTGGGTGGTTCAGGACACAGGTGTGGACATGGATATTCAGGGTCTGTGCTCTTCAATGGATAATCTCGTTATAAATGTACAAAAGATTCAAGACTTGGTGGTTCAGAAGCCTATGTTAGAACCTAAAATTCCTATTCCTGATTTGTTTTTTGGTGATAGAGTCAAGTTTATGAATTTCAAAAATAATTGCAAGCTGTTTTTTGCCTTGAAACCTCACTCCTCTGGTGACCCAGCTCAACAAGTGAGAATTATTATTTCTTTTTTGCGTGGGGACCCTCAAGACTGGGCATTTTCCCTTGCGCCGGGAGATCCTGCATTGGGTAATACTGATGCGTTTTTCCTGGCGCTCGGATTGCTGTACGATGAGCCTAATTCAGTGGATCAGGCAGAGAAAAATTTGCTGGCTTTGTGTCAGGGTCAGGATGAGATAGAGGTATACTGTCAGAAATTTAGAAAGTGGTCTGTACTCACTCAATGGAATGAAGCTGCGCTCGCAGCGATCTTCAGAAAGGGTCTCTCTGAAGCCCTTAAAGATGTCATGGTGGGATTTCCTATGCCTGATGGTCTGAATGAATCTATGTCTTTGGCCATTCAGATCGGTCGACGCTTGCGTGAGCGTAAAGCTGTGCACCATTTGGCGGTATTACCTGAGATTAAACCTAAGCCTATGCAGTGCGATAGGACTTTGTCCAGAGTTGAACGGCATGAACACAGACGTCTGAATGGTCTGTGTTTCTACTGTGGTGATTCCACTCATGCCATTTCTGATTGTCCTAAGCGCTCTAAGCGGTTCGCTAGGTTTGCCACCATTGGTACCGTACAGTCAAAATTTCTTCTGTCCGTTACCTTGATATGCTCTTTGTCATCATATTCTGTCATGGCGTTTGTGGATTCGGGCGCTGCCCTGAATTTGATGGACTTGGATTATGCTAAGCGTTGTGGGTTTTTCTTGGAGCCCTTGCAGTGTCCTATTCCATTAAGAGGAATTGATGCTACACCTTTGGCCAAGAATAAGCCTCAGTACTGGACCCAGCTGACCATGTGCATGGCTCCTGCACATCAGGAGGATATTCGCTTTCTGGTGTTGCATAATCTGCATGATGTGGTCATGTTGGGGTTGCCATGGCTACAAGTCCATAATCCAGTATTAGATTGGAAATCCATGTCGGTGTCCAGCTGGGGTTGTCAGGGGGTACATAGTGATGTTCCATTTCTGTCAATTTCGTCATCCACCCCTTCTGAGGTCCCAGAGTTCTTGTCTGATTACCGGGATGTATTTGATGAGCCCAAGTCCGATACCCTACCTCCGCATAGGGATTGTGATTGTGCTATCAATTTGATTCCTGGTAGTAAATTCCCAAAAGGTCGATTGTTTAATTTATCCGTACCTGAGCACACCGCTATGCGCAGTTATGTGAAGGAATCCCTGGAGAAGGGGCATATTCGCCCGTCATCGTCGCCATTAGGAGCAGGGTTCTTTTTTGTAGCCAAGAAGGATGGTTCGCTGAGACCTTGTATAGATTACCGCCTTCTTAATAAGATCACGGTTAAATTTCAGTACCCCTTGCCATTGTTATCTGACCTGTTTGCTCGGATTAAGGGGGCTAGTTGGTTCACAAAGATAGATCTTCGTGGTGCGTATAATCTGGTGCGAATTAAGCAAGGCGATGAATGGAAAACTGCATTTAATACGCCCGAGGGTCATTTTGAGTATCTAGTGATGCCGTTCGGACTTGCCAATGCTCCATCAGTGTTTCAGTCCTTTATGCATGACATCTTCCGAGAGTACCTGGATAAATTCCTGATTGTGTACTTGGATGACATTTTGATCTTCTCGGATGATTGGGAGTCTCATGTGAAGCAGGTCAGAACGGTTTTTCAGGTCCTGCGTGCTAATTCTTTGTTTGTGAAGGGATCAAAGTGTCTCTTTGGTGTGTAGAAGGTTTCATTTTTGGGGTTCATCTTTTCCCCTTCTACTATCGAGATGGATCCTGTTAAGGTCCAGGCCATCCATGATTGGACTCAGCCGACATCTCTGAAAAGTCTGCAAAAGTTCCTGGGCTTTGCTAATTTTTATCGTCGCTTCATCTGCAATTTCTCTAGTATTGCTAAACCATTGACCGATTTGACCAAGAAGGGTGCTGATTTGGTCAATTGGTCTTCTGCTGCTGTGGAAGCTTTTCAGGAGTTGAAGAGTCGTTTTTCTTCTGCCCCTGTGTTGTGTCAACCAGATGTTTCTCTTCCGTTCCAGATCGAGGTTGATGCTTCTGAGATTGGAGCAGGGGCTGTTTTGTCGCAGAGAGGTTCTGATTGCTCAGTGATGAAACCATGCGCTTTCTTTTCCAGGAAGTTTTCGCCTGCTGAGCGAAATTATGATGTGGGCAACCGAGAGTTGCTGGCCATGAAGTGGGCATTCGAGGAGTGGCGTCATTGGCTTGAAGGAGCTAAGCATCGCGTGGTGGTATTGACTGATCATAAGAACTTGACTTATCTCGAGTCTGCCAAGCGCTTGAATCCTAGACAAGCTCGTTGGTCGTTGTTTTTTGCCCGTTTTGACTTTGTGATTTCGTACCTTCCGGGCTCTAAAAATGTGAAGGCGGATGCTCTGTCTAGGAGTTTTGTGCCCGACTCTCCGGGTTTATCTGAGCCGGTGGGTATCCTCAAGGAAGGAGTAATTGTGTCTGCCATCTCCCCTGATTTGCGGCGGGTGCTGCAAAAATTTCAGGCTAATAAACCTGATCGTTGCCCAGCGGAGAAACTGTTTGTCCCTGATAGGTGGACGAATAGAGTTATCTCTGAACTTCATTGTTCGGTGTTGGCTGGTCATCCTGGAATCTTTGGTACCAGAGAGTTAGTGGCTAGATCCTTTTGGTGGCCGTCTCTGTTGCGGGATGTGCGTACTTTTGTGCAGTCCTGTGGGATTTGTGCTCGGGCTAAGCCCTGCTGTTCTCGTGCCAGTGGGTTGCTTTTGCCCTTGCTGGTCCCGAAGAGGCCTTGGACACATATCTCTATGGATTTTATTTCTGACCTTCCCGTTTCTCAAAAGATGTCAGTCATTTGGGTGGTCTGTGATCGCTTTTCTAAGATGGTCCATCTGGTACCCTTGTCTAAATTGCCTTCCTCCTCTGATTTGGTGCCTTTGTTCTTCCAGCATGTGGTTCGTTTGCATGGCATTCCAGAGAATATTGTTTCTGACAGAGGTTCCCAGTTTGTTTCGAGGTTTTGGCGAGCCTTTTGTGGTAGGATGGGCATTGACTTGTCTTTTTCCTCGGCTTTCCATCCTCAGACTAATGGCCAGACCGAACGAACCAATCAGACCTTGGAAACATATCTGAGATGCTTTGTTTCTGCTGATCAGGATGACTGGGTGTCCTTTTTGCCTTTGGCTGAGTTCGCCCTTAATAATCGGGCCAGCTCAGCTACCCTGGTTTCACCGTTTTTCTGCAATTCTGGGTTCCATCCTCGTTTCTCTTCAGGACAGGTTGAGTCTTCGGACTGTCCTGGTGTGGATACTGTGGTGGACAGGTTGCAGCAGATTTGGACTCAGGTAGTGGACAATTTGACCTTGTCCCAGGAGAAGGCTCAACTTTTCGCTAATCGCAGACGCCGTGTGGGTCCCCGACTTCGTGTTGGGGATCTGGTTTGGTTATCTTCTCGTCATATTCCTATGAAGGTTTCCTCTCCTAAGTTTAAACCTCGTTTTATTGGTCCGTATAGGATTTCTGAGGTTCTTAATCCTGTGTCTTTTCGTCTGACCCTCCCAGATTCTTTTTCCATACATAACGTATTCCATAGGTCATTGTTGCGGAGATACGTGGCACCTATGGTTCCATCTGTTGACCCTCCTGCCCCGGTTTTGGTGGAGGGGGAATTGGAGTATATTGTGGAGAAGATTTTGGATTCTCGTGTTTCAAGACGGAAACTCTAGTATCTGGTTAAATGGAAGGGTTATGCTCAGGAACATAATTCCTGGGTTTTTGCCTCTGATGTCCATGCTCCCGATCTTGTTCGTGCCTTTCATGTGGCTCATCCTGGTCGGCCTGGGGGCTCTGGTGAGGGTTCGGTGACCCCTCCTCAAGGGGGGGGGTACTGTTGTGAATTCTGTGGCAGAGTTCACTCCTGTGGTCACAAGTGGTACTTCGGCTGGTTCTCTCTGGGAGCTTCCATTTGTGGAGGAAAGTGGTACTGCAGCTTCTGAGTTTCCTCCCTCAGGTGATCTGGTGAGGTCGTTAGCTGCTTCTCTACTTAACTCCACCTAATGCTTTGATTCATGCTTCCTGTCAATGTTCCAGTGTTGGACTTGTGTTTCTCTGGATCATTCCTGTGGCCTGCTGCTCTGCATAGCTAAGTGCTTCTTTGCTATTTGTTGCTATTTTTTCTGTCCAGCTTGTCTATTTGTTTTGCTGGAAGCTCTGGGACGCAAGGGGTGTACCTCCGTGCCGTTAGTTCGGTACGGAGGGTCTTTTTGCCCCCTTTGCGTGGTTTTCTTTAGGGTTTTGTGTAGACTGCAAAGTTATCTTTCCTATCCTCGTTCTGTCTAGAATATCGGGCCTCACTTTGCTGAATCTATTTCATCCCTACGTTTGTCTTTTCATCTTACTCACAGTCATTATATGTGGGGGGCTGCCTTTTCCTTTGGGGTATTTCTCTGAGGCAAGGTAGGCTTGTTTTTCTGTCTTCAGGCTAGTTAGTTTCTCAGGCTGTGCCGAGTTGCATAGGGAGCGTTAGGCGCAATCCACAGCTGCCTCTAGTTGTGTTTGGAGAGGATTAGGAATTGCGGTCTACAGAGTTCCCACGTCTCAGAGCTCGTTCTGTTATTTTGGGTTGTTGTCAGATCACTGTGTGTGCTCTGATCGCTATGTACATTGTGTTCCTGAATTGCCTATCATAACAGTCAGCGTCATTGTCCTGTACCCCGAGTGTCAGCATCATTATCCTGTACCCCGAATGTCAGTGTCATTATCCTGTACCCCAAGTATCAGTGTCATTATCTTATACCCCAAGGGTCAGTGTCATTATCCTGTACCCCGAGTGTGTCAGCATCATTATCCTGTACCCTAATGGTCAGTGTCCTCTGGTACCCTGAGTGTCAGCGTTATGATCTTGTAACTTGAGTGTCAGCATCATTATCCTGTACCCCGAGTGTCAGTGTCATTATCCTGTACCCCAAGTATCAGTGTCATTATCTTATACCCCAAGGGTCAGTGTACTTATCCTGTACCCCGAGTGTCAGCGTCATTATCCTGTACCCCGATTGTCAGCATCATCATCCTGTATCCCAAGTCAGCGTCAATATCCTGTACCCCAAGTGTCAGCGTCAATATCCTGTACCCCGAGTGTCAGCGTCATTATCCTGTACCCCGAGTGTCAGCATCGTTATCCTGTACCCTGAGTATCAGTGTCTTTATCCTGTACTCCAAGTATCAGTGTCATTATCTTATACCCCAAGGGTCAGTGTCATTATCCTGTACCCCGAGTGTCAGCGTCATTATCCTGTACCCCGAGTGTCAGCATCATTATCCTGTACCCCGGGTGTCAGCATCATTATCCTGTACCCCAAGTATCAGTGTCATTATCTTATACCCCAAGGGTCAGTGTAATTATCCTGTACCTCGAGTGTCAGCGTCATTATCCTGTACCCTGAGTGTCAGCATCATTATCCTGTACCCCGAATGTCAGTGTCATTATCCTGTTCCCCGAGTGTCAGTGTCATTATCCTCTACCCCGAGTGTTATTAGCCTGTACCCCTAGTGTGTCATCGTCATTATCCTGTACCCTAATTGTCAGTGCACTTTTGTAAATAAGTGCTATCAATTCATTTAATAGCAAATTTTATTGTGTTATATAGAGAGTAAATTTTCTTCATAAAAAACTATGTCTTTAAATCATACATATGAAACTTCAGGAAATATCTCAATGCAAGAATTATAACAGAGCTTCACAATGGGAATCATTTTTATATAAACTTATAAACCTGCTTGTGCAGAAAAAAAGGGATATTTAGTAGGCAAGAGGAGAATAAGTTTATGTATGCCAATTGGTGGGATCCATATAAGTAAATTATTTATGCTCAGAAATATATTTGGCATTCATATGTGTTTTATTTCTGAACCACCATCTAGTATCAAATAAGGGAATGGTATCCCATTATCACTAACATTGGAGCAATTCTCACCTAGATCTCTAAAGAAGTTCCTTCTCATTACACTAGAAGGAGGTCACAGTACACCTCTTCGGATGAAGTAAACGCAAAACATGCATTAAGGGGTCTCTGCACGTGTTCCGCCGGTACTGATTCAGTGGTACGGTAATTATTATGTCTGCTTAAAGGGACACTGTCACCTGAATTTGGAGGGAACAATCTTCAGCCATGGAGGCGGGGTTTTGGGGTTTTTGATTCACCCTTTCCTTACCCGCTGGCTGCATGCTGGCTGCAATATTGGATTGAAGTTCATTCTCTGTCCTCCGTAGTACACGCCTGGGCAAGGCAAGATTACCTTGTACAGGCATGTACTACAGAGGACAGAGAATGAACTTCAATCCAATATTGCAGCCAGCACGCAGCCAGCGGGTAAGGAAAGGGTGAATCAAACACCCAAAAACCCCGCCTCTATGGCTGAAAATTGTTCCCTCCAAATTCAGGTGACAGTGTCCCTTTAACCATCTATGTGCCTTGTTGTGAGGTTTGCCCTGCACTATTGGAGCATATTTACAGAGGAGAAAAAAGTATTTAGTCAGCCACCAATTATGCAAGTTCTCCCACAAAAAGATGAGAGAGGCCTGTAACTGACATTATAGGTAGACCACAACTATGAGAGTCAAAATTGAGAAAACAAATCCAAAAAATCACCTTTTCTGATTTGACAAGATTTATTTTTCTAATTATGGTGGAAAATAAGTATTTGGTCACCTAAAAACATGCAAGATTTCTGGCTCTCAAAGACCTCTAACTTTTTCTTTAAGAGGCTCCTCTGTCCTCCACTCATTACCTGTAGTAATGGCACCTGTTTGTACTTGTTATCAGTATAAAAGATGCCTGTCCACAAGCTCAAATAGTCACACTCCAAACTCCACTATGGTGAAGACCAAAGAGCTGTCGGAGGACACCAGAAACAAAATTGTAGCTCTCACCAGGCTGGGAAGACTGAATCTGCAATAGGCAAGCAGCTTGGTGTGATGAAATCAACTGTGGGAGCAATAATAAGAAAATGGAAAACATACCAGATAATCTCCCTCGTTCTGGGGCTCCACGCAAGATCTCACCCCGTGGGGTCAAAATGATCACAAGAATGGTGAGCAAAAATCCCAGAACCACACGGGGGACCTAGTGAATGACCTGTATAGAGCTGGCACCACCGTAACAAAGGCTACCATCAGATAGACATTGAGATGCGCTCAAGCAAGTTATCTCCCCCTGATTCAACATGACTGCAGGTAACTATTGACGGCTATTTGTGGTGGTCTTGTTGAATATGCTATGTTTGAGGATCACTATAGCTGAGCATTGCACTCCTACATTAAGCATGATGCATATTTGGGCAAGTGGAACAGATTACATACTATGTTAATTTGTTTATCCTCTGCCCATCTGATGTAGAAATGTTTCCTCTCTGCGGTAGCACAGGTATTAGGTTTTAACCAGACATATGGGTGAAGTTATATTAAAGGGAACCTGTCACCCCCCTGGCGTTTTTAACTAAAAGAGCCACCTTATGCAGCACTACACTGTGTGCAGAATTATTAGGCAAGTTGTATTTTGATCACATGATACTTTTTAGACATGTTGACCTACTCCAAGCTGTTCAGGCTTGAGAGCCAACTACCAATTTAGTAAATCAGGTGATGTGCATCTCTGTAATGAGGAGGGGTGTTGTCTAATGACATCAAAACCCTATCTAAGGTGTGCTTAATTATTAGGCAACTTCCTTTCCTTTGGTAAAATGGGTCAGAAGAGAGATTTGACGGGCTCTGAAAAGTCCAAAATTGTGAGATTTCTTGCAGAGGGATGCAGCAGTCTTGAAATTGCCAAACTTTTGTAGCGCAATCACCGAAAAATCAAGCGTTTCATGGCAAATAGCCAACAGGGTCGCAAGAAGCGTGTTGGGCAGAAAAGGTGCAAAATAACTGCCCATGAATTGAGGAAATTCAAGCGTGAAGCTGCCAAGATGCCATTTGCCACCAGTTTTGCCATATTTCAGAGCTGCAATGTTACTGGAGTAACAAAAAGCACAAGGTGTGCGATACTCGGGGACATGGCCAAGGTAAGGAAGGCTGAAAAACAACCACCTTTGAACAAGAAACCTAAGATAAAACGTCAAGACTGGGCCAAGAAATATCTTAAGACTGACTTTTCAAAGGTTTTATGGATTGATGAAATGAGTGACCAGTTGGATAGGCCAGAGGCTGGATCAGTAAAGGGCAGAGAGCTCCACTCCGACTCAGACACCAGCAAGGTGGAGGTGGGGTACTGGTATAGGCTGGTATCATCAAAGATGAACTTGTGGGACTTTTTCGGGTTGAGGATGGAGTGAAGCTCAACTCCCAGACCTACTGCCAGTTTCTGGAAGACAACTTCTTCAAGCAGTGGGACAGGATGAAGTTGGTATCGTTCAAGAAAAACATGATTTTCATGCAGAACAGTGCTCCATCACATGCCTCCAACTACTCCACAGCGTGGCTGGCCAGTAAAGGTCTCAAAGAAGAAAAAATAATGACATGGCCCCCTTGCTCAACTGATCTGAACCCCATAGAGCACCTGTGGTCCCTCATAAAATGTGACATATACAGGGAGGGAAAACACTACAACAGGAGGAAAAAAAAGGAGGAAAAAACCTCCACTATTCTAGAAAAAACACCACAGAAAAACAGGCAAAGGTGCTTACCTGTCTAGGCCTCAAATCAAATGCACTCTCATGGTGCAGTGGGCCCAAGTAAAGATGGCGACAACACAGGTGTGATAATACCAAATAAGACAGCCAGCCTACAATCAGGGAATGGCTGCTTCCAAAACCAGGGATTCAAGCTTCAGGAGGCTAATTTGCATATTCCAGGTGCCTTCTGGGAGAAGCGAAGTCTCCCTAAGCTAGAAGATCGTTGGGTACAGCCGGGACCAGCTGCTTCGAAAGCATCACCAAACCAGGGATTCAAGCTTCAGGAGGCTAATTTGCATATTCCAGGTGCCTTCTGGGAGAAGCGAAGTCTCCCTAAGCTAGAAGATCGTTGGGTACAGCCGGGACCAGCTGCTTCGAAAGCATCACCAAACCGAATCACCGAATTTTTGCCTGTAGGACATTATTGCAAGAGAGCTTGGCTGAGTAGATTACACAAGAAGGAAAACACACAGCAAGTCAGCAGGATCTAGGAGCAACATGGCAGATGTGACAACCTACATGGTGAGCTGCAGCATGTGCTACATGTTCACAGATCGACCAGAAGAAGAATCCAATTTCACCTGTCAGAAGTGTAGACTAGTGGCCCTTTTAGAAGAAAAGGTGCGGGGTCTGGAAGAAAGAATAGCAACTTTGAAACTCATCAAAGAGAATGAAGACTTTCTAGACAGAACAGAAGCATCTCTACTGGTCACAGAAGGTGCAAAAAGTGTCAGAGAACCTCCAAAAGCAGATGAGTGGAAGCATGTGACCAAAAGAAGCAAGAAGACCATGGAGAAATCACCAACCACACAACTGAAGAACCGATATCAAATCTTTGTAGAGGATGAAGATGGCACACCTAAGAATGAAGCAATACCAGCAAGCAAAAAAGAAAAGGGCACACAGCAACAAGTGACAGCAAAAAGTACAGCCAAGAAGCAACGAAGAGTGGTGGTGGTGGGAGACTCACTACTGAGAGGCACAGAAGCAGCCATCTGCAGACCGGACATAACTGCTAGAGAAGTATGCTGCCTTCCAGGTGCGATGATCAAGGATGTGACCGATAGGATACCAAAGCTCTTCAGCTCCAAGGACGTCCACCCATTTCTTCTGATACATGTTGGCACCAATGACACGGCAAGGAAGGACCTACCGACAATCTGCAAGGACTTTGAAGAGTTGGGGAAGAAAGTAAAGGAACTGGATGCACAGGTAGTTTTTTCTTCTATCCTTCCAGTAGATGGGCATGGCACCAGGAGATGGAACAGGATCCTTGATGCAAACAACTGGCTAAGACGATGGTGCAGACAACAAGGATTTGGATTCCTGGACCACGGTGTGAATTACTGGTATGATGGACTCCTCGCCAGAGACGGACTACACCTCAACAAACCTGGGAAACACACATTCGCCAGAAGACTCGCTACACTCATCAGGAGGGCGTTAAACTAGAAGAAGAGGGGACGGGAAGAAAAACATTAGACTCGTACAAAGACGACCCAGGAAAACATACTCAGAAGGGAGGTAAGAACATTTCTAAAACAATCCACAGTGAGGAGATTGGAACAAAACAAAATCCTCTAAACTGCATGCTCGCAAACGCCAGAAGCCTGACAAACAAGATGGAAGAACTAGAAGCAGAAATATCTACAGGTAACTTTGACATAGTGGGAATAACCGAGACATGGTTAGATGAAAGCTATGACTGGGCAGTTAACTTACAGGGTTACAGTCTGTTTAGAAAGGATCGTAAAAATCGGAGAGGAGGAGGGGTTTGTCTCTATGTAAAGTCTTGTCTAAAGTCCACTTTAAGGGAGGATATTAGCGAAGGGAATGAAGATGTCGAGTCCATATGGGTTGAAATTCATGGAGGGAAAAATGGTAACAAAATTCTCATTGGGGTCTGTTACAAACCCCCAAATATAACAGAAAGCATGGAAAGTCTACTTCTAAAGCAGATAGATGAAGCTGCAACCCATAATGAGGTCCTGGTTATGGGGGACTTTAACTACCCGGATATTAACTGGGAAACAGAAACCTGTGAAACCCATAAAGGCAACAGGTTTCTGCTAATAACCAAGAAAAATTATCTTTCACAATTGGTGCAGAATCCAACCAGAGGAGCAGCACTTTTAGACCTAATACTATCTAATAGACCTGACAGAATAACAAATCTGCAGGTGGTTGGGCATTTAGGAAATAGCGACCACAATATTGTGCAGTTTCACCTGTCTTTCACTAGGGGGACTTGTCAGGGAGTCACAAAAACATTGAACTTTAGGAAGGCAAAGTTTGAACAGCTTAGAGATGCCCTTAATCTGGTAGACTGGGACAATATCCTCAGAAATGAGAATACAGATAATAAATGGGAAATGTTTAAGAACATCCTAAATAGGCAGTGTAAGCGGTTTATACCTTGTGGGAATAAAAGGACTAGAAATAGGAAAAACCCAATGTGGCTAAACAAAGAAGTAAGACAGGCAATTAACAGTAAAAAGAAAGCATTTGCACTACTAAAGCAGGATGGCACCATTGAAGCTCTAAAAAACTATAGGGAGAAAAATACTTTATCTAAAAAACTAATTAAAGCTGCCAAAAAGGAAACAGAGAAGCACATTGCTAAGGAGAGTAAAACTAATCCCAAACTGTTCTTCAACTATATCAATAGTAAAAGAATAAAAACTGAAAATGTAGGCCCCTTAAAAAATAGTGAGGAAAGAATGGTTGTAGATGACGAGGAAAAAGCTAACATATTAAACACCTTCTTCTCCACGGTATTCACGGTGGAAAATGAAATGCTAGGTGAAATCCCAAGAAACAATGAAAACCCTATATTAAGGGTCACCAATCTAACCCAAGAAGAGGTGCGAAACCGGCTAAATAAGATTAAAATAGATAAATCTCCGGGTCCGGATGGCATACACCCACGAGTACTAAGAGAACTAAGTAATGTAATAGATAAACCATTATTTCTTATTTTTAGTGACTCTATAGCGACAGGGTCTGTTCCGCAGGACTGGCGCATAGCAAATGTGGTGCCAATATTCAAAAAGGGCTCTAAAAGTGAACTTGGAAATTATAGGCCAGTAAGTCTAACCTCTATTGTTGGTAAAATATTTGAAGGGTTTCTGAGGGATGTTATTCTGGATTATCTCAATGAGAATAACTGTTTAACTCCATATCAGCATGGGTTTATGAGAAATCGCTCCTGTCAAACCAATCTAATCAGTTTTTATGAAGAGGTAAGCTATAGACTGGACCACGGTGAGTCATTGGACGTGGTATATCTCGATTTTTCCAAAGCGTTTGATACCGTGCCGCACAAGAGGTTGGTACACAAAATGAGAATGCTTGGTCTGGGGGAAAATGTGTGTAAATGGGTTAGTAACTGGCTTAGTGATAGAAAGCAGAGGGTGGTTATAAATGGTATAGTCTCTAACTGGGTCGCTGTGACCAGTGGGGTACCGCAGGGGTCAGTATTGGGATCTGTTCTCTTCAACATATTCATTAATGATCTGGTAGAAGGTTTACACAGTAAAATATCGATATTTGCAGATGATACAAAACTATGTAAAGCAGTTAATACAAGAGAAGATAGTATTCTGCTACAGATGGATCTGGATAAGTTGGAAACTTGGGCTGAAAGGTGGCAGATGAGGTTTAACAATGATAAATGTAAGGTTATACACATGGGAAGAGGGAATCAATATCACCATTACACACTGAACGGGAAACCACTGGGTAAATCTGACAGGGAGAAGGACTTGGGGATCCTAGTTAATGATAAACTTACCTGGAGCAGCCAGTGCCAGGCAGCAGCTGCCAAGGCAAACAGGATCATGGGGTGCATTAAAAGAGGTCTGGATACACATGATGAGAGCATTATACTGCCTCTGTACAAATCCCTAGTTAGACCGCACATGGAGTACTGTGTCCAGTTTTGGGCACCGGTGCTCAGGAAGGATATAATGGAACTAGAGAGAGTACAAAGGAGGGCAACAAAATTAATAAAGGGGATGGGAGAACTACAATACCCAGATAGATTAGCGAAATTAGGATTATTTAGTCTAGAAAAAAGACGACTGAGGGGCGATCTAATAACCATGTATAAGTATATAAGGGGACAATACAAATATCTCGCTGAGGATCTGTTTATACCAAGGAAGGTGACGGGCACAAGGGGGCATTCTTTGCGTCTGGAGGAGAGAAGGTTTTTCCACCAACATAGAAGAGGATTCTTTACTGTTAGGGCAGTGAGAATCTGGAATTGCTTGCCTGAGGAGGTGGTGATGGCGAACTCAGTCGAGGGGTTCAAGAGAGGCCTGGATGTCTTCCTGGAGCAGAACAATATTGTATCATACAATTATTAGGTTCTGTAGAAGGACGTAGATCTGGGGATTTATTATGATGGAATATAGGCTGAACTGGATGGACAAATGTCTTTTTTCGGCCTTACTAACTATGTTACTATGTTACTATGCTTGGGAGGGAAAACATTCCACCTCTCGGAACAGTATCTAGGAGGCTGTGGTGGCTGCTGCACGCAATGTTGGTCGTAAACAGATCAATCAACTGACAGAATCTATGGATGGAAGGCTGCTGAGTGGCATCATAAAGAAAGGTAGAAAGGAGGCTATATTGGTCACTACTTTTTTGAGGGTTTTGTTTTTGCATGTCAGAACTGTTTATTTCTAAATTTTGTGCAGTTATATTGGTTTACCTGGTGAAAATAAACAAGTGAGATGGGAATATATTTGTTTTTTATTAAGTTGCCTAATAATTCTGCACAGTAATAGTTACCTACACAAACAGATATCCCCCTAAGATGGCCAAATCTAAAAAAAAACACTCCAACTTCCAAAAATATTAAGCTTTGATATTTAGGAGTCTTTTGGGTTGATTGAGAACATATTTGTTGATCAATAATAAAAATAATCCTCTAAAATACAACTTGCCTAATAATTCTGCACATAGTGTAATGCTGCATTCTGTCAAGGTGGCTCTTTTAGTTGAGGTCCCTTCCAACGCTGCAGTATTCATTTTTTTAATTAGCCCACCATACCTGTAGTCTGTCCGGGGGACATGTTTTTCCCCCCTGGACACAAACGCCTCCCAGCCATCCCTCAGCCCCTCCGGGCGCCGCCTCCTCTGCCATCATTAACGTCCCCAATGCCTGCGCTGTTAGTTACCATCATGTGATGGGAGTCAAAGGGCAGCACAAACTGCACATGCCCGAAAAGGGAACTTACAGTGCAGGCATTGTCAATATCCTGTACCCCGAGTGTCAGTGTCATTATCCTGTGCCCTGAACGTCAGCGTCATTACACCTGTACCCGAGTGTCAGTGTCACTCTTCTGTACACTGTGTCAGGATCATTATCCCCAAATGTCAGTGTCATTATCTTGTACCCGCAGTGTCGGCATCATTATCCTGTACCCGGAGTGTCAGTGTCATTACCTTGTGATCTGAATGTCTGCGTCATTATAACTGTACGCGAGTGTCAGTGTCATTATCTTGTACCCTAAAAGTCAGTGTCATTATCCCTGTACCCCAAGTGTCAGCATCACTAGCGTGTTCCCCTGCTGCTATTTTCCCATATGTAGCATCTCTTTGTTCCTTTTTCTCCCACTTGTGGAGTTGCAGTGCACCTGTAGTAATAGCTGTTATATTTTCTAATGTGACCACTAGATGTCACTAACGTATCACGATATATAAAGTGATATTTGGCTAGAGCTTTCTCTTATATTTCCAGACTTGTATGGACGCCTTACATCATTCTCAGGGTCTCCAGGGATGAAGATTCCCTGCAATGAGATCATGTGCTGATGTCTGAGAATAAGCAATAAAGTACTTTTTCAGAGGTGGGAGAGGATGCTGTACAATGTACATTCAGCATTGTGAGGTGCAGAGGCCACTACATACAGCACAGCATGCTGAGACTTGTAGTTCACATTTGATGAAGCCACTCTTCTCAACTAAAGAATCTTCCATGTGCGTAAATATCAACACCTAGTGGTTTGATTTTGATGTAGTTTCTATATTTCTACAACTTATGGAATCTATAACCCCCACCTCAATTGATATAAAAAATGGGGGATGAAGAGATCCATAAAAGAAGAATTTTATTAATAATCAAAAATGTTAAAATACCGAAGTTAAAAAACAGTGTGCCTCACATAGCGGACGATCCAGACAATCAGAAGCAAACAATAATTAAATCAATAAGGTTTATACCTATAACGTGACATAACGTGACATAATATCAACAGTTGGTGCTACCAAATTACTTCATATATATATTTTTGTTTAAACAAGATAAAATACTTATTACTCAATAAATAGGGATATCTTCTCAAATCCCTCAAATCATGAATCATCAAACTGTAGAATAATATTAATCCACGCAAACAGCATTAGACCAAAATACATGTAGTAATTATATTCAAGTAATAGAAACCAAAATGCATGGGAATGCGGAAACCTGTTATGCAAAGACACTTCAGGGACGTTATAAGGTAAGAGCTGATGCCAGATCAATGGTGCTTGAAAAATAAGATCTATCAGTGACATTATCCCAAGAAGTGAGCCCAAACATAAAGAGAGCTGTGCACATAATTAAATGAGTAGGGGACAGTGTTGTGTTATGAAAGGCAATTCAGTACTACAATGGACATAGCGGTCAGAGCACATACAGTGATCTGACAATAACCCAAAATCATAGAACGAGCTCTGAGACGTGGGAACTCTGCAGACCGCAATCCCTAATCCTCTCCAAACAACACTAGAGGCAGCCGTGGATTGCGCCTAACTCTGCCTATGCAACTCGGCACAGCCTGAGAAACTAACTAGCCTGAAGATAGAAAATAAGCCTACCTTGCCTCAGAGAAATACCCCAAAGGAAAAGGCAGCCCCCCACATATAATGACTGTGAGTTAAGATGAAAAGACAAACGTAGAGATGAAATAGATTCAGCAAAGTGAGGCCCGACTTTCTTAACAGATCGAGGATAGAAAAGGTAACATAACATAGTAACATAGTTAGTAAGGCCGAAAAAAGACATTTGTCCATCCAGTTCAGCCTATATTCCATCATAATAAATACCCAGATCTACGTCCTTCTACAGAACCTAATAATTGTATGATACAATATTGTTCTGCTCCAGGAAGACATCCAGGCCTCTCTTGAACCCCTCGACTGAGTTCGCCATCACCACCTCCTCAGGCAAGCAATTCCAGATTCTCACTGCCCTAACAGTAAAGAATCCTCTTCTATGTTGGTGGAAAAACCTTCTCTCCTCCAGACGCAAAGAATGCCCCCTTGTGCCCGTCACCTTCCTTGGTATAAACAGATCCTCAGCGAGATATTTGTATTGTCCCCTTATATACTTATACATGGTTATTAGATCGCCCCTCAGTCGTCTTTTTTCTAGACTAAATAATCCTAATTTCGCTAATCTATCTGGGTATTGTAGTTCTCCCATCCCCTTTATTAATTTTGTTGCCCTCCTTTGTACTCTCTCTAGTTCCATTATATCCTTCCTGAGCACCGGTGCCCAAAACTGGACACAGTACTCCATGTGCGGTCTAACTAGGGATTTGTACAGAGGCAGTATAATGCTCTCATCATGTGTATCCAGACCTCTTTTAATGCACCCCATGATCCTGTTTGCCTTGGCAGCTGCTGCCTGGCACTGGCTGCTCCAGGTAAGTTTATCATTAACTAGGATCCCCAAGTCCTTCTCCCTGTCAGATTTACCCAGTGGTTTCCCGTTCAGTGTGTAATGGTGATATTGATTCCCTCTTCCCATGTGTATAACCTTACATTTATCATTGTTAAACCTCATCTGCCACCTTTCAGCCCAAGTTTCCAACTTATCCAGATCCATCTGTAGCAGAATACTATCTTCTCTTGTATTAACTGCTTTACATAGTTTTTATCATCTGCAAATATCGATATTTTACTGTGTAAACCTTCTAACCTAGGTAACTTTGCGGTCTACACAAAACCCTAAAGAAAACCACGCAAAGGGGGCAAAAAGACCCTCCGTACCGAACTAACGGCACGGAGGTACACCCTTTGCGTCCCAGAGCTTCCAGCAACAAATTAGACAAGCTGGACAGAAAAAATAGCAAACAAATAGCAAAGAAGAACTTAGCTATGCAGAGCAGCAGGCCACAGGAATGATCCAGGGAAAAGCAAGTCCAACACTGGAACATTGACAGGAAGCCAGGATCAAAGCATTAGGTGGAGTTAAGTAGAGAAGCACCTAACGACCTCACCAGATCACCTGAGGGAGGAAACTCAGAAGCCGCAGTACCACTTCCCTCCACCAACAGAAGCTCACAGAGAGAATCAGCCGAAGTACCACTTGTGACCACAGGAGGGAGCTCTGCCACAAAATTCACAACAGTACCCCCCCCTTGAGGAGGGGTCACCGAACCCTCACCAGAGCCCCCAGGCCGACCAGGATGAGCCACATGAAAGGCACGAACAAGATCGGGAGCATGGACATCAGAGGCAAAAACCCAGGAATTATCTTCCTGAGCATAACCCTTCCATTTAACCAGATACTGGAGTTTCCGTCTAGAAACACGAGAATCCAAAATCTTCTCCACAATATACTCCAATTCCCCCTCCACCAAAATCGGGGCAGGAGGATCAACAGATGGAACCATAGGTGCCACGTATCTCCGCAACAATGACCTATTGAATACGTTATGTATGGAAAAAGAATCTGGAAGGGTCAGACGAAAAGACACAGGATTAAGAACCTCAGAAATCCTATACGGACCAATGAAACGAGGTTTAAACTTAGGAGAGGAAACCTTCATAGGAATATGACGAGAAGATAACCAAACCAGATCCCCAACACGAAGTCGGGGACCCACATGGCGTCTGCGATTAGCGAAACGTTGAGCCTTCTCCTGGGACAAGGTCAAATTGTCCACTACATGAGTCCAAATCTGCTGCAACCTGTCCACCACAGTATCCACACCAGGACAGTCCGAAGACTCAACCTGTCCTGAAGAGAAACGAGGATGGAACCCAGAATTGCAGAAAAATGGCGAAACCAAGGTAGCCGAGCTGGCCCGATTATTAAGGGCGAACTCAGCCAAAGGCAAAAAGGACACCCAGTCATCCTGATCGGCAGAAACAAAGCATCTCAGATATGTTTCCAAGGTCTGATTGGTTCGTTCGGTCTGGCCATTAGTCTGAGGATGGAAAGCCGAGGAAAGAGACAAGTCAATGCCCATCCTACCACAAAAGGCTCGCCAAAACCTTGAAACAAACTGGGAACCTCTGTCAGAAACAATATTTTTTGGAATGCCATGTAAACGAACCACATGCTGGAAGAACAATGGCACCAAATCAGAGGAGGAAGGCAATTTAGACAAGGGTACCAGATGGACCATCTTAGAAAAGCGATCACAGACCACCAAAATGACTGACATCTTTTGAGAAACGGGAAGATCAGAAATAAAATCCATAGAGATATGTGTCCAAGGCCTCTTCGGGACCGGCAAGGGCAAAAGCAACCCACTGGCACGAGAACAGCAGGGCTTAGCCCGAGCACAAATCCCACAGGACTGCACAAAAACACGCACATCCCGCGACAGAGACGGCCACCAAAAGGATCTAGCCACCAACTCTCTGGTACCAAAGATTCCAGGATGACCAGCCAACACCGAACAATGAACCTCAGAGATAACTTTATTCGTCCACCTATCAGGGACAAACAGTTTCTCCGCTGGGCAACGATCAGGTTTATTAGCCTGAAATTTTTGCAGCACCCGCCGCAAATCAGGGGAGATGGCAGACACAATTACTCCCTCTTTGAGGATACCCGCCGGCTCAGATACACCCGGAGAGTCGGGCACAAAACTCCTAGACAAAGCATCCGCCTTCACATTTTTAGAGCCCGGAAGGTATGAAATCACAAAGTCAAAACGGGCAAAAAACAACGACCAACGAGCTTGTCTAGGATTCAACCGCTTGGCGGACTCGAGATAAGTCAAGTTCTTATGATCAGTCAAGACCACCACGCGATGCTTAGCTCCTTCAAGCCAATGACGCCATTCCTCGAATGCCCACTTCATGGCCAGCAACTCTCGATTGCCCACATCATAATTTCGCTCAGCAGGCGAAAACTTCCTGGAAAAGAAGGCGCATGGTTTCATCACCGAGCAATCAGAACTTCTCTGCGACAAAACAGCCCCTGCTCCAATCTCAGAAGCATCAACCTCGACCTGGAACGGAAGCGAAACATCTGGTTGACACAACACAGGGGCAGAAGAAAAACGACGCTTCAACTCTTGAAAAGCTTCCACCGCAGCAGAAGACCAATTGACCAAATCAGCACCTTTCTTGGTCAAATCGGTCAATGGTTTAGCAATACTAGAAAAATTGCAGATGAAGCGACGATAAAAATTAGCAAAGCCCAGGAACTTTTGCAGACTTTTCAGAGATGTCGGCTGAGTCCAATTATGGATGGCTTGGACCTTAACAGGGTCCATCTCGATAGTAGAAGGGGAAAAGATGAACCCCAAAAATGAAACCTTCTGAACACCAAAGAGACACTTTGATCCCTTCACAAACAAAGAATTAGCACGCAGGACCTGAAACACCGTTCTGACCTGCTTCACATGAGACTCCCAATCATCCGAGAAGATCAAAATGTCATCTAAGTACACAATCAGGAATTTATCCAGGTACTCTCGGAAGATGTCATGCATAAAGGACTGAAACACTGATGGAGCATTGGCAAGTCCGAATGGCATTACTAGATACTCAAAATGGCCCTCGGGCGTATTAAATGCAGTTTTCCACTCATCGCCTCACTTAATACGCACAAGATTATACGCACCACGAAGATCTATCTTGGTGAACCAACTAGCCCCCTTAATCCGAGCAAACAAATCAGATAACAATGGCAAGGGGTACTGAAATTTAACCGTGATCTTATTTAGAAGGCGGTAATCTATACAAGGTCTCAGCGAACCATCCTTCTTGGCTACAAAAAAGAACCCTGCTCCTAATGGCGACGATGACGGGCGAATATGCCCCTTCTCCAAAGACTCCTTCACATAACTCCGCATAGCGGCGTGCTCAGGCACAGATAAATTAAACAGTCGACCTTTTGGGAATTTACTACCAGGAATCAAATCGATAGCACAATCACAATCCCTATGCGGAGGTAGGGTATCGGACTTGGGCTCATCAAATTATTCCCGGTAATCAGACAAGAACTCAGGAACCTCAGAAGGGGTGGATGACGAAATAGTCAGAAATGGGACATCACCATGTACCCCCTGACAACCCCAGCTGGACACAGACATGGATTTCCAATCTAATACTGGATTATGGACTTGTAGCCATGGCAACCCCAACACGACCACATCATGCAGATTATGCAACACCAGAAAGCGAATAACCTCCTGATGTGCAGGAGCCATGCACATGGTCAGCTGGGTCCAGTACTGAGGCTTATTCTTGGCCAAAGGCGTAGCATCGATTCCTCTCAATGGAATAGGACACTGCAAGGGTTCCAAGAAAAACCCACAACACCTAGCATACTCCAAGTCCATCAAATTCAGAGCAGCGCCTGAGTCCACAAATGCCATGACAGAATACGATGACAAAGAGCAGATCAAGGTAACAGACAGAAGAAATTTTGACTGTACGATACCAATGGTGGCAGACCTAGCGAACCGCTTAGTGCGCTTAGGACAATCAGAGATAGCATGAGTGGAATCACCACAGTAGAAACACAGCCCATTCAGACGTCTGTGTTCTTGCCGTTCAACTCTGGTCAAAGTCCTATCGCACTGAATAGGCTCAGGTTCAAGCTCAGGTAATACCGCCAAATGGTGCACAGATTTTCGCTCGCGCAAGCGTCGACCGATCTGAATGGCCAAAGACATAGACTCATTCAGACCAGCAGGCATAGGAAATCCCACCATGACATCCTTAAGGGCTTCAGAGAGACCTTTTCTGAAAATAGCTGCGAGCGCACCTTCATTCCACTGAGTGAGTACGGACCACTTTCTAAATTTCTGACAATATAGCTCTATCTCATCCTGACCCTGACACAGAGCCAGCAAATTCTTCTCTGCCTGATCCACAGAATTAGGCTCATCGTACAGCAATCCGAGCGCCAGGAAAAATGCATCGATATTACTTAATGCAGGATCTCCTGACGCAAGAGAAAATGCCCAGTCCTGAGGGTCGCCACGCAAAAAAGAAATAACGATCCTAACTTGTTGAACTGGGTCACCAGAGGAGCGAGGTTTCAAAGCCAGAAATAGTTTACAATTATTTTTGAAACTCAGAAATTTAGTTCTATCTCCAAAAAACAAATCAGGAATAGGAATTCTCGGTTCTAACATAGAATTCTGAACCACAAAGTCTTGAATACTTTGTACTCTTGCCGTGAGCTGATCCACACATGAAGACAGACCTTTAATGTCCATTGCTACACCTGTGTCCTGAACCACCCAAATGTCTAGGGGAAAAAAAAGGCAAAACAGTGCAAAGAAAAAAAAATGGTCTCAGAACTTCTTTTTTTCCCTCTATTGAGAATCATTAGTACTTTAGGCCTCCAGTACTGTTATGAAAGGTAATTCAGTACCACAATGACCACAGGAGGGAGCTCTGCCACAGAATTCACAACACCTTTACCCCAAGTGTCAGGGTCATTATCTTATATCCCGAGTTTCAGTATCCTATACCCCTAATGTCAGTCTCATTTTTTGCATCCCAAGTGTCAGGGTCATTATGCTATACCCCGAGTGTCAGCGTCTTTATTCTGTACTCTGAGTGCCACTATCTTGTACCCCAAACGTTTGCATCATTAGCCTGTACCCCGATAATCTGCTTCATTATCATATGCCATAAGTGCCTGTGCCATCATCCTGTACCCCGAGTGTCATTAATCTGTACCCTGAATGTCCGCATTATTATTCCGTACCCTGAGTGCCATTTTGCTGTATCCTGAGTGTCAGTGACGTGCCCACAGGGCCGTGGGGTACTCAGTACTGGGTCCTGCGGTTCACAGGGGGATGTCACGGTGGCGACTCGGTCCGTGTCCCTGGGCGTCATTGTTAAAAGGAAAGGTCTTTAAAGGGAATAAAGTTTGTGTTCATGACGCCACCTGTGGTATTCGGTCAGTGGGGACCGACGCTGCTTTAAGGGGTCCTCTGGGGTGATGTTATGGCAGGTAGATGGTATAACTTCCCACAGGTGAAGTATATTCCCAGGGCTTCCCGGTGTGTAGATGGAAGATGGTGAGGAATGCAGTAAAGAATGAGGACACAAGGTTGCAGTCTCTTTACCTTGGTTTACTGAAGATTTCAGCATCCACAGTCCAGAGCATCAGATCACAGGGCAGGCAGGGTCTGGCCGGCTTGAAGGCAAGTTAGGAGTCCCCTTACCCAGGTGGAAATCAAAAGCCTTCCTCTAGCGCCATGGTGGTGTAGTCCCTTACTGCTTAAAGCTTCACATAAGGTCCTCACAGATGTTATCTCTCTCTCTGTCCCCCGGATAGGATAGGACATAACCCATATGACTGGTAGCTTGAGGCTGTTTATAGGGACTCTAGCACGCCCCGACCTCTGAGGGGTGCCACCGTGCCTCCTGGGTGTTAGGTCGGACAGGTAACTTAAAGTTCGGCTGTCCTGCCGGTCTCTGTTGTAAGTCATAGAGGTCCTTACAACCTCGATGTTCCGGCTACCGGTCTCTGCGCTTCAGAAGGAGGCAGCCTGCTCGGGGCTGGTCTCCCCCTGGTATTCTCTCCTGTGCTTTGCTCTCCTGCACATTCACTGCATTCAATTTGGCCTTCTAAATGTCTCTTTCCAGGAATTGCTGCACTGCGGCGCCACAGCTCCATAAAACCTTCCTCTACCTCAGACTGATCCAGTCTGTTTCCTGACAAGACTGAACTCCTTCTCCCTCTGTGTCTCTGGCAGGAACTGACTAACTTTCCCTCCAAAACTACCTTATATATGGGGAGTCACCTAGCAAGTAGGATCAAAAGCTCCCCCTGGTGGCCTGGAGTGTGAAAGTGTTGCATGTTTGTGGTACCTGGCTGCAGTTATCCCTTCTTGCCTTCAAGCGTAACATCACTCTCCCCATGAGGAAAGCAATGCTACTGTGGCGACCAGGATCCTGGGGCGCCACATCAGCATCATTATCCTGTACCCTGAGTGTCAGCATGATTACCCTGTACCCCAAGTGTCAGTGTCATTATCCAGTATCCCGAGTGTCAGTGTCATTATCCTGTACCCCGAGTGTCAGCGTCATTATCCTGTACCCCGAGTGTCAGTATCATTATCCTGTACCGCGAGTGTCAGTATCATTATCCTGTACCCAGAGTGTCAGTATCATTATCCTGTACCCTGAATGTCAGTGTCATTATCCTGTACCCCAAGTGTGTGTCATTATCCCATATCCCGAGTGTCAGCATCATTACCTGTACCTCAAGTGTCAGTGTAATTATCCATTACCCCGAGTGTCAGTGCCATTATCCTGTACCCCAAGTGTCAGCGTCATTATTCTGTACCCTGAGTATCAGTGTCAGTATTCTGTACCCCGAGTGTCAGTGTCATTATCCTGTTCCCCGAGTGTCAGTGTCATTATCCTGTATCCCGAGTGTCAGCATCATTACCCTGTACCCCGAGTGTCAGTGTCATTATCCTGTATTCCGAGTGTCAGCGTCATTATCCTGTTCCCCGAGTGTCAGCATCATTATCCTGTACCCCGAGTGTCAGTGTAATTATCCATTACCCCGAGTGTCAGTGTCATTATCCTGTACCCCAAGTGTCAGCGTCATTATCCTGTACCCTGAGTATCAGTGTCATTATCCTGTATTCCGAGTGTCAGTGTCATTATCCTGTACCCCGAGTGTCAGTGTCATTATCCTGTATTCCGAGTGTCAGCTTCATTATCCTGTTCCCCGAGTGTCAGCATCATTATCCTGTACCCCGAGTGTCAGTGTCATTATCCTGTGCCCCGAGTGTCAGTGTCATTATCCTGTATTCCGAGTGTCAGCGTCATTATCCTGTTCCCCGAGTGTGTCATTATCCTGTATCCCGAGTGTCAGCATCATTATCCTGTACCCCGAGTGTCAGTGTCATTATCCTGTATCCCGAGTGTCAGTGTCATTATCCTGTATCCCGAGTGTCAGTGATATTATCCTGTACCCCGTGTGTCAGCGTCATTATCCTGTACCCCGTGTGTCAGTGATATTATCCTGTATCCTGAGTGTCAGTGTAATTATCCATTACCTCAAGTGTCAGTGTCATTATCCTGTACCCCAAAAAATGCAGTGTCAAGAACGAAACAAAAATACAGCGCCAAAAAACGTAATTAAAAAAATGCAAGTAAACTAAGGTGAAGAAATTCGGCAGCGTCAAAAAGTCAACTTGGTTATTGTCTGCAGCGCTGTCAACAAGATCTGCTGCATGCAATAACAAACACTGGGTGCAGCAGCAGAGACTCAGCATTAGAACCAGGGAGAGTGTGTGAAGCTCAATTTGTTGTATTTTTAAAAAGTGCAGCCCGGAAACAAGAGTTTTCCAAAATGAGTAAAACTCCCTTAATATACATTACTTCTGAAATAAACTCAAATATTTTTGTGCCCTAGATATAAGAAACATATTTTAGCTTTGCCTTTCCCTCTTTTTTCTCGGTATTGAGAACCAGAAAGTGCTTGTGGTCCACCCGGGTATGTGAATGTACACAACCTATTGATATGTGGGCTAGTGTCAAGCCGTTCCTAAAAAGGGGCTCAGTTTTCATCTTTGCTCTAGAGCAGGGGTCCCCAACTCCAGTCCTCAAGGCCCACCAACAGGTCATGTTTTCAGGATTTCCTTTGCATTGCACAGGTGATGCAATTATTACCTGGGCAAGACTAAGGAAATCCTGAAAACATGACATGTTGGTGGGCCTTGAGGACTGGAGTTGGGGACCCCTGCTCTAGAGCCACTATTGATAGGCTGTGATAAAGTGAGGCTATAAATAAAGGTCAAAATAAATTATTTCATAGTAATTTCGTCAGTGAAATATCTTTCCATTTGACAAAAAGGGAAACCTCTTCCTTCTTACTCATTTTGCATACTATGTGTGATGCCATGCTCACAATGAATATCCTCTTCCAACCTAGCAAAGAAAATTCCCTCTGAAGCTCTAAGTTAATAGATTCTTGACCTATTCATGAGCTCCAAGGTCTCCACTTCTCTATTTACCCAATATGTCGACATGCTGTGCATCAATTAATAGTTTGGATCGAAAGGCTTCCTGTTATGGTAAATTAGATATATGCAGTGTTTCCTTGTTTAAAGGGACTCTGTCACCTGAGTTTGGAGGGAACAATCTTCAGCCATGGAGGCGGGGTTTTCGGGTGTTTGATTCACCCTTTCCTTACCCGCTGGCTGCATGCTGGCTGCAATATTGGATTGAAGTTCATTCTCTGTCCTCTGTAGTACATGCATGCACAAGGCAATCTTGCCTTGCGCAGGCGTGTACTATGGAGGACAGAGAATGAACTTCAATCCAATATTGCCTTGCACAGGCGTGTACTACGGAGGACAGAGAATGAACTTCAATCCAATATTGCAGCCAGCATGCAGCCAGCGGGTAAGGAAAGGGTGAATCAAACACCTTTTAGGTGATAATTCTATCTTCGTCTCATCAGACCAGAGTGTCTTATTTCTCATAGTCTGGGAGTCCTTCATGTGTTTTTTTTAGCAAACTCTATGGCTATGTGCACACGTTGCAGATTTGACTGTGGAACTTTCTGAATTTCTTGGCAGAAAACGCAGGTCAGAATTTGCGCCTTGTTTTGGTATGTGCACACGTTGCAGATTTTAGTGCGGATTTCTTCCTTTTTTTACCCCTGCAGAATTCTATAATGGAATGGGTGCAGAAACACAGCAGATCTGCAAAAAGAATTGACATGGTCCTTTTTTGAATCTGCTGCGTTTTCCGTGCAGATTTTTCTGCACCATCAGCACAGCATTTTTTTTTTTGCCATTGATTTACATTGTACTGTAAATCACTTGTGGATCTGCGGCGTTTCTGCGCGGAAAAAAAAGCTGCAGATCTGCAGGAAATCTGCAAAGTGTGCACATACCCTCAGAGGGCTTTCATATGTCTTAGGCCGGCGTCACACTAGCGAGTTTTACGGACGTATGAGCGCATAAAATACGTCCGTAAAACACGCCTAACAAACGTCCCAATTATTCTCTATGCCCCTGCTCCTATCTGCCGTATTTTACTGATCAGTATTATACGGCTTTCTACGGCCGTAGAAACTCGCAGCATGCTGCGTTTGTCACCGTATTGCGCAAAAAAAACGCCAATGAAAGTCTATGGAAGCCCCAAAAATACGGATTACACACGGACCAGCAGTGTGACTTGCGGTGTTAGCGAGAAAAGCCGGCAATTAATTGCGGTATACAGTAAAATCACACTGACAGCTTACAGTAGAATAGGTAGGATAAATGTGTACACATAGAATAGGTATATATATATATATATGTCAGTGAGACACACATATATATATATATATATTATTACTTCATACAGCGCTAGATAGCTTTAAAGCCGGTAATTCAATTACCGGCTTTTGCTATCTCCTTCCTAAACCCGACATGATATGAGACATGGTTTACATACAGTAAACCATGTCATATCCCCATTTTTTTTTGCATATTCCACACTACTAATGTTAGTAGTGTGTATATGCCAAATTTGGCCGTTCTAGCTATTAAAATAAAGGGTTAAATGGCGGAAAAAATTGGCGTGGGCTCCCGCGCAATTTTCTCTGCCAGAGTAGTAAAGCCAGTGACTGAGGGCAGATATTAATAGCCTGGAGAGGCTCCACGGTTATTGCCCCCCCCCCCCCCCTGGCTAAAAACATCTGCCCCCAGCCACCCCAGAAAAGGCACATCTGCAAGATGCGCCTATTCTGGCACTTGGCCACTCTCTTCCCATTCCCGTGTAGCGGTGGGATATGGGGTAATGAAGGGTTAATGCCACCTTGCTATTGTAAGGTGACATTAAGCCAAATTAATAATGGAGAGGCGTCAATTATGACACCTATCCATTATTAATCCAATACTAGTAAAGGGTTAAAAAAAACACAAACACATTATTATAAATTATTTTAATGAAATAAAAACAAAGGTTGTTGTAATAATTTATTCTACGCTCAATCCTTCTGAAGACCCTCGCTCTGTAATAAAGTAAAAATAATAAACCAACAATATACATACCTTCCAAAGATCTGTAAGGTCCCATGATGTAAATCCATCTGAAGGGGTTAAAACATTTTGCAGCCAGGAGCTCTGCTAATACAGCGCTGCTCCTTGCTGCAAAACCCCGGAGAATGAAGGTAAAGTAGGTCAATGACCTATATTTACCTTCATTTGCGGTGAGGCGCTCTCTGCTGGTTGTTCCTGGAGCGTGGGAACTTTCCTAGAAAGCTCCCAGGCTCAAGTTCATATGAGGACAACCAGCAGAGGGCGCCCTCATATGAACTCGAGCCTGGGAGCTTTCTAGGAAAGTTCCTACGCTCCAGGAACAACCAGCAGAGGGCGCCTCACCGCAAATGAAGGTAAATATAGGTCATTGACCTACTTTACCTTAATTCCCCGGGGTTTTGCAGCTAGGAGCAGCGCTGCATTAGCAGAGCTCCTGGCTGCAAAATGTTTTAACCCCTTCAGATGGATTTACATCGTGGGACCTTACAGATCTTCAGAAGATATGTATATTGTTGGGTTATTATTTTTTCTTTGTTACAGAGCGAGGGTCTTCAGAAGGATTGAGTGTAGAATAAATTATTACAACAACCTTTGTTTTTATTTCAATAAAATAATTTTTAATAATGTGTGTGTTTTTTTTTAACCCTTTACTAGTATTGGAGTAATAATGGATAGGTGTCATAATTGACGCCTCTCCATTATTAATTTGGCTTAATGTCACCTTACAATAGCAAGGTGGCATTAACCCTTCATTACCCCATATCCCACCGCTACACGGGAATGGGAAGAGAGTGGCCAAGTGCCAGAATAGGCGCAACTTCCAGATGTGCCTTTTCTGGGGTGGCTGGGGGCAGGTGGTTTTAGCCAGGGGGGGCCAATAACCGTGGACCCTCTCCAGGCTATTGATATCTGCCCTCAGTCACTGGCTTTACTACTCTGGCGGAGAAAATTGCGCGGTAGCCCACGCCAATTTTTTCCGCCATTTATCCCTTTAATTTAATAGCTAGAACGGCCAAATTTTGCATATACACACTACTAACAGTAGTGTGGAATATGCAAAAAAAAATGGGGATATGAGATGGTTTACCGTATGTAAACCATGTCTCAAATCATGTCGGGTTTAGGAAGGAGATAGCAAAAGTCGGCAATTGAATTACCGGCTTTAAAGCTATCTAGTGCTGTATGAAGTAATAATATATATACATATATGTGTCTACTGACATATATATATATATATATATATATATATAGACAGTATATATGTTTTTGTTTTTTTTTACACATGGATCCCTTGTATAGCCGTATGTCGGTTTTGCAAGCCTGCGGGAAAAACACGCAGTACGGATGCCATGTGCAAAAAACGCTGAAACACCCTGCCTACGGAGGAGCTACGGACCACTATTTTGGGGACTTTTCAGCGTATTACGGCCGTAATATACGGACCGTATTGTCTTACGCTGAGTGTGACTCCAGCCTTACACTGAGGAGAAGCTTCCGTCGGGCCACTCTTCCAGAAAGGCCCGACTGATGGAGGGCTGCAGTCATAGTTGACTTTGTGGAACTTTCCCCCATCTGCATCTCTGGAGCTCAGCCACAGTGATCTTGGGGTTCTTCTTTACCTCTCTCACCAAGGCTCCTCTCCCACGATTGCTCAGTTTGGCTGGACGGCCATGTCTAGGAAGACTTCTGGTGGTCCCATACTTCTTCCATTTAAGGATTATGGAGGCCACTGTGCTCTTAGGAACCTTGCGTACTGCAGAATTTCTGTTGTAACCTTGGCCACATCTGTGCCTGGCCACAATTCTGTGTCTGAGCTCCTTGGTCAGTTTCTTTGACCTCATAATTGTCATTTGGTCCGACATGCATTGTGAGCTGTGAGGTCTTATCTAGACAGGTGTGTGCCTTTCCAAATCAAATCCTATCAGTTTAATTAAATACAGCTGGACTCCAATGAAGGAGTAGAACCATCTCAAGGAGGATCACAAGGAAATGGACAGCAGGTGACTTTAATATGAGGGTCTGAGCAAAGGGTCTGAATACTTATGACCATGTGATATTTCAAAAATTTCTACATTTCTGATTTTTTTTTTCAGTCAAGATGGGGTGCAGAGTGTACATTAATGTGAAAAAAAAAAGAACTTTTTTGAATTTACCACATGGCTGCAATGAAACAAAGAGTGAAAAATGTAAAGGGGTCTGAATACTTTCCATAACCACTGTATATGTTGAATGTTCCGAACAAAGCAATAATATGACTCGTCTCCTATACATAATTGCCGCTAGGCTGGCAAATTTCACGGGAGTCACTGGAAATTAGCCTTTTTTTTCTAGGTGATAGCTTCATATGGTACAAGCGCTTTAATGCACTGTTGCTGATATGCCTGAAGGGATGAAGTCAGACCCCATTGCGTGACCCTTAGATTCTATAGTAGCAGTACTGCCCTTGCTGTAATGTTACAGTTGTGCATGTATTGGTATATTCCTAACTGGAGGAGTATCTGTTGGGGGTTTGGGAATCAAACCGCCTACATTTTTGCCCATAAACCAGTGAATTTTATCAGAAAATGGGAAGTTTTCATCTAATTTGTGAGTTTATGCTTCTGAAAGATAATTGCCAGATGTGCATCTGCAATCCTGAGACTTGAGCCATACATCGGAAAAAGTGCATGTCTGTCATTTAGTTACCGACACCGTATCTACTTTTTGCACCTGAATGCCCTATAAGGGCAGATGTCAGGAGAAAGAAGGATCAGTTTGTTGAAATTCCATTATAGATAAGTTGATATAGTCAGCATTTCCAGACTTGAGATATTTAATTTACGTCTTATCATTGCATGTGTGTGGAGTTCTTTTTTAAATTGATTATCCAGATATACATGAACATCACAGAGTGAGGATCTTTGCTCTGTACCTCCATTGAGGAGCCAAAGTGGATACAGTTATGGTTCTGCTTGAAAAAATTTGACCATGTTCCCAATCATTATATAGGTGTGTATTTTATCCAAATGTATCAATTTAGGACACATAGTCTTGTGGATCAAGTCAGTCTGGGGTCCTCTGTAGTTGGAAAATATGTAGATCTTGCAAATATACCTATGGAAAGTTGCAACAAAGATCGGTAGGAAAGCCAGGCATTGACGTTGGCGAAATTGCTGTACAAAATGTGCAGTCAGTGTGCTGCTGTACCTTCTGGTCATACGTTATTAGAAATATGTCAAAATATCTTCACAATAATCTCAAGTTATTGTTGTATCAGAATAAGGAAAGATCGTGTAATAGGATCTGTGATGGTAATTCCTCTTTCTTTTGAACTCATTCTAGAACAAGTCCACTAATAGTGACTCACATGGTAATAATAGACACAACGTTACACATCTCGCTGGTACATCATTATTCAGAAACATGGACTTCACATTTATAGGGAAAATCTTAATGAAAATCACCTTATTGCATGAAAGTGCTTGTAGTTTCAGATCCAACTCAAGAGACTAGATACCATAAAGGGACAGTAACCAGCTGCTATGGAGCCCCTGGAGGTAGGGAGTCAAATCATATTTCATCCCATCTCCTTTTCCAGTGGTTAGAGATCATATAGGACACTTCTTTCCTGAGAAACTGCATAGATAAATTACTGTATATATGCTTAAAAGAGTATTCCCAGCTCCTAGATCCTATCCCAATATATAGTAGGTGCAATATTAATAACATTAACAAATACCTCCAATTAGAAATGTAGTATAGTTCTTCTGATTCACTATGTACGGTATCTTACCCCATTTGCAGGCTAATGCAGTATCTTAGGTTATGAGCACTCATATATTAAGAGTTAATTAGTTAGTCAGCTGGTCCTGCAATGCCTGCACATGGAGTAAGCGACATAGCGAATAAGAAGAATTATACCTCATTTCTAATTGGAGCTATTTGCTATTATTATTATTATTATTATTATTATTATTATACCTACTACATATCGGGACAGGATATTGGAGATGGGAATACCCCTGAGGCCGGTTTCACATGTCCAGATAATTCCGGTATCGGAGAAAACAGTACCGGAGTTATCCGCGTCTGTGTGTCCGTGTGCACCGCGCACTTGCACACGGAGAACAGTGTGCACTCTCCTCTGTGTGCACGTACCGCCCACAGGAGAGACAGCGCTACAGTAAGCGCTTTCCCCACTGCGTGTGGTGCTGAAGGCGGCATTCATCTCTTGTCCCCTGCAGGAGACAAGAGATGAAAAATCAAGGTTTTTTTTGTGTTAAAAAATAAGTTTGGGGGTCCCCTCCCATCCCCTGTGCGCGCGCCCGCTTGCAGAGAAATACTCACCCAGCTCCCGCGATGCCTCCTCTCAGCGCTGGCAGCAGGTCCTGTGTGAGCAGTCACGTGATACCGCTCATTACAGTGATGAATATGCGTATATTCATCACTGTAATGAGCGGTACCACGTGACCTCTCACGCAGGACCTGCTGCAGGGTGCACAGGGGATGGGAGGCGGGAGGTGACCCCCAAACTTTATTTTTAACACAAAAAAAAAACAACTTAATTTTTCATCTCTTGTCTCCTGCAGGGGACAAGAGATGAATGCTGCCTTCAGCACCACACGTAGTGGGGACAGCGCTTACTGTAGCGCTGTCTCTCCTGCGGGCGGTACGTGCACACGGAGGAGAGTGCACACTGTTCTCCGCGGATAACTCTGTTACTGTTTTCTCCGGTATCGGAATTATCTGGACATGTGAAACCGGCCTAACGAATGGAGGCATACACTGTTATGAAAATGTTGATGGCTTTGTTTCAGGAGCGTTGGCAGCAGCCGCTATATAATTATCAGTATGTCTTTGTCTCCACTTCTGCTATGGAGCAATTAGCTATGAATTGTAGACGACATACAGGCCAAAATCTCATTTACCTGTACTGAAGATATTCCTGGGGTTATCTGTGTGTGACGGGACATGATCCCGAGCACGAGGAGATGTCGAAGTAAGATCCGTGACCGTGATACCCTGATAGTCATTTTCTGTAGAAACTTCCCGGCACGCAAGTTCTAAAAGATCCAAATCTCCCATTAATGAGTTCTCTTACAGCAACCTCGTTATCTACAGTTTATATGATGTTCATAAATCAAAACAGTCAGAATATCAACATTTATGATAATTAATATGTAATCCTGGAATTTTAGGAATTATTCATCAATGTCAGATATACAGCAGCGGAAATGTACAAAACCCAACGACTCATTAACCACTTCATGACATGGCAGATTTATACCTTCAACGTATGTCAAAATCCATCAAATATATATAAAAAATCTATATTTATATCTAAATTAATTAAGAATATGAATGTTTTTGCAAATATTTTGAGTTTATTATTTGAACATAAAAGATAAAGCATGCAATAATTATCCATAAATATCTTAGTCAGTGTAGCCAATGGCAGTGGGATCCCCGAATCATTGTGCGCCCACCCAGACGCGCGTTTCAGCAGGAGCCTTTGTCTAGGTGCGTAAGTTTCCATTCAATTTCTTCACACCCCATTCAATCTTGAATAGTCACCATTAGTAGCATAGCTACCAGGGAGCAGAGGCTGTGGGAACTCTGAAACAGTGGGTGGCCATCCTACACTGTAGGGACTAGTGTGGGCAGCCCTCATAAAGTGTGGGGGCCATCATACCATTATACAACTTGGGGACTAATAAAGGGACCATTATAGGACTTGGGGACTAATGTGGGGGGCAATTATACAGCTTGCAAACTACTGTGGGGACCATTATATAGTTTTGGAGCTAATGTGGGAGCCATTAAATAGCGTGGGGACCAATGTGGGGGCCATTATACAATTTGGAACTAATGTGAGCACCATTTTACTGCTTGGGCACTAATGTGGGGCCATTATACAGCTTGGAGATTAATGTGGGGGCCATTATACAGCTTGGGGTCTAATTCAGGGGCTGTTATACAGCTTGTGAACTAATGCAGGGGTCATTATACAGTGTGAGAGCTAGTGTAGGGACCATTGAGCAACTTGGAGGCTAATCAGGGGGCCATTATACAGTCTGGGAGCTACTGTGGGAGTGATTATACTGTTGTATTGGAGGAGCAATGTGAATATCATACTATGTGTTGGAGGGATGTAAGCCCATCATGCTATGTATAAGGGAACTGCCTGCTGATCATGCTATAGGGAAGCTGTGAACCCATTATACTGTGGGCAGCACGGTGGCTCAGTGGATAGCACAGTGGATCATAATCGGCATCAAATTTTTAAAATTTTGTTCAAACTCCTAATTATGACTATGTGTGGGGCACTACGTAGTACTGTTTTTGTGACACCCAGCAGGTTCAGTAATATGAACATATAGGTCAGCGTCTCATTATTAGGGTGTCAGCAGGATAAGGCGTTTGTGTAGGTTGGTAATAGCTAGAGTTGGTGCTGCAAATGAGTCCTGGCAGGAGAAGTTGTCATGTCGGTCTGGGCCAGATGGAAAAGACGGGAAAAGCAAACGGCTTCATAAGAAAGAATGTCGGCTGTAAGTCACTATCTGTAACTGTTCTCTAATCTCTTACATGTTCTGTAGGGCTGGTTCTCTACTACTATATGGTCACTACATGGCGGTAATATCGATCTTGGTATTTGTTTAGAGATCTGTTTCCAGTAATAGCATGGTCATCCGCTGAGGTTCACCTGAACCCACGATTAGGCTGTACTTGCAATCAGGGTTATCGCTTAGGTGCCCACTTAGATGTTTTCCCCCCCTCCCCCACTTCCATTAGCTGAATCCCTAGATACGCTTCTGGTCACCACTAACTGCACTTCTGCATTAAGAATCCCCCAGTCTTTGTGCCTCACAGCAGCTTCTATATCCTTGTAGTTGTCCCTTGCACATGGCATTTACTGACTGTGTATGACTAAGCCTTGTCAACATTTGCTGCCTCTTTCTGGACTTTCCTTTAGATTTCCTATTAACATAAAATCAAATCCAGCCCATTAACCCTTGCTATCTTGGTGTGAATATTAAAACATGACCTGAGATGGCCAGCAAACTGCTGACTAACACTTTTCCATCCTCCTCCGCATATCCAAGTTCCTATTCTTGGCTCTTCATTGTGTAATCGCAGAATTTTTCTTGTGGCCAGAAGCCAAGCAGCATCCTCCCGTCCGGGTTCAGTAACCGGCTGAGATGTCATGTATCTCTAAAAAAAAAAAACACCTCTCTTAGGCTGGAGTCACACTAGCGAGTTTTACGGACGTATGAGTGCAGAAAATACGTCCGTAAAACACGCCTAACAAACGTCCCAATTATTCTCTATGCCCCTGCTCCTATCTGCCGTATTTTACTGATCAGTATTTTACAGCTTTCTACAGCCGTAGAAAATCGCAGCATGCTGTGTTTGTCACCGTATTGCGCAAAAAAAAACGCCAATGAAAGTCTATGGAAGCCAGAAAAATACGGATTACACACCAGTAGTGTGACTTGCGAGAAATACACAGCGGTGTTAGAGAGAAAAGCCGGCAATTCAGTGCGGTGTACAGTAAAATCACACTGACAGCTTACAGTAGAATAGGTAGAATAAATGTGTACACATAGAATAGGTATATACAGTGGGGCAAAAAAGTATTTAGTCAGTCAGCAATAGTGCAAGTTCCACCACTTAAAAAGATGAGAGGCGTCTGTAATTTACATCATAGGTAGACCTCAACTATGGGAGACAAACTGAGAAAAAAAAATCCAGAAAATCACATTGTCTGTTTTTTAACATTTTATTTGCATATTATGGTGGAAAATAAATATTTGGTCAGAAACAAACAATCAAGATTTCTGGCTCTCACAGACCTGTAACTTCTTCTTTAAGAGTCTCCTCTTTCCTCCACTCTTTACCTGTAGTAATGGCACCTGTTTAAACTTGTTATCAGTATAAAAAGACACCTGTGCACACCCTCAAACAGTCTGACTCCAAACTCCACTATGGTGAAGACCAAAGAGCTGTCAAAGGACACCAGAAACAAAATTGTAGCCCTGCACCAGGCTGGGAAGACTGAATCTGCAATAGCCAACCAGCTTGGAGTGAAGAAATCAACAGTGGGAGCAAGAATTAGAAAATGGAAGACATACAAGACCACTGATAATCTCCCTCGATCTGGGGCTCCACGCAAAATCCCACACCGTGGGGTCAGAATGATCACAAGAACGGTGAGCAAAAATCCCAGAACCACGCGGGGGCACCTAGTGAATGAACTGCAGAGAGCTGGGACCAATGTAACAAGGCCTACCATAAGTAACACACTACACCACCATGGACTCAGATCCTGCAGTGCCAGACGTGTCCCACTGCTTAAGCCAGTACATGTCCGGGCCCGTCTGAAGTTTGCTAGGGAGCATTTGGATGATCCAGAGGAGTTTTGGGAGAATGTCCTATGGTCTGATGAAACCAAACTGGAACTGTTTGGTAGAAACACAGCTTGTCGTGTTTGGAGGAAAAAGAATACTGAGTTGCATCCATCAAACACCATACCTACTGTAAAGCATGGTGGTGGAAACATCATGCTTTGGGGCTGTTTCTCTGCAAAGGGGCCAGGACGACTGATCCGGGTACATGAAAGAATGAATGGGGCCATGTATCGTGAGATTTTGAGTGCAAACCTCCTTCCATCAGCAAGGGCATTGAAGATGAAACGTGGCTGGGTCTTTCAACATGACAATGATCCAAAGCACACCACCAGGGCAACGAAGGAGTGGCTTCGTAAGAAGCATTTCAAGGTCCTGGAGTGGCCTAGCCAGTCTCCAGATCTCAACCCTATAGAAAACCTTTGGAGGGAGTTGAAAGTCCCTGTTGCCAAGCGAAAAGCCAAAAACATCACTGCTCTAGAGGAGATCTGCATGGAGGAATGGGCCAACATACCAACAACAGTGTGTGGCAACCTTGTGAAGATTTACAGAAAACGTTTGACCTCTGTCATTGCCAACAAAGGATATATTACAAAGTATTGAGATGAAATTTTGTTTCTGACCAAATACTTATTTTCCACCATAATATGCAAATAAAATGTTAAAAAAACAGACAATGTGATTTTCTGGATTTTCTTTTCTCAGTTTGTCTCCCATAGTTGAGGTCTACCTATGATGTAAATTACAGACGCCTCTCATCTTTTTAAGTGGTGGAACTTGCACTATTGCTGACTGACTAAATACTTTTTTGCCACACTGTATATATATATATATATATATATATATATATATATATGTCAGTGAGACATATATATGTATATATATTATTACTTCATACAGCGCTAGATGGCTTTAAAGCCGGTTATTCAATTACCGGCTTTTGCTATCTCCTTCCTAAACCCGACATGATATGAGACATGGTTTACATACAGTAAACCATGTCAAATCACCTTTTTTTTTGCATATTCCACACTACTAATGTTAGTAGTGTGTGTATGCAAAATTTGGCCGTTCTAGCTATTAAATTAAAGGGTTAAATGGCGGAAAAATTGGCGTGGGCTCTCGCGCAATTTTCTCCGCCAGAGTAGTAAAGCCAGTGACTGAGGGCAGATATTAATAGCCTGGAGAGGGTCCATGGTTATTGCCCCCCCCCCCGGCTAAAAACATCTGCCCCCAGCCACCCCAGAAAAGGCACATCTGGAAGATGCGCCTATTCTGGCACTTGGCCACTCTCTTCCCATTCCCGTGTAGCGGTGGGATATGGGGTAATGAAGGGTTAATGCCACTTTGCTATTGTAAGGTGACATTAAGCCAAATTAATAATGGAGAGGCATCAATTATGACACCTATCCATTATTAATCCAATACTAGTAAAGGGTTAGAAAAAAACACAACCACATTATTAAAAATTATTTTAATGAAATAAAAACAAAGGTTGTTGTAATATTTTATTCTACGCTCAATCCACTCACTAAAGACCCTCGATCTGTTACAAAAAAAATAAAATAAACCAACAATATCCATACCTTCCGCAGATCTGTAACGTCCAACGATGTAAATCCATCTGAAGGGGTTAAAATATTTTGCAGCCACGAACTCTGCTAATGCAGCGTTGTTCCTGGCTGCAAAACCCCGGGGAATGAAGGTAAAGTAGGTCAATGACCTATATTTACCTTCATTTGCGGTGAGGCGCCCTCTGCTGGTTGTTCCTAGATCGTGGGAACTTTCCTAGAAAGCTCCCAGGCTCGAGTTCATAAGAGGCGCCCTCTGCTGGTTGTCCTCATATGAACTCGAGCCTGGGAGCTTTCTAGGAAAGTTCCCACGATCTAGGAACAACCAGCAGAGGGCGCCTCACCGCAAATGAAGGTAAATATAGGTCATTGACCTACTTTACCTTCATTCTCCGGGGTTTTGCAGCAAGGAGCAGCGCTGCATTAGCAGAGCTCCTTGCTGCAAAATATTTTAACCCCTTCAGATGGATTTACATCGTGGGACTTTACAGATCTTCGGAAGGTATGTATATTGTTGGGTTTTTTTTTCTTTTGTTACAGATCGAGGGTCTACAGTGAGTGGATTGAGCGTAGAATAAAATATTACAACAACCTTTGTGATTTTTTCATTAAAATACTTTTTAATAATGTGTTTGTGTATTTTTTAACCCTTTACTACTATTGGATTAATAATGGATAGGTGTCATAATTGACGCCTCTCCATTATTAATTTGGCTTAATGTCACCTTACAATAGCAAGGTGGCATTAACCCTTCATTACCCCATATCCCACCGCTACACGGGAATGGGAAGAGAGTGGCCAAGTGCCAGAATAGGCGCAACTTCCAGATGTGCCTTTTCTGGGGTGGCTGGGGGCAGATGTTTTTAGCCGGGGGGGGGGTTTGGCAATAACCATGGACCATGGAGATAGCAAAAGCCGGCAATTGAATTACCGGCTTTAAAGCTGTCTAGCACTGGATGAAGTAATAATATATATACATATATGTGTCTACTGACATATATATATATATATATATATATATATATATATATATATATATAGACAGTATATATGTTTTTTTTTTTTTTTACACATGGATCCCTTGTATAGCCGTATGTTGGTTTTGCAAGCCTGCGAGAAAAACACGCAGTAGGGATGCCATACGGATTACATACGGAGGATGCCATGCGCAAAAAACGCTTAAACACCCTGCCTACGGAGGAGCTACGGACCACTATTTTGGGGACTTTTCAGCGTATTACGGCCGTAATATACGGACCGTATTGTCTTACGCTGAGTGTGACTCCAGCCTTATAGTAAGATTTTTTGAAAATTACATTCATACTGTTTGTAAACAAATGAGACGTGTACATGTATGTGGAACACACAACTCCATAAGATTATAGGAGGGTCTGGACTGTAACACTGTCAGATCTGGTAAGATGAGATCATGGCACTCTCAGACGTCTATTTCCAAACCACCTTCTTGTAAGCGCTTTGATATTCTGGATACGTCTTCATCCCATTCACCGAACTGGAATTCTTGGCGAGAAAATCACGAAAAAATTCCAATAGTGAAGTCAAGATCAGCTATATAAAGTAACAGTAAAATTCCTTTTGTCTGGACAGTGGGAATTCCAGTTTCAAACCATTATTAAAATTTCTTGAAAGTCTAGCACTAGCACCTTCAGTATATCGTCCTGCTGGAGCGAGGCAGAGGGTCCTTACATGAGCATCACCAAAATGATCCTGGGTCCCTTATTGGCTTATATACATGTGGCCTTATGTTAACTGAGCAGGTGTCGGAAATTTGCCAGTGCTGACATAAAAAATTGTGAAGACCTAAGTAGCAGTGGCCACTACCTACAAATATGTATCAGATGCTTGCCAAAGCCTGGTCCCCATCAGTGTCCCAAAAACTCCAGGAAGAGCTTGCAAATTTCCAAAGTGCAACCGAAACCTCCTGGAAAGCAACACCTAATAGTAGGTTTCTTGTGCATGATGTCAGGATGATCCATCATCAAATGGAGTGCCACTTTCAAGGGACAGTTAACAGGGCGTCAAGGGAGTAGAAGGAAGTGGCCTATAAAAAAAGGTGGTCATGGCTAGGGCCAAATTTTTAGTGCTGTACTTTTGTGGTGTAAATTATCATGAATTTTCTGGACACGCCCTGCTCCTTCCCCGCAAAGCTTGGCTCACTTTTCAAAAATTTGGCAGAGTTGGTAAAAATGCTAAAAGTCACAAATACTTTCTGCAGTTTTCAACAGATTTATGGCAGAATTCCCTGTGATGAATCGGCCCCTTTTGTGTTTCTGTTCCATTTGAAAACATCTCTGCTTGTGATCAGTGAATGCTGATAGCTGTTTCTGTCTCCCTAGACTTTGATAGAAAAATATTTAGAATTGAGAGTCCTCAGTGGTTGATACCTTTGATAGACTCTTATATAAACAGCCAGGCAGTCACAGTCCTGGTGTAAAGCAATTTGGTCATCATTTCAGCGGTTTAATGGTTAACCGTGCAAACTGCTGTTCTTGAAACAAGGCGTTCAGCACTTTACACTCAGGTTTTGCAGACTTCAAATTCAGATCATTCATCTTGTTGGTGCGATTTCATCATCTCCTGCTAACAGCAGCCATTAAGAGTTTGCATAACTGGAACTTGTGGGCGTCTCTTCCTAAATATTTCTCTATTGGCAGTAGCGAGAACTTCACCCTGGCCAAAAGCCGAATCTTCGTCGTCATCAGGGAGCGAGTGGAAAATATAACATCCAGTGGAGATTCCACATCCAATAGAGGTTACACCTATATCGAAAGATAAACAGGAAATAAAATACCATGACCATTAATCCAGGCTTGCACGGCAGCTTACTGACATCTCTCTGATTCACGTGTAGATAAGGGCAGGAAATATCCTTGAGGAATCACAATAACATTTTATCGATAGTTTATACTGTAGATACTTGGTTATGGTGGGCTGAGATACATTTACAGTCTTCCAGAACAATTACTTTATTGCCGGATGTTAGGAAATCTGGTCATCAAGAAGTTATTAACTGGTCAGAGAAAGAGAGGAAGTTGACAACTCAGCTAATAAGTATGACCATGTAATTCCTGCCACATTATGAAATTTAAAAAAAATATATATGTAAATGTGGGGGAAGTAAATGTAATATTGGATTTTTTAATAGTCATACAGCAAAATTGGCCAATCTTGCCCCAGTGCCCGTTGACCTGATTGAAATCACAGTTGACCTTGATCAAGAATATAAATCGTTTGCCTATTTTTAGGCTAAATACACCAAGTATTATCCTGCATATAGGTCCATAAAGCAGAAACATAGTATCACACCAAAAAAGGAAAAACTTTACACACAGCCATGTGTTAAATAACAGTAGTGATCTTTATTGAAAAATACAATAAAATTGATAAAAACATGGGGTGGCCACAAATATAGAAAGAAGAGGTGGGTATAACCGGGACTGTAACCCTCATACACGTACAGGTATATTTACGTATACCTAAAGATATGATTGTTTTATCCTATTATGCACATACAGGATCAGGTATATGATACATCACTGTTCGGTGCAGACGAAGGCACACCCAAACACAAATAAAACTTCCAATTGTTTTGGCAAAGTTGCAATCAATGTATGGAGTGTGTGAAGATGTGCTCCCAGCCGCACAAAACAAAATACATCTGTACACTTAAATCCATATACTCATATCAAAGTGATGTGTATAATACTATCAGCCAGAAACATAGTGCACAAAACATCATTCAATGAACATAGGTATGCAAATGGTATAGTTACCTTGAGGATATAACCTGGGGGACCCAACACACCTGACGCGCGTTTCGCTATGAAATGCTTCGTTCAGGGCTCAATTGCCTGAATAATTGGGATTTTTATGTGTTTGGGTGTGCCCTCGTCTGCACTGAACAGTGATGCATCATATACCTGATCCAGTATGTGCATAATAGGATAAAACAATCATATCTTTAGGTATACGTAAATATACCTGTACATGTATGAGGTTTACAGTCCCGGTTATACCCACTTCTTCTTTCTCTATTTTTAGGAAAGGCAATCATGTGATCCTGAGGTAGCCCACAATCTGCAGAATAAACTGTTGTTGTGTTTTTACCAGTATATGGTGCCAGGTAACGGATCCTGGCATTACCACCTTCTGTCAACATTGTGCAAGTAGTTACAGATCACAGAATAAGAACAGGAAGATTAGATGGCGTCTGACGATCCCTGTGTAGTGGAGACTGTTACCATAGCTCCCAACCGTACTGGATTCAGTAGGACTGTCCCACGTCCCGGCATGTCATTGCTTTGTCCGGCTTCTATACTCGCCTCTCTGATGGCTTCAACGCTTCTCAGCTCCTCATGCTTGGGTGGTCCGCGACTCTCTGCTCAGTGTATGAATTAAAGTTAGGCTACTTTCACACTAGCGTCGGAATCTCCCCCTCGCAATGCGTCGGGCAGAGATTCCGACGCTAGCGTTTAACGCACTGCACAACGGAGGCAGCGGATGCATTTCTCCGGCGCATCCGCTGCCCCATTGTGAGGTGCAGGAAGGTGGGGGCGGAGTTCCGGCCGCGCATGCGCGGTCGGAAAAAGCGGTCCGTCAGGAGCAAAAAACGTTACATGTAGCATTTTTTGCTCCCGACGGTCCGCCAAAGCACGACGCATCCGTCGCACGACGGATGCGACGTGTGGCAATCCGTCGCAATGCGTCATTAATACAAGTCAATGGAGAAAAAACACATCCTGCAAGCACTTTTGCAGGATGCGTTTTTTGTCCAAAACGACGCATTGCGACGTATGCCAAAAAACGCTAGTGTGAAAGTAGCCTTAATTTATTCACTTTTTCCCCTGCTATTTAGCCTCCCTGGGATGACAAAACTTACTTTTCTATGATCGTAGGTAGCAGCTTTATCTATGAGTTACAGCTCATAGTGATCAACAAAAGAGATTTTGGTAATCTTGGCCTGTATTGCAGGCAGTAAAACCAGAAACAGATTATATATGTACACTGTATATACAACAGTGTATTTCTTTGTACTTGTATACTGAGGTGAAAAAAGTTTGATTGTTTTTTATTGCTATAAAAATAATAAGCAATAATAAAAATGTAATTTTTGGGGGTGAGAGCCCACCAGGTCTAAAATCCACAACAATCAACATCAGCTGGAGGAGCTAACACTACTGAGCCACAAGCTCTGGTGATGTAATGGGGAGAATTGTGTGTTCTTGATCTGTATTGCAGGCTCTGACTCCACAGGCAGATTATACTGACACATTATACATAGCAGTCTATTTCTATGTTTTGCATTCCAGTGGGAAAATAAAAGATGTTTTTCTTTCTAAAAAAATAATAAAAAATAATGAAAAACACTTAAAATATTGTCATTTTCAATGCGCTTTAAAAAATAAAATAATGAACATCACAAATCAGCAAATAACATGCATATATTGGGTGTTCCTGTAATCATAAAGGCTCACACAACACAGCGATCAGACTATTTACAGGGATCAGTAAATGGCGTGATTGATATTTTTTCTCTATTAATCCCATAAAAATTGTATTAAAAATGTAATGCTGAAGCAATGTTCACACGTTGAGTAAATGCTGGATTTTTTCTACTGCTTTTTTTAGCACGTTTTCTGCAGATGTCCACATCCCACGATTCAATAACAATGTTCTTTGATTATTGCATGTTTGCTGCAATACTTTTATTCGTGTTCCTCCATATTTTATGCAATTTGGGGGTTGATGTGAATCCGCATTTTAATGCTGTTTTAATACTACAGAAAAGCTTTGATTCTGCACTTAAAAATGCAACAGCGTTTTTTTTTTTCATGCGTTTTATTTTCAGAAGAAGTCTGTAAAGAAAAAATGCAGCAAAACTGCTGAGTTCAGCAGCGTATTTAGATGCACCAAGGGTGGAGATTTCATCGAATCACATCCACTTTTGCTTAGGCCAGTCTCACACGTCCAGATAATTCCGGTACTGGAAAAATCGGTACCGGAATTATCCGTGTCCGTGTGTCCGTGCGTTTATGTGGCACATCAGTGTGGCACACGTGGCATTACAGTGATGAATATGCGACTTCACCCCTATGGGAGGTGGAGCCGCATATTCATGACTGTAATCGGCGGTCCCACGTAACCGCTCATACAGGAGAAGGTGCGGCCAGGAGAGGACGCTGCGAGGGAGCCGGGTGAGTATTTCCTTAACAGCGGGGGGCGCACAGGAGGTGGGAGGGGGCGGGGACAGGGATCTTTATTTTAAACACGAAAAAACAAAAAAAAAGGATTTTTCATATCTTCTCTCCAGCAAAGCTGCTGGAGAGAAGATATGAATGGCGGCCTCAGCACCACGTGGGGGGGGGACAGCGATTACTGTAGCGCTGTCTCCTTCACGGCACACGGACTGCACACGGACAGCATCCGTGTGCGGTACGTGTTTTACACGGACCCATTGACTTTAATGGGTCCGTGTAATCCGTGCGCTCCCACGAACACTGACATGTCTCCGTGTTTTGCACACGGACACACGGTCCGTGAAAACACGCTGACATGTGCAGAGACACATTGATTTCAATGTGTCTACGTGAGTCAGTGTCTCCGGTACGTGAGGAAACTGTCACCTCACGTACCGGAGCCACTGACGTGTGAAACCGGCTTTACAGATTTAGACTGTGTTCACATGTAGCTTAAATGCTGCGACCTTTCTGTTGTTGTTTTTTTCGCACAGAAATTCTGCTGTGTTTAACTGTCCAAGCAAAGTGGATGTGATTTCATAAAATGTTTGCCCCCTGTAGTCTAAAGAGGCTGCTGAACTGTGCGGTCTTGGTGCTTTTTTTATCTCTTGTCTTCTGGGCGGAGCCTAAAATAACACAAGCAAAATACTGCAGATACTTTTTAAGTGCAGAATCAAAGCTTTTCTCGAAAATAAAAACACATTAAAAACACGGCTTCACATCTACACTAAAAACGCATCAAATAAGGCGGAAAAGGCGGAAAAAATGCAGAAATAATCAGAGAAGATTGATATTGTGTGGCTTGGTGCAAACAGCTGCAAAAAAACACACAGTATTTATGCAATGTGCAAACAAAGCCTTACATACATAAAAATAAAAGATGTTGTGGAGACCTGGGTGGTCAGTGGGTGCTATAGTCTGCTAGCCCGAGACCGCATGGCCCAGGGATCATCAAATAGAATGCCCACTATCCTTTCCCATTAGACAATGCAGGGTGAGGGTAAAAAAGTGTGGCAATACTTTATCGAACCACAAAACAGACAGTAACATATATGACAGTCCAAGCAAAATACACAACGTGATACACATTACAGAGTTTCACTCTTCCGCTGTCTTGTCGGGATTAGAGCAGCTTCAACTTTGGAGCTTCCACGGCCGACTACCCCCAGCAGGGGCACCCCGCTTTTGTCGGGCACCAACCTAGAGGAGGTAACGACAAGCTTAGGAAGCTGACAGTTCATTGAATTACGAGGCCAGGTGACCTGATTATCCCAACTTGAATTCTCTAAACATTTTTGAGGGTTCATTGATGGTCAGTGAAGCAGTTCTGTATAAATTCAGTTGGAGCCATGATGCCATGGCTACTGTAGAGTCTCTCTAAACACAGGCAGATCCTCCTTTTTATAGCTCACAACTGTCATTCAGGCATTCCTCTATAGGCTTGGCGGAAGCTGGAAGGAGGCCATCCCTCACTACTTGAGTGTTTCAAACAAAATGCATAGATTGTCATTCATATTTGCAGAACCAAATGGTCATCAACATATTAACAAACATTGTTCATTTATCCTGTGCCTTTGTTTCCCAAATATAGTAGAACCATGCTTGGACTGCAGATTCCCTATGGGGTTAAGGTCAGGCGAGTTTGCTGGCCAATCAAGCACAGTGATACTGTTGGTTGTAAACCAGGTATTGGTACTTTTGACAGTGTGGACAGGTGCCAAGTCCTGCTGGAGAATTACATTTTCATCTCAAAAAAGCTTGTCAACAGAGGGAAGCATGAAGTGCTCTAAAATTTCCTGGTAGATGGCTGCACTGACTTTGGTCTTGATAAAACACAGTGAACCTACACCAGCAGATGACATGTCTCCCGAAATCATCATTGATTGTGGATATTTCACACTAGACCTTGGAAATCAACACTTGAAATACCACAATATCACAATATCAATATCCCAACTTGAATTCTCTAAACATTTTTGAGGGTTCATTGATGGTCAGTGAAGCAGTTCTGTATAAATTCAGTTGGAGCCATGATGCCATGGCTACTGTAGAGTCTCTCTAAACACAGGCAGATCCTCCTTTTTATAGCTCACAACTGTCATTCAGGCATTCCTCTATAGGCTTGGCGGAAGCTGGAAGGAGGCCATCCCTCACTACTTGAGTGTTTCAAACAAAATGCATAGATTGTCATTCATATTTGCAGAACCAAATGGTCATCAACATATTAACAAACAGTGTTCATTTATCCTGTGCCTTTGTTTCCCAAATATAGTAGAACCATGCTTGGACTGCAGATTCCCTATGGGGTTAAGGTCAGGCGAGTTTGCTGGCCAATCAAGCACAGTGATACTGTTGGTTGTAAACCAGGTATTGGTACTTTTGACAGTGTGGACAGGTGCCAAGTCCTGCTGGAGAATTACATTTTCATCTCAAAAAAGCTTGTCAACAGAGGGAAGCATGAAGTGCTCTAAAATTTCCTGGTAGACGGCTGCGCTGACTTTGGTCTTGATAAAACACAGTGAACCTACAACAGCAGATGACATGTCTCCCAAAATCATCATTGATTGTGGATATTTCACACTAGACCTTGGAAATCAACACTTGAAATACCACAATATCACTTTATTTGTAATGACTATAATATATGAGTTTCACTTTTTGTATTGAAGAACTGAAATAAATTAACTTTTTGATGATATTCTAACTTTGTGAAATGCACCTGTATTTAAAGTTAATATTAAAAGAAAATATATTATTTTTTTCCAACTTTTTTGTTATATTATTTTGTATTGTTTTTATTTATTTTTGCTTGCTTTCTTCTAGCATGTCAGTTGTTATTTTTAGCTGTCAACACAAGCCTGGCCATGTAGAAAACTGTTAACACTTTGATATTTCTGCTGCACATTTGATTTATGTGTAGCACCTGGCACCATGCCCGAGTTATTCATCGCTTGCGTGAGAAGCAGATGGTTGAACCAGCAGATCACACAGATGTCACTTATCCCATCTTGCTCAATGAATTTGACTCATCAGAAGCAGGACCTCAGCTTCAATGGCTCAACTCCAAAACCAGTGGTCGTTGTATGATTTCATCTCTCGTCACTGAGAATGATAAAACAGTGATGATTGCGCCGGCACTCCAGAGCGGAGCGTGCAGCCGCACAGCAATACATGGAGCTGCACGCTCTGCTCTGGAGTGCCGGTGCCAGAGCAGGGTTTTAACCTGCGAGACTCGGACGTATTTCTCGCAAGTGAGAAGGAGCCGTAAGTCTGCAACACAATCCAAGGTGCCAAAGGGAAGAATTGGGAGTGTTTGAAGGACTAGCAGTGGAGTACATGAGGTAAAAGAAGGGTAAAAGAATAGTCACAATCTCAAGATGGTGATATTGGTGGTGTACTATGGTGGTATAGTGAATCCATAATGTAGATGACAGATCCAAAAGGTTGGGTTGCGTTAAAAGGAATAGAAAGTTGGGGAAACGGTAACCCAAGATTGGACAGAAGGGGGTAAAAGATATTAAGATGATCAAGAGGAGATTCAGAATTGAGAAGCCAAAGAACAAGGGGACCCTATTGGAGATCATTGGTTCTAAACATTTAGATGGGTTAAAGAGAACTGAAAATGGAAAATCATATGTCTAGAGATCCAGAATGAACAGTAGGAGGTCTGGTATGGGAATATAGAATTAGAATGGAAAAGTGAAAGAATAGGGGACCCCATAAAAATGAGACATGGGAGCAGAGGATATGATGGAGGCACCATATTGGTGAGATTGATAAAAGGAAATTTATAATGTGAAGTTGGATAATAGAGACCAGTAGTATTAGAGGACCCAGAGTAAAGTCAAGTGGGTTTGTGAGGAGCTGTCCACGGATTAAAGATTATTGGACCAATGCACATAGAGTGGAATCCATAGTTCTAAGGGATGCACACTTCTTCCAGCAGAAGGAACGGTTATGTCAACCTTATTGTTGTGTTTTATTAGATACTAGATTGAGGCCCGATGCTAGGAGGGAGGTAATGTCATGATGGGGGCAGGCATGCGGCGCTGTTGTTGCCTAATGGCATCCTGTGGTAATCTCATGACTTTTGCATCAGGGGACTCATGTGCTTGATGCCTATGCTTATATGCATTGTTTTTGTCCCAGCGATGATGTTGCTCTTCAAGAGTCTCATTTGCCCTTTGTTGTCTTCGACGTTGTGCCTTTGCTGCTTTCCTTTCATTGCAATTGGCGTACTTTTTATGAGGAGCCATGTTGGCGTTGATATTTGCTTTTTAAAGGGGTTTTCCCACGAACAAAAGTTCATTTTAAAAATTGTCTGTGTCTGACTGTGTACCGAGCATCCAACAGCTCCTGGGCAGGGGAGGAAGCAAAAGACAATACTGACATTACAGCAGGAGATCGCAGAGGATACATTTTGTGAGGTGAAATATTTAAAAAAAAAAAACAGTGAAATATTTTACCTCACAAAATGAATCCACTGTGATCCCCTGCTGTAATGTCAGTATTGTCTTTTGCTTCCTCCCCTACCCAGGAGATGTGGTATGCTCCGTACACGGTCAGACACAGTCAATTTTTAAAATGAACTTTCGTTCATGGGAAAATCCTTATAATGTGACCGGCTACCTCTGCCTGTAGACACGTCGCACATCTGCCGCTGGGATCAGCCAAATGATTCACTGCACCTGTGCGTAATTCGCGCTTAATTTGCGCAGGCGCAGTAAATCAGACACTGCCATCTTTGTGCAGACAGATAGCGGTGGTCACATTAAAACTGCACATGCACTCCTGTACAAATAATCATTCGGCTGATCCCGGTGGCGGCATGTTCGCGACGGTGTTCCGCTGGTGGTACCGCGCAAGAGGCTGTGTGAATGTCAGTGTGTGTAAGAGTGTGAATGTGTGAGTGTGAGAGTGTGTGTGTGTGAGTGTGTGTGTGTGGTGCGTACGGCACATAGTGTGTGTGTGTGTGGTGCGACGGTGTTCCACTGGTGGTACCATGCAATAGGTTGGTACCAGCAGCAGTTTCCATATTGAGACACCCATCACTTGGGTGTCCAAATATGGCAGTCGGTGAACTTCCTCCGCTTGGAATTCTGGGATACGGTGACATCTAGGCAGAACAGGAAATGAAAACATTACAAGGCAATTATATAAATAGATTTGCTTGCTGTGTTTTATTAGATATTTACTTGCTGTGTTTTATTATAGCATACCTCCCAACTTTTGAAGAAGGGAAAGAGGCAGTAGCGTAGCTACCGGGGGGGCAGAGGGTGCGGGCACCCCAGGCCCAGTGCTCTGAGGGGGCCCACCCGGAGCTACGCTACTGTAACTGTATCGGCGCGCGCAGCGTGCTGATACAGTTACCTTCTGCGGCAGAGCAGGGAGAATCGATCTCCCTGCTCTGCCATCAGCCGCTATGGGGCCCCTGAGAAGGCGGGGGGGGGGGCCCGCTGCCAGCAGTGGGCCCCTCACTTGTCATCGCAGGATCAGCTGTACCAGCATTAAGCCGGTACAGCTGACCGCAATGATGAGGGAAGGAGCGCTGCACTGCGCTCCTTCCCCCATCATCCCCCTGTCAGCGTCTGACGTCGGCGACGCTGACAGGGGGCGCGATGAGTCACTGCCCGGCGCCGAGACGAGCGGGAGCTCAGAGCAGCGCAGGAACCAGGAAGAAGAGAGGTGAATATTTATTTTTTTTAAGGGGTGCTGCCTTATACTACAGAATCTGCCTATGGGGGGGTGTTTGCCTAATACTACAGGGTCTGCCTATAGGGGGGGTCTACCTAATACTACAGGGTCTGCCTATGAGGGGGGTTCTGCCTAATACTACAGGGTCTGCCTATGGGGGGTCTGCCTAATACTACAGGGTCTGCCTATGAGGGGGGTTCTGCCTAATACTACAGGGTCTGCCTATAGGGGTCTACCTAATACTACAGGGTCTGCGTGTGGGGGGTCTGCCTTATACTACAGGGTCTGCCTATGGGGGGTCTTGTTGTGATAGGCAATTCAGTATCACAATGGACATAGCGGTCAGAGCACATACAGTGATCTGACAATAACCCAAAATAATAGAACGAGCTCTGAGACGTGGGAACTCTGCAGACCACAATCCCTAATCCTCTCCAAACAACACTAGAGGCAGCCGTGGATTGCGCCTAACTCTGCCTATGCAACTCGGCACAGCCTGAGAAACTAACTAGCCTGAAGATAGAAAATAAGCCTACCTTGCCTCAGAGAAATACCCCAAAGGAAAAGGCAGCCCCCCACATATAATGACTGTGAGTTAAGATGAAAAGACAAACGTAGGGATGAAATAGATTCAGCAAAGTGAGGCCCGACTTTCTTAACAGAGTGAGGATAGGAAAGATAACTTTGCGGTCTACACAAAACCCTAAAGAAAACCACGCAAAGGGGGCAAAAAGACCCTCCGTACCGAACTAACGGCACGGAGGTGCACCCTTTGCGTCCCAGAGCTTCCAGCAAAACAATTAGACAAGCTGGACAGAAAAAAATAGCAAACAAATAGCAAAGAAGAACTTAGCTATGCAGAGCAGCAGGCCACAGGAATGATCCAGGGAAAAACAAGTCCAACACTGGAACATTGACAGGAAGCATGGATCAAAGCACTAGGTGGAGTTAAGTAGAGAAGCACCTAACGACCTCACCAGATCACCTGAGGGAGGAAACTCAGAAGCCGCAGTACCACTTTCCTCCACAAACGGAAGCTCCCAGAGAGAATCAGCCGAAGTACCACTTGTGACCACAGGAGGGAGCTCTGCCACAGAATTCACAACAGGGTCTGCCTAATACTACAGAGTCTACCTATGGGTTGGTCTGCCTTATACTACAGGGTCTGCCTATGGAGGGGTCTGTCTAATACTACAGGGTCTGCCTATGGGGGGTCTGCCTAATGCTACAGGGTCAGCCTATGGGGGGTCTGCCTTATACTACAGGGTCTGCCTATGGGGGGTCTGCCTAATGCTACAGGGTCTGCCTATGGAGGGGTCTGTCTAATACTACAGGGTCTGCCTATGGGGGGTCTGCCTAATGCTACAGGGTCAGCCTATGGGGGGTCTGCCTTATACTACAGGGTCTGCCTATGGGGGGTCTGCCTAATGCTACAGGGTCTGCCTATGGGGGGTCTGCCTAATGCTACAGGGTCTGCCTATGGGGGGTCTGCCTTATACTACAAGGTCTGCCTTTGGGGGTCTGCATTATACTACAGGGACTGCCTATGGGGGGTCTGCCTTATAGTACAGGGTCTGCCTATGGGGGTGCTGCCTTATACTACAGGGTCTGCCTATAGGGGTGCTGCCTTATAGTATAGGGTCTGCCTATGGGGGTGCTGTCTTATAGTACAGGGTCTGCCTACAGGGGTGCTGTCTTATACTACAGGGTCTGCCTATAGGGGTGCTGCTTTATACTACAGGGTGTGCCTGTGGGTGCAACCTTGTACTACAAGGTCTGCCTATGGGGTGCTGCCTTATACTACAGAGTCTGCCTATGGGTGCTGCCTTGTGCTATAGAGTCTGCCTATGGGGGCGAATTATACAATATAGAGTAGGCCTATGGGGAGTGCATTATACTATATTGAGGACTATCTGGTGCATTATACTATATTGAGGACTATCTGGTGCATTATACTATATTGAGGACGATCTGGTGCATTATACTTTATGGAGGCTATCTAGAGGGGCATTATACAGTGAGGGGATTACAGTGCTGGAGCCATCAGTTTGGAGGCTACTAAGGAGTCAGTATACTGTGAATAAGAGAGCATCATACTGTGTATAGGTGAACTGTACAGGGGGGAGACTCGGGACATTATTAAATGTAAAGTGGGCACTTATTGTTATAGGGGAACTCAGCTTACTGTGACTATCAAAGGGGCTCACAGGACAATATTACTTTCTAGGGGGCAAAATATGGGCACTGTTTTCTAGGGCACTTGCACCCGGCATTGCTATATTATAGAGGGGTGCCTTTGAATTTAGAGGGCACAGAGAATCACACAGCAGTGGCAGTAATAGGGACAAATATGGCAACAGCGGCTCAGTATTGGGGTATCAGGTGCAGCAATAGGGACACATACGGCAGCAGCAGCTCAGTATTGGGGTATCAGGGGCAGTAATAGGGACACATACGGCAGCAGCGGCTCAGTATTGGGGTATCAGGGGCAGCAATAGGGACACATACGGCAGCAGCGGCTCAGTATTGGGGTATCAGCAGGATGAGGTGTTTGTGCAGGTTGGGAATAGATGGTTATGGGGCTGGAATATGAGAAGTGAAACGTGTCTTTGTTGTATTCCCTGCAGATGAATCCTGGCTGGAAGAAGTTGTCATGTCGGTCTGGGCCAGATGGTATAGATGGGAAAAGTGACGACTCCATTATATTGTAAAGAACGTCAGCGGTAAGTCATTATCTGTAACTGTGCTGTGATCTATGTTCTGTGGGACTGGTATCTACCACTGACCATATGGCGGTAATATCCATATTGGTCTTTGTATAGAGATTATTTTCAGTAATAGTGCTGTCATCTGCTGAGGTTCTCCTCCACTATCATGGGGCGTCACCGAGTTGTAATCAAGGTTACCTGGTTAGGGGCCACTCAGAAGCTTTGCCCCCCTGAGCCAAAACCCTAGCTACACCTCTGGAAAGAGGGATAAAGTTTTCTGCGCGCACAGTGGCAATTTTTAGGCCACGCCTCTGACTACACCCATTTCACAACTAGTCACACCCATATCCACGCCCCAACCACACCCATTTAGCACTGCTGATCACACTGTTTCATAAACAATAATTATAAACAAAAATATGGCAACACATGATTCTCAATACTGTATAATGGTCACACATGATGCTCCATACTGTATAAAGGCCACACATGATGCTCCATACTGTGTAGTGGCCCCGCATGATGCTCCATACTGTGTAATGGCCATACATGATGCTCAATACTGTATAATGGCCACACATGATGCTCCATACAGTATAATGGCCACACATGATGCTCCATGCTGTATAATAGCCCCACATGATGCTCCATACTGTATAATGGCCATACATGATACTCCATACTGTATAATGGCCACACATGATGCTCCATACTGTATAATGGCCCCACATGATGTTCCGTACTGTGTAATGGCCCTATATGATGCTCCATACTGTGTAATGGCTTCACATGATGCTCCATACTGTATAATGGCCACACATGATGCTCCATACTGTATAATAGCCACACATGATGCTTCACACTATACAGGTCCTTCTAAAAAAATTAGCATATAGTGTTAAATTTCATTATTTACCATAATGTAATGATTACAATTAAACTTTCATATATTATAGATTCATTATCCACCAACTGAAATTTGTCAGGTCTTTTATTGTTTTAATACTGATGATTTTGGCATACAACTCCTGATAACCCAAAAAACCTGTCTCAATAAATTAGCATATTTCACCCATCCAATCAAATAAAAGTGTTTTTTAATAACAAACAAAAAAACCAACAAATAATAATGTTCAGTTATGCACTCAATACTTGGTCGGGAATCCTTTGGCAGAAATGACTGCTTCAATGCGGCGTGGCATGGAGGCAATCAGCCTGTGACACTGCTGAGATGTTATGGAGGCCCAGGATGCTTCAATAGCGGCCTTAAGCTCATCCAGAGTGTTGGGTCTTGCGTCTCTCAACTTTCTCTTCACAATATCCCACAGATTCACTATGGGGTTCAGGTCAGGAGAGTTGGCAGGCCAATTGAGCACAGTAATACCATGGTCAGTAAACCATTTACCAGTGGTTTTGGCACTGTGAGCAGGTGCCAGGTCGTGCTGAAAAATGAAATCTTCATCTCCATAAAGCATTTCAGCCGATGGAAGCATGAAGTGCTCCAAAATCTCCTGATAGCTAGCTGCATTGACCCTGCCCTTGATGAAACACAGTGGACCAACACCAGCAGCTGACATGGCACCCCACACCATCACTGACTGTGGGTACTTGACACTGGACTTCAGGCATTTTGGCATTTCCTTCTCCCCAGTCTTCCTCCAGACTCTGGCACCTTGATTTCCGAATGACATGCAAAATTTGCTTTCATCAGAAAAAAGTACTTGGGACCACTTAGCAACAGTCCAGTGCTGCTTCTCTGTAGCCCAGGTCAGGCACCTCTGCCGCTGTTTATGGTTCAAAAGTGTCTTTACCTGGGGAATGCGGCACCTGTAGCCCATTTCCTGCACACGCCTGTGCACGGTGGCTCTGGATGTTTCCACACCAGACTCAGTCCACTGCTTCCTCAGGTTCCCCAAGGTCTGGAATCGGTCCTTCTCCACAATCTTCCTCAGGGTCCGGTCTCCTCTTCTCGTTGTACAGCGTTTTCTGCCACATTGTTTCCTTCCAACAGACTTACCATTGAGGTGCCTTGATACAGCACTCTGGGAACAGCCTATTTGTTGAGAAATTTCTTTCTGGGTCTTACCCTCTTGCTTGAGGGTGTCAATGATGGCCTTCTTGACATCTGTCAGGTCGCTAGTCTTACCCATGATGGGGGTTTTGAGTAATGAACCAGGCAGGGAGTTTATAAAAGCCTCAGGTATCTTTTGCATGTGTTTAGAGTTAATTAGTTGATTCAGAAGATTAGAGTAATAGGTCGTTTAGAGAACCTTTTCTTGATATGCTAATTTATTGAGACAGGTTTTTTGGGTTATCAGGAGTTGTATGCCAAAATCATCAGTATTAAAACAATAAAAGACCTGACAAATTTCAGTTGGTGGATAATGAATCTATAATATATGAAAGTTTAATTGTAATCATTACATTATGGTAAATAATGAAATTTAACACTATATGCTAATTTTTTGAGAAGGACCTGTATAATGGCCACACATGATGCTCCATACTGTATAATGGCCACACATGATACTGTGTACCCATAACAGCACAGCAGAGTCCTGCAATACACAGACGCCCCTGATCATGTGCCTCTTGACTCCTCCCCTCCTGTGACCTCATCACAGGTCCTGTGTGCACAGAGCAGCCATATGTGGTGTGCGGCTCTCTGCAGGTGGAGGTATCTGTGGCTCTGCAATACGAGACAAGTTTGGTCCCGTCCGTGACCGTGGGGCAAACTGTTAAAATTGGGACTGCCCCGCGGGATATGCGATGGTTGGGAGGTGTGTTATAAATTTGATTGCTGTGCTTTATTAGATATTGGCTTGTTCATCAGTTTAAGTGCACTAATTTGACCTAAAAAGTGTTCAGCTTCAGGAATTAATGTTTCCAATTCAGTGACAGTAAGCAGAGGAAGACGAGCGGGCTGGATCTTAAGTAAAGGTACCGTCACATTAAGCGACGCTGCAGCGATCTAGACAACGATCCCGATCGCTGCAGCGTCGTTGTGTGGTCGCTGGAGAGCTGTCACACAGACAGCTCTCCAGCGACCAACGATGCCGAAGTCCCCTGGTAACCAGGGTAAACATCAGGTTACTAAGCGCAGGGCTGCGCTTAGTAACCCGATGTTTACCCTGGTTACCAGCGTAAACGTAAAAAAAAAAACACTACATACTTACATTCTGGCGTCTGTCCTCTCCGACGCTCTGCTTCTCTGCACTAAGCGCCGGGCGGAAAGCAGAGCGCAGCGGTGCACAGCGGTGACGTCACCGCTGTGCTTTCCGGCCGCTGCGCTTGCACAGTGCAGAGAAGCACAGCGCCGGAGAGGACAGATGCCGGAATGTAAGTATGTAGTGTTTTTTTTTTTTTTTACATTTAGGCCATGTTCACACAATCCTTTTTTTAATGCGGAACCGCCGCGATTTTGCCGCTGCGGGTCCGCAGCTGTTTTCCATGCAGGGTACATTACAATGCACCCTATGGAAAACAGGAACTGCTGTGCCCACATTGCGGAAAATCCCGAAAAAAGCCGCGCTGAATAGCTGCGGTAAAAAAGAAGTACCATGTCACTTCTTTTTGCGGAACTGCAGCGGTTCTGCACCCATTGACCTCCATTGTGAGGTCAAACCCGCAGTAAAACCCGCAGACGAAAAAAATATCTGCGGGTTTTCTGCGGTTTGTGGTGCAGAACCGCTGCAGCAGGAAGTGCGTGGGCGGAGTGTGGCTGTCCCCCCGTGCCCCAATCCCACCCCCCCATGCTCCGATGCCACCCCCCCGTGCTGGGACGCCCCCCCCCCCGTGCCCTAATCTCCCCCCCTTATACTTACCGGGCCTCCCGGTGTCCGTACGGCCGTCTTCTCCCTGGGCGCCGCCATCTTCCAAAATGGCGGGCGCATGCGTAGTGCGCCCGCCGAATCTGCCGGCCGGCAGATTCGTTCCAGGCACATTTTGATCACTGTGATAACCTCACAGTGATCAAAATAAAAAAAAGGTAAATGCCCCCCCCCTTTTTTCACCCCCATAGGTAGTAACAATAATAAAATAAAGAATTTTTTTTTCTTTCCCCACTACAGTTAGGGGTAGGGGTAGGGTTAGGGTTAGGGGTAGAGTTAGGGTAAAGGTACCGTCACACTAGACGATATCGCTAGCGATCCGTGACGTTGCAGCGTCCTCGCTAGCGATATCGTCCAGTGTGACAGGCAGCAACGATCAGGCCCCTGCTGTGCTGTCGCTGGTTGGGGAAGAAAGTCCAGAACTTTATTTGGTCGCTGGACTCCCCGCAGACATCGCTGAATCGGCGTGTGTGACACCGATCCAGCGATGTCTTCACTGGTAACCAGGGTAAACATCGGGTAACTAAGCGCAGGGCCGCGCTTAGTAACCCGATGTTTACCCTGGTTACCATCCTAAAAGTAAAAAAAACAAACACTACATACTTACCTACAGCTGTCTGTCCTCCAGCGCTATGCTCTGCTCTCCTCCTGTACTGGCTGTGAGCGTCGGTCACCGCTCTGCTTTCCGGCCGCTGTGCTCACACAGACAGTACAGGAGGAGTGCAGAGCACAGCGCTGGAGGACAGACGGCTGTAGGTAAGTATGTTCTGTTTGTTTTTTTTACTTTTAGGATGGTAACCAGGGTAAACATCGGGTTACTAAGCGCGGCCCTGCGCTTAGTTACCCGATGTTTACCCTGGTTACTGGCATCGTTGGTCGCTGGAGAGCGGTCTGTGTGACAGCTCTCCAGCGACCAAACAGCAACGCTGCAGCGATCCGGATCGTTGTCGGTATCGCTGCAGCGTCGCTAAGTGTGACGGTACCTTTAGGGTTAGGGCTAGGGGTAGGGTTAGGGTATTTTCAGCCATTTTAACCCTAAACAAAACTTCCTAGAAAACACACAGACTCTGCAGCGAAAACTGCATAAAAAACTGCACTAAAAACCGCATCAAAAACCGCATTAAAAAAACGCATCAAAAAACGCACCAAAAAGCACCAAAAAACGCACCTGCGTTTTCTGCCAAGAGCTGCGGTTTTTAGTGCAGAAAAAACAGCAGGGAAATCAGGAACGTGTGAACATGGCCTTACACTGGTAACCAGGGTAAACATCGGGTTACTAAGCGCGGCCCTGCGCTTAGTAACCCGATGTTTACCCTGGTTACCAGTGAAGACATCGCTGAATCGGCGTCACACACGCCGATTCAGCGATGTCTGCGTGAGGTCCAGCGACGAAATAAAGTTCTGGACTTTCTGCGCCGACCAACGATGTCACAGCAGGATCCTGATCGCTGCTGCCTGTCAAACTGAACGATATCGCTAGCCAGGACGCTGCAACGTCACGGATCGCTAGCGATATCGTTCAGTGTGAAGATACCTTTAGTATAAGGTCAGACAATAGATTGGTAATCAGGTAAATCAAGCATTCCATTACTCTTGTTGGTTTCTCAGAGGCCTCAATGGAGCAATTGTTTCACATGAAGATCACCTCCCCCACTTTCCTTCAATCCTGTGGAAGGATGTCCTGAATAGGAGCTTTGGATATAAAGAGTCTCTGGCTCCCTCTGCAAAGGGACACTCTCCAGGAACAGCCTAAGGCTACGTTCACATTAGCGTCGCGTCGCTGTTGCGTCGGCGACGCAGCGGCGACGCAGCGGCGACGCGCCCCTATGTTTAACATAGGGGACGCGTGCGTCTTTTTGCACGCGTTTTCCGACACGTGCGTCGTTTTAGACGCTAGCGTCGGACGCAAGAAAACGCTACAAGTTGCATTTTTCTTGCGTCCGATTTCGTCAAAAAACGACGCACGCGTTTTTCCGTGCGTCGCGCGTTGCGTCGCCGACGCAGGGCGGCGCAACGCTAGTGTGAACGTAGCCTTAGGGAACCGTGCTCTCTTTGGTGGATACAGACGTGCTCCAATGCCCATCACTGAACCTGCAAAGAAGGCTGGAGAACCCAGGTTGGGACAATCAGGTCACCTGGCAATATACCTCACTGTGCTCAGTCAGCCTCCTAAGCTTGCTGCTACCTCCTCTCTGAAGGTGCCCACCAAAAGCAGGATGCCACGGGTTAGGGTAGTTGGCCCTGAAAGTCCCGAAGTCCTAAATGTTCTAATTCCCGGCGAGCCAGTGGAGGGATGAGACTCTGATATTTGCTTAATCTTGTGTACTTGCTTGGACTGTAATATATGTTGTTGCTGGCTGAACCTGGATACACGTTCTACAGTCAAGGAATCCGTCGTGTGGAGTAGTACAGACTGTTACTATGGACTAAACTGTTGGGAGGTACAAAATATGTGGGCCAACCAAATGTTGGGAGACAGTGGGTATTGCCTGGTACAGGGGCAGTGGAACTACCGGCCCCGAGTTGGGATCTTTTGGACTGGGGGCATTGTATTTTGGTCATCTACCCAGAATTGCTTTAAGATCATCGTCATAAGGAATAAAAAATAGTTGCATTGTTAATCTGCCTAGGTGATTATTATAACCCACAACCTCAGATCATCTACAGGTCCTTCTCAAAAAATTAGCATATAGTGTTAAATTTCATTATTTACCATAATGTAATGATTACAATTAAACTTTCATATATTATAGATTCATTATCCACCAACTGAAATTTGTCAGGTCTTTTATTGTTTTAATACTGATGATTTTGGCATACAACTCCTGATAACCCAAAAAACCTGTCTCAATAAATTAGCATATTTCACCCATCCAATCAAATAAAAGTGTTTTTTAATAACAAACAAAAAAACCATCAAATAATAATGTTCAGTTATGCACTCAATACTTGGTCGGGAATCCTTTGGCAGAAATGACTGCTTCAATGCGGCGTGGCATGGAGGCAATCAGCCTGTGACACTGCTGAGATGTTATGGAGGCCCAGGATGCTTCAATAGCGGCCTTAAGCTCATCCAGAGTGTTGGGTCTTGCGTCTCTCAACTTTCTCTTCACAATATCCCACAGATTCTCTATGGTGTTCAGGTCAGGAGAGTTGGCAGGCCAATTGAGCACAGTAATACCATTGTCAGTAAACCATTTACCAGTGGTTTTGGCAATGTGAGCAGGTGCCAGGTCGTGCTGAAAAATGAAATCTTCATCTCCATAAAGCATTTCAGCCGATGGAAGCATGAAGTGCTCCAAAATCTCCTGATAGCTAACTGCATTGACCCTGCCCTTGATTAAACACAGTGGACCAACACCAGCAGCTGACATGGCACCCCACACCATCACTGACTGTGGGTACTTGACACTGGACTTCAGGCATTTTGGCATTTCCTTCTCCCCAGTCTTCCTCCAGACTCTGGCACCTTGATTTCCGAATGACATGCAAAATTTGCTTTCATCAGAAAAAAGTACTTGGGACCACTTAGCAACAGTCCAGTGCTGCTTCTCTGTAGCCCAGGTCAGGCGCCTCTGCCGCTGTTTATGGTTCAAAAGTGGCTTTACCTGGGGAATGCGGCACCTGTAGCCCATTTCCTGCACACGCCTGTGCACGGTGGCTCTGGATGTTTCCACACCAGACTCAGTCCACTGCTTCCTCAGGTTCCCCAAGGTCTGGAATCGGTCCTTCTCCACAATCTTCCTCAGGGTCCGGTCTCCTCTTCTCGTTGTACAGCGTTTTCTGCCACATTGTTTCCTTCCAACAGACTTACCATTGAGGTGCCTTGATACAGCACTCTGGGAACAGCCTATTTGTTGAGAAATTTCTTTCTGGGTCTTACCCTCTTGCTTGAGGGTGTCAATGATGGCCTTCTTGACATCTGTCAGGTCGCTAGTCTTACCCATGAATGGGGGTTTTGAGTAATGAACCAGGCAGGGAGTTTATAAAAGCCTCAGGTATCTTTTGCATGTGTTTAGAGTTAATTAGTTGATTCAGAAGATTAGGGTAATAGGTCGTTTAGAGAACCTTTTCTTGATATGCTAATTTATTGAGACAGGTTTTTTGGGTTATCAGGAGTTGTATGCCAAAATCATCAGTATTAAAACAATAAAAGACCTGACAAATTTCAGTTGGTGGATAATGAATCTATAATATATGAAAGTTTAATTGTAATCATTACATTATGGTAAATAATGAAATTTAACACTATATGCTAATTTTTTGAGAAGGACCTGTATATCTGGTAAAATTACATTGAGAATGGGAAACTCAAGGCAACCAAAGTAGATATTAAAAGTTCTGATAGGACAATAATAATTATATAGATCGTTGGGAGAAGAAGAGATTCGGCATCGACAATAAGGGGGCAAAATGGTACAATTGGTGAAAGGGGAAGCCATAGTAACATAGTAACATAGTTAGTAAGGCCGAAAAAAGACATTTGTCCATCCAGTTCAGCCTATATTCCATCATAATAAATCCCCAGATCTACGTCCTTCTACAGAACCTAATTGTATGATACAATATTGTTCTGCTCCAGGAAGACATCCAGGCCTCTCTTGAACCCCCCGACTGAGTTCGCCATCACCACCTCCTCAGGCAAGCAATTCCAGATTCTCACTGCCCTAACAGTAAAGAATCCTCTTCTATGTTGGTGGAAAAACCTTCTCTCCTCCAGACGCAAAGAATACCCCCTTGTGCCCGTCACCTTCCTTGGTATAAACAGATCCTCAGCGAGATATTTGTATTGTCCCCTTATATACTTATACATGGTTATTAGATCGCCCCTCAGTCGTCTTTTTTCTAGACTAAATAATCCTAATTTCGCTAATCTATCTGGGTATTGTAGTTCTCCCATCCCCTTTATTAATTTTGTTGCCCTCCTTTGTACTCTCTCTAGTTCCATTATATCCTTCCTGAGCACCGGTGCCCAAAACTGGACACAGTACTCCATGTGCGGTCTAACTAGGGATTTGTACAGAGGCAGTATAATGCTCTCATCATGTGTATCCAGACCTCTTTTAATGCACCCCATGATCCTGTTTGCCTTGGCAGCTGCTGCCTGGCACTGGCTGCTCCAGGTAAGTTTATCATTAACTAGGATCCCCAAGTCCTTCTCCCTGTCAGATTTACCCAGTGGTTTCCCATTCAGTGTGTAATGGTGACATTGATTCCTTCTTCCCATGTGTATAACCTTACATTTATCATTGTTAAACCTCATCTGCCACCTTTCAGCCCAAGTTTCCAACTTATCCAGATCCATCTGTAGCAGAATACTATCTTCTCTTGTATTAACTGCTTTACATAGTTTTGTATCATCTGCAAATATCGATATTTTACTGTGTAAACCTTCTACCAGATCATTAATGAATATGTTGAAGAGAACAGGTCCCAATACCGACCCCTGCGGTACCCCACTGGTCACAGCGACCCAGTTAGAGACTATACCATTTATAACCACCCTCTGCTTTCTATCACTAAGCCAGTTACTAACCCATTTACACACATTTTCCCCCAGACCAAGCATTCTCATTTTGTGTACCAACCTCTTGTGCGGCACGGTATCAAACGCTTTGGAAAAATCGAGATATACCACGTCCAATGACTCACCGTGGTCCAGCCTATAGCTTACCTCTTCATAAAAACTGATTAGATTGGTTTGACAGGCGCGATTTCTCATAAACCCATGCTGATATGGAGTTAAACAGTTATTCTCATTGAGATAATCCAGAATAACATCCCTCAGAAACCCTTCAAATATTTTACCAACAATAGAGGTTAGACTTACTGGCCTATAATTTCCAGGTTCACTTTTAGAGCCCTTTTTGAATATTGGCACCACATTTGCTATGCGCCAATCCTGCGGAACAGACCCTGTCGCTATAGAGTCCCTAAAAATAAGAAATAATGGTTTATCTATTACATTACTTAGTTCTCTTAGTACTCGTGGGTGTATGCCATCCGGACCCGGAGATTTATCTATTTTAATCTTATTTAGCCAGTTTCGCACCTCTTCTTGGGTTAGATTGGTGACCCTTAATATAGGGTTTTCATTGTTTCTTGGGATTTCACCTAGCATTTCATTTTCCACCGTGAATACCGTGGAGAAGAAGGTGTTTAATATGTTAGCTTTTTCCTCGTCATCTACAACCATTCTTTCCTCACTATTTTTTAAGGGGCCTACATTTTCAGTTTTTATTCTTTTACTATTGATATAGTTGAAGAACAGTTTGGGATTAGTTTTACTCTCCTTAGCAATGTGCTTCTCTGTTTCCTTTTTGGCAGCTTTAATTAGTTTTTTAGATAAAGTATTTTTCTCCCTATAGTTTTTTAGAGCTTCAATGGTGCCATCCTGCTTTAGTAGTGCAAATGCTTTCTTTTTACTGTTAATTGCCTGTCTTACTTCTTTGTTTAGCCACATTGGGTTTTTCCTATTTCTAGTCCTTTTATTCCCACAAGGTATAAACCGCTTACAGTGCCTATTTAGGATGTTCTTAAACATTTTCCATTTATTATCTGTATTCTTATTTCTGAGGATATTGTCCCAGTCTACCAGATTAAGGGCATCTCTAAGCTGGTCAAACTTTGCCTTCCTAAAGTTCAGTGTTTTTGTGACTCCCTGACAAGTCCCCCTAGTGAAAGACAGGTGAAACTGTACAATATTGTGGTCGCTATTTTCTAGATGCCCGACCACCTGCAGATTTGTTATTCTGTCAGGTCTATTAGATAGTATTAGGTCTAAAAGTGCTGCTCCTCTGGTTGGATTCTGCACCAATTGTGAAAGATAATTTTTCTTGGTTATTAGCAGAAACCTGTTGCCTTTATGGGTTTCACAGGTTTCTGTTTCCCAGTTAATATCCAGGTAGTTAAAGTCCCCCATAACCAGGACCTCATTATGGGTTGCAGCTTCATCTATCTGCTTTAGAAGTAGACTTTCCATGGTTTCTGTTATATTTGGGGGTTTGTAACAGACCCCAATGAGAATTTTGTTACCATTTTTCCCTCCATGAATTTCGACCCATATGGACTCGACATCCTCATTTCCTTCGCTAATATCCTCCCTTAAAGTGGACTTTAGACAAGACTTTACATAGAGACAAACCCCTCCTCCTCTCCGATTTTTACGATCCTTTCTAAACAGACTGTAACCCTGTAAGTTAACTGCCCAGTCATAGCTTTCATCTAACCATGTCTCGGTTATTCCCACTATGTCAAAGTTACCTGTAGATATTTCTGCTTCTAGTTCTTCCATCTTGTTTGTCAGGCTTCTGGCGTTTGCAAGCATGCAGTTTAGAGGATTTTGTTTTGTTCCAATCTCCTCGCTGTGGATTGTTTTAGAAATGTTCTTACCTCCCTTCTGAGTTTGTTTTCCTGGATCTTCTTTGTTCAAGTCTAATGTTTTTCTTCCCGTCCCCTCTAAGCCATGTAGATCACTATTGAAAAGTGACACCATAATAAAGAAAAGGGAAGTTGATGTAATTGCCTTGCCCAAAGTAAGGCAATTCTGAATTAGAGGATCAGGAGACATAAAATGAAGATATGGAGGACCAGACAACAAAGAGCATATCGCTCAGAGGTTAATTGACTGAAATGGTGAGAGGAGAAACAGAATTGTAAATTGGGAGTATAGGGAATTGATGATCTGGGTAATGGAATGTTGGTGGAGAAGTGAACACAAAACAGAGGCTGGCAGTCAAGAGCCGCAAATTTAAGACAGTGACATGTGAGATAGGAAACATGGAGTCTAGAGTGAAGATTGTGGGGACAATAATAAAGAGGCAGTGATTACAGGGAATTGGGAACATTGAAAATAGCCAGGGAAGTAATGAGGCATCAAGATATCAATATCAAGAATGAGGGGGGGTGAGGACACAGAAACCATTGACCTGAAGTATCAACTGCAGGAAATAGACAAAAGAGTTTTTACACAGAAGTCTTATAGAGGACACATTTCATATTTACCATTGTCTATTCCTGGCATTTTCTATATATAGTTATGCTGGTATCTACAAGAACTATGTAGAGCTTTAAAACAGCGTGGCCCTTATTTATACCAAACATTTCCCTGTACAAAATGTCCTGATCCCGAGTTTTGATAAACAGAGAAACCATGATAAGGTCACGTGCATAATGAACGCTGGACCATCGACGGGGGCACTTTTCATGCCTCTGTGATGGTACACTGCAGTGGGGCTTGATGTGGGGGCAGATGTGGTTCTGGTCTGGATTAACTCTATTGAAGATCCAATTGGAGCACCGGTAGCCACATATGAGATCTTTACATATATAGATTTCTATAAGGTTCGTGCCTAGGTAGTAGGTGGATGACGAGAAAAATGGATTGAGCGCATTTTTTCACTTTTCTCTTTTTCATTTGGTTAGTCAGAATCTATTCTCATGAATATCACAGAAGCATTAGCAAACAGATGAGTAGTAAATGTCCAGTGTGACACGTAATCCCTATCTTCTACAATGAATGAGAAGGTAGTGAGGGGAGTAGCTATAGATGGTGCAGCGGTATAGCAGTTCGCTGGTGCCTTTGGGGGCTCAGAGATACCATTGCCAGTGTTATAAATGACACTAGGAGGTGCGTACAGATTTTGCATTGGGGCCCAGTAGCGTTACTATATGCCAATGGAAACAGGAACATTATGGATCTGATTCATCAAGAAGTTTTCGCTGTTTTTCTGACATAAATTGCTTGAAATGTCACTAAATTTTTACACATCTTATAGTTTTACACCAGTCCCAGCCAGCTCAACCAAGTTTCTAAAAAGTGGGACTGGCATGTCAGAGCATGGCCAGCAAATTCATCACGATTTATGCTACAAAAGTGGCATCATTTAGTACATAAATTTACTCCTATCTCTGACTTTAGCCACCGATGTTGGCTCTATCTGCACTTCCACCCCCTTGAGAGGCGTACAGACTCATACTGGCAACGTGAGTACAGTCTGACCAGGCGGAAGAATGAGTTTAGCAGCTGCAGGAACCATCACCTTTCCCAGAACTTTTCCTTCGCTTGACGTTTCCTGGGCCTGGGCAGCCTGTATCGGTTGCTGAAATACCTTTCTCTGGGGGGTTCGCGGGCTCCAACGGTCCAGAAAGGCCTCTTGCGGCTCACTGATCAGGAGAGATCCGATTTCTTTCAGTACATTCATCTCTAGAGACACAGCAGGCCTGCTGCCGACATGTCCGACGACCAACACGACCCCTTTTCAGCCCACATCCTTTCCGCACACATCTCCATCCAGACCACCCTTGCGACCCGGATGGGCAACTGGTTGGCTGCCGCCAGTCTGATCACTGGGCCCCACTTTGGCCACAACACGTCTGGAAAATGATGTCTAAAGTACGCTTCCGGCATGGTGGTCACTTGCGATTCAGTATCAATTACGCAAAGGGCGGCTCTCCCATTCACTTCAGCCCAGACGGTAGGGCTACTAGAGATTAAACCTTCAAGCTCCGGGCGGCGTCCCCCAGCCATAGAGCCCACTAGTTTAATGGCTGCAGGGTAGGGACTGTCCCCGTCTTGCACACCCTGGGGCATAGTGTCCAGTGTTCCCACACTTGAAAGAGGTCGGATTCTACTCAGCACGGGTCTGGCTTTTTCCCTAACAAGGCTCGACAAATAAGCGGGACTCTGACTCGCTCCTTTCTCTTGAGGTATTTTGGGCTGAAGCAGGCACTCTTCTAAGGCTGGACCACTCTTCTTGCATTTCCCATATTTCCTTCCGGACTTCTCAGGCCCATTCAGGTTCGCCGCGGGCGGGGTGGGTACCTCATTGCTCCGGAGCATCCCTGCCAAGGCTGCTGTCCCCTGTTCCTGCTCTCTCACGCGCTCTTCCTCCCCAATTTCTAACAAGGTCATACGAGGTTTGGTACGCAGGCACTCTCGCAAAGCTTGCTTAAGCTGAGGCCCGCCACAAACTGATCCCTCAGTATCACCTCAGGGGGTCCCACTCCTATAGCTCCCACATCATCCCGTTTAGTGATATATACACATTCACCTCCTGCAGCGCATTAATGTACTGACTCACAGACTCCCCCTCCCTCTGGACGCGGTGAAACAGTCGCATCCGTAATTCCCCAACATTGGTGGGATCCCCATGCATCTCTTTCAGAATCTGCATCACCTTGTCCAGAGTATCCCGTTCATGGGGGGGACGAAACATCACAGAACACCAATCCTCATTGTCCAGTGCCATCACAGCAATTACCGCTTGCATAGCAGGGGTCATGGGGTGCTTCCTCAACATGCTTTTAATCCGCTCGGTCCAGTCCCACAGTATTAGATTATCCCCCGTGAATTTTGGAAGATTGCTGAGCATGGCCCCCAGTGGCAAGCTAAACCTCGGGGCACTCATGATAGATTGATCTGCTGCCTCTGCGTTCGTGGACTGCATCCTGCAGACTACGCCAAATGTAAGCAGGAACTAGGATGCAGGGATGCAGAGCAAGGGTTAACAAGAGTGCGGTTTAATTTACAGCAATGAACTCCTTGCAGGGAGATAACAGAGGGATAACAGGGAGGTAACAGGGAGAGGGAAAGCAGGTGAAAACAGTGTAATTGCGATACAACACAACAGTCTTGCTATCAAATTCAACTTATCGCGACTTACGCTTTCCTTTAGTCGCGTGCAGTCCAATGGGTGACGGAATACCGGCGGAAGCAGATACTGTGTCTTCAGGCTTCCCCACCCAACACATGGTCCGCTTCTGACAGCAACAGGTGGTCACTGGTATTGCCCGTTGAGCCCCTAGTCCATTAATCTGCAGAGCCGAAGTGTGAAGCTCTGCACAAGTCTCTGCTCGGATAGCTGGATACACACCCCACGATGCTGCTCCTGGTGCTCGTTCCTCATTGCACCCACGCCGCGCTACTTCACTCAGCGCCCGACTCTCTGCGCGCTCACTGATAATCAGGAGCCCTCACTAAACCCTTCCCCAGTCTCTGCTCCACGCTTCACCTCACTTCACAGAGCGCAGTCGGCCCCAGCCTTGTCCTTCCTCCAGCGGGAGCTCTTTTCCCGCGCTACACTCTTTTTCCCTGCTTACCACACCCCTTCTCTCCAGGTCATGGGTCTTGTCCCATTTCCTTCCCCTGCAACACTGGAAGCAGCCTTGGCAGTTCTGGACCCAGTATTGCACAGGTACCCAGAGCCTGGTCTTCCTTCTTACACGTGTCGACTACGCCAAGTGTAACATGCCGTGGGCGAGGGACTCATCTCCTGTGCCCCAGCACGTTACTTGAAAATGGCGTTCCTGGCTGGGTGTGTGGACTTGTGCTGTGAGAGCGCTACATTCGTGAAGGCCGCATGTCACCTATGACGCTAGTTTGCCAGGACCAGATGTTAACCAGTTTATGAAAGGAGACCACCAGTTCTTAACAAATGATGCTTTACTAAACAGTCATTGCATGGTAACTATGCATTGGCAACTATGTACATAGGATAGCAGGTACATAACTTCTCGCACATTTCTTCATTAATAGTGAGCATCTCAATACACAATCCCATTACTTCCTTAGCCTCACACATTCCTGGCTCTACTGGTCTCATTTCCTTCACCACCACCCAGCTTAGCACCACAGTACAGTCCGTGACAGTCATTTCTTCTTCCAGCGGTTATGCATCTGATTCTTATAATAGAGAATGTTTGCCACTATTGCCAGACTCAGCTTCAAGCTCTTTGACGCTTAGGAAACTTCCTCCCCTGGCACTTCCTTCGCCTCGCACTCTATTCTGTCCTGGCCTGCTACCTTAAAGAGCTGTAAGCTACTCAGGGCTGTGCTGCTAGGTGTACCTTCCCCAGACCCTTTTCACTTGGTCACTCTGCTCTCTGGTCAATCCTCTGAGCTGGCACCAAGGTCAGACTGGCCTGGCGGGATATCGGGGAAATCACCGGTGGGCCCTTGGCTGCAGGAAGAAGGAGAAGAGGAGAAGAAGGAAAAAAGTCTGTGGTTTTTATGGACGCAGGCCCTTTAACAGTGCAGACAGAGTATGTGCAGGTGTGCGCGCACGCAGCGGGTCATTACCTGAACCGCTAGGGCCACATCCCGATCAATACTGAAGAGTGGAGTGTGCACCCATCGTCACTGGTGTATGACGTCAGTGTCATACGCCGCATGCGACAGGTGCATACATTCACCACTGGCCTCTGCTACGTCGGTGGCCATTTTACTATGAGCGCACAGGACCTGCAGAGGATAAGGACATCGCCGGGAGCACAGGCAGGTAAGAGGAATCCTTTTTTTTCCTCCTCTCTCTCTCTCTCTGCATGAGGCCAGGACAAGAAGCCAGGATGGATACACATGGGGTCCCAGGATGGATACACTTGGGGGACAGGATGGATACACATGGGGGGCAGGATGGATACACATGGGGGGCCAAGATGGATGCACATGGGGTGCCTGGATGGATTTATGAGGGGCAGGACAAGGGGCCAGAATGGATACATATGGGGGGCCAGGATGGGAATATGGGGGCCCAGGATGCATATATATGGGGACCAGGATGGATTTATGGGGGGGCAGGACAAGGGACCAGGGTTCTTATATATGATGGGCCAGAATGCATATATGGGGCGGCCAGGATGGATATATGGGGGGCAGGATGAATATATATGGGGGGGCAGGATGGATATATATGAGGGGGCCAGAATGGATATATGTGGGAGGGACAGGACAAGGATCCAGGATGGATATATGGTACAGCCAGGATGCATATATATGGGGAGCCAAGATGGATTTATGGGGGAGGGGGGGCAGGACAAGGGACCAGGATGCATATATGGTGGGCCAGGATGCATATATGGGGGGAACAGGATAGATATATAGGGAGGGGTCAGGATTGATATATATGGGGGGGGGCAGGTTGCATATATGGGGGGGCCAGGTTGCATATATGGGGGGCAGGACAAGAGACCAGGACACATATATATGGGGGGGCAGGAGATGCATATATTTATAGGGGTTGCCAGGATGGATAGAAGAGGGAGCCAGTACAAGGGACCAGGAAGGATATATGGGGTTCCAATAGAGATATATGGTGGGGGGGGAGGGGGTGGAGCAGGACAAGGGACATATGAGGGCCAGTATGTATAGCTGGGGGGCAGGATGGATATCTGGGGGCCAAGCTGGACAAGGTACACAGGGGGCCAGGTTGGGGCATATTATAAAATAAAGGGGACCAGGATGGGGCATATTATAAAATATAGGGGGCCAGACTGGGCGAGATAATTAAAGGGAACTAGGATGAGGGACTTAATTAGTATTTGAGGGCCAGAATGAGGAGCATGCTATATTAGTTTATGGTGAAAAGTGGGGAACATAATTTCTTTAGGGTCCAATTATGGACATTATTACTACTGTAATATAATTTACTTTTTAGGAAATGGTTTTCCATGGAGAGAACAAAAGGGAGGTCCTTTTACTGCGTTGATTTTTTTTCTTCATCTGACGTAATATAGAAGTGATGGAAAAAGTAGGGAATGTGCTCTGGAAGCGATCAGCTATTGATGACTGTGTGTTATTTTTTGCAGAGACGAGTGCTGGCTGGAAGAAGTGATGGCGATCTGTGCTGGTTGAATAAGAAAAGCGAAGATGAAGGACTTCAACTACAGACATCACTGGTGAGTCAGTATATTACATGTACACGCACACTATGCACTATATACACACTTGTTCTCAAAAGTTTACATACCCCGGCAGAATTTTTGCTTTCTTGGTCTTTTTTTCAGAGAATATGAATGATAACACCAAAACTGTTTCTCCACTCATTGTTAGTGTTTGGGTGAAGCCATTGATTGTTAAACTACTGTGTTTTCTCTTTTTAAATCATAATGACAAACCCAAAAGTTCACATACCCCATTTTTTAATGCCGTGTATTGCCCCCTCCAACATCAATGACAGCTTGAAGTCTTTTGTGGTAGTTGTGGATGAGGTTCTTTATTTTCTCAGATGGAAAAGCTGCCCACTCTTCTTGGCAAAAAACCTCCAGTTCCTGTAAACTCCTAGGCTGTCTAGCATGAACTGTGCACTTGAGATCTCCCCAGAGTGGCTCAATAATATTGAGGTCAGAAGATTGAAATAGCCACTCCAGAACCTTCACTTTGCTCTGCTGTAGCAAATGACAGGTCGACTTCGCCTTGTGTTTTGGATCATTGTCATGTTGGAACGTCCAAGTATGTCACATGCGCAGCTTCCAGGCTGAAGAGTGCAAATTTGCAACCAATATTTGCTGATAACGTGCTGCATTCATCTTTCCTTTAATTTTGACCAAGTTTCCTGTGCCTTTGTAACTCACACATCCCCAAAACATCAGCGATCCACCTCTGTGCTTTACAGTAGGAATGGTGTTCCCTTAATCATAGGCCTTGTTGACCTCTCTCCAAATGTAGCATTTATGGTTGTGGCTAAAAAGTTCCATTTTGGTCTCATCACTCCAAGTTACCTTATTCCAGAAGTTTTGAAGCTTGTCTTTGTGTTGTTTTGCGTATTGTAGGTGAGATACTTTGTGGCATTTGCGCAGTAATGGCTTTCTTCTGGTGATTCGACCATGCAGCATTTTTCTTCAAGTGCCTCCTTATTGTACATCTTAAAACAGCCACAGCAATAGTTTTCAGAGAGTCCTGTATTTCAGCCAGGGCCGGACTGGCCATCTGGCAATACTGGCAAATGCCAGAAGGACCTGTTTGGTCATAGGCCGCCTTGTCTGTTGTGTTGTTAACAGAATCGGTTTTCTCAAGACACCCATATTATTAAGAGTTGTGATGGAGCACAAAGTCGTTGACTCCGTCACTTACCCAGCGGGCCACAGGAATCCTTAGAAATATTGGTCTTGTAGTAAATCTTGCTTTCCTTCATCCAGGGTAATATTAGTACCGTAATATATTCCATCTGGTGATTGAGGATGGGGACAGCATGGGCCTGTGTAATTTCACATGCCAGGGCCAAATTTCAGTCCTAGTCCGTACCTGATGTTATTTGTGGGTTTTTCTTTGCATCCGGAACAATTTTCCTGGCAGTTGAGGACATTTTTGTTGGTTTACCTGATTGTGGTTTTATTTCTCCAGAGCCCCTGATTTTCCATATGTTAATCACAGTTTTAACGATGCTGAATGGCATTTTCAATTCCTTGGATATCTTTTGCATCCCTTTCCTATTTTATACAGTTCAATTATTATTATTATTATTATTAACTACCATTTCCAGTAGATCCGTTGACAATTCTTTTGCTTTCCCCATGACTCACAATCCAGAAATGTCAGTGGCTGGATGAAAGATGCAAGAGTCTGTCTGGATCCCAGAAACTCACTCAGCTTTTATGCACACACACTGATTACAAGCAAACAGGTCACAAGTGAGGATGTTGCATTAAGTAGTCATTCAAACCCATTTAAGTCAACTTCTTTGCATGTTATCAGGCCAAAATCACCAGGGTATGTAAACTTTTGATCAGGAACATTTGGATGTTTTGGGTTGTTATTATGATTTAAAAAGAGAAAACACAGTAGTTTGACAATAAATGGCTTCACCCAACCACTAACCATGAGTGGAGAAAAAGTTTTGGTGTTATCATTCATATTCTCTGAAAAAAAGCCAAGAAAGCAAAAATTCTGCCAGGGTATGTAAACATTTTAGCAAAACTGTACTGTGTACAGATCTCCTGTGTATAATGTCACTGGTGATCACTGTATTACCTGTACACTATATGCTATATACAGAGGTCCTGTGCATAATGTCACTGGTTATCACTGTATTACCTGTATACTGACACTATATACAGAGCTCCTGTGTATAATGTCACTGGTGGTCACTGTATTAACTGTACACTGACACTATATATAGAGCTCCTGTGTATAATGTCACTGGTGATCACTGTAGTACCTGTACCCTGACACTATATACAGAACTCCTGCGTATAATGTCACTGGTGATCCCTGTATTACCTGTACACTGACACTATATCCATAGCTCCTGTGTATAATGTTGCCTGTGATCACTGTACTATCTGTACACTGACACTATATACAGAGCTCTTGTGTATAATGTCACTGTTGATCACTTCATTACCTGTATACTGACACTATATACAGAGCTCCTGTGTATAATGTCACTGGTGATCACCGTATTATCTGAACACTGACACTATATACAGAGCTCCTGTGTATAATGTAACTGGTGATCACTGTAGTAACTATACACTGACACTATATACAGAGCTCTTGTGTATAATGTCACTGGTGATCCCTGTATTATCTGCACACTGACACTATATACAGAGCTCTTGTTTATAATGTCACTGGTGATTACTGTATTACCTGTACACTGACACTATATACAGAGGTACTTTGTATAATGTCACTGGTGGTAATAACAGTGTTGTTAGTATTGTGGTTTGTATTCATGATCAGCTTTGTAGTATTCGGTCACTATGTGGTGGTAGTTTGTGGTCTGGTCACAGTGTGGCAATATGTCTCCTTGTATGTGGTATTATTTGGTCCCTATATGCTGGTAATATGTCATATTATTCGGCCACTATGTGGTGGTAATATGTGGTCTGATCATGGTGTGGCGGTATTTGTCCCTTGCATGTAGTATTATTCGGTCACTATGTGGTCTGGTCATGGTATGGTGGTATTTCTTCCCTGTATGTGGTAATACTGGTTTTGATATTGGGCAGGGGTGGGGAACCTTTTTCCAGCTGGGGGCCATTTGGAAATTTCTACCATCATTCGGAGGCCACACAAAAATGATCACCTTGAAAATTACCCCGGTATATTTAGTTAAACTATTGATTACGGAACTCACCCTTAATGTGATGGTTGGAGCTGCTTCTCTTTAGTGCAGCTGTGATGTTAGGTGATACTGATCATGTTGCTTCTTCCAGCTGCTTTTCCAGGTTTGTGCCGGCCAGAAGAGCAGTCAATTTTTGTCATAAGTTTTGTAAATCATATACATCGCATAGTAGACGTTGGATCTACTGTATATACATCACATAGGAGATGCTGAGACAGCTGTATATACACCACATAGGAGACGTTGGGACTGCTGTATATACATCACACAGGAGACGCTGAGACTGCTGTATCTATATCATATAGAGGACGCTGAGACAGCTGTATATACATCACATGGGAGACACAGGAACTGTTGTATATACATCACATAGCAAACACAATAACTGCTGTATATACATCACACAGGAGATGCAAGGACTGCTGTATATACAGTACAGACCAAAAGTTTGGACACACCTTCTCATTTAAACATTTTTCTGCATTTTCATGACTATGGAAATTGCAAATTTACACTGAAGGCATCAAAACTTTAAGAAATGAAGGTCAGTCAGTCCGAAAAATTGGGAAAACTTTGAAAGTGTCCCCAAGTGCAGTGGAAAAAACCATGAAGCGCTACAAGGAAACTGGCTCACATGAGGACCACCCCAGGAAAGGAAGACCAAGAGTCACCTCTGCTTCTGAGGATAAGTTTATCCGAGTCACTAGCCTCAGAAATCGCAGGTAAACAGCAGCTCAGATTAGAGACCAGGTCAATGCCACACAGAGTTCTAGCAGCAGAAACATCTCTACAACAACTGTTAAGAGGAGACTTTGTGCAGCAGGCCTTCATGGTAAAATAGCTGCTAGGAAACCACTGCTAAGGACAGGCAACAAGCAGTAGAGGCTTGTTTGGGCTAAAGAACATAAGGAATGGACATTAGACCAGTGGAAATCTGTGCGTTGGTCTGATGAGTCCAAATTTGAGATCTTTGGTTCCAACCACCGTGTCTTTGTGCGACGCAGAAAAGGTGAACGGATGGACTCTATACCACCGTGAAGCATGGAGGAGGTGGTGTGATGGTGTGGGGGTGCTTTGCTGGTGACACTATTGGGGATTTATTCAAAATTGAAGGCATACTGAACCAGCATGGCTACCAGAGCATCTTGCAGCGGCATGCTATTCAATCCGGTTTGAGTTTAGTTGGACCATCACTTATTTTTCAACAGGACAATGACCCCAAACACACCTCCAGGCTGTGTAAGGGCTATTTGACCAAGAAGGAGAATGATGGGGTGCTACGCCGGATGACTTGGCCTCCACAGTCACCAGACCTGAACCCAATCGAGATGGTTTGGGGTGAGCTGGACCGCAGCGTGAAGGCAAAAGGGTCAACAAGTGCTAAGCATCTCTGGGAACTCCTTCAAGATGGTTGGAAGACCATTTCCGGTGACTACCTCTTGAAGCTCATCAAGAGAATACCAAGAGTATGCAAAGCATTCATCTAAGCAAAAGGTGGCTACTTTGAAGAACCTACAGTAGAATATAAGACATATTTTCAGTTATTTCACACTTTTTTGTTAAGTACATAATTCCACATGTGTTAATTCATAGTTTTGATGCCTTCAATGTGAATTTACAATTTTCATAGTCATGGAAATACAGAAAAATCTTTAAATGAGAATGTGTGTCCAAACTTTTGGTCTGTACTGTACATCCCACAGGAGATGCTGGGACTGCTGTGTATATCACACAGGAGATGCTGGGACTGCTGTATATACATCACACAGGAGACGCTGGGACTGCTGTATATACATCACATAGGAGGAGCTGGGACTGCTGTACATACATAACATAGGAAACATTGAGACTGCTATATATGCATCACAGGAGACTCTGGAGTCATATAAATTACAGGAGGGGCTGGGGGAGCATAGACATCACAGGAGATGCTGGGACATATTCATCACCGGGGAGGCTGGGGGGATAGACATCACTGAGAGGCTATATACATCACTAGGAAGCACAGACAGCACTGGGGGTATATAAGTCACTGGGGGGAATATACATCACTGGTGGGGTCACATACATCACTGGGGGCTATATATTACAGGTGGGGGATCAACAGCAATTTTGGGGTAAATGCAGCACTGGGGAATATACACATCACTTGGGGGCACATACAGCCATTGGGGGATATACAGCACTGGGGGGGACAGGCATCGCCAGGGAGGCACATAGATCACCGGTGTGGGGGCTCATAGATCACCAAGATGCACATAGCTGGAGGGGACAGATCACATGGGGTACATAGATCACAGGGGGCACAAAGCTGGGAGCCACAGATATCACAGGGGTGCACATAGCTGGGGTGCACAGAGATCACAGGAGGCATATAGCTTGGGGCACAGATCAAGAGGGGAGGGGGTACATAGCTCGAGGGCACAGATCACAGGCGGCACATAATGGAAGGATATAATGGAACTAGAGAGAGTACAAAGGAGGGCAACAAAATTAATAAAGGGGATGGGAGAACTACAATACCCAGATAGATTAGCGAAATTAGGATTATTTAGTCTAGAAAAAAGATGACTAAGGGGCGATCTAATAACCATGTATAAGTATATAAGGGGACAATACAAATATCTCGCTGAGGATCTGTTTATACCAAGGAAGGTTACGGGCACAAGGGGGCATTCTTTGCGTCTGGAGGAGAGAAGGTTTTTCCACCAAGATAGAAGAGGATTCTTTACTGTTAGGGCAGTGAGAATCTGGAATTGCTTGCCTGAGGAGGTGGTGATGGCGAACTCAGTCGAGGGGTTCAAGAGAGGCCTGGATGTCTTCCTGGAGCAGAACAATATTGTAACATACAATTATTAGGTTCTGTAGAAGGACGTAGATCTGGGGATTTATTATGATGGAATATAGGCTGAACTGGATGGACAAATGTCTTTTTTCGGCCTTACTAACTATGTTACTATGTTACATAGCTGGAGGGCACAGAGATCACAGTTGTCATACAGCTGGGGGCACAGAGATCACAGGGAGCACAAAGCTGGAGGGCAAAGAGGTCAAAGGGGGGCATATAGCTGGAGGGCACAGAAATCACAGAGGGGCCTATAGCTGGGGGCACAGAAATCACGTGGTAAATAGCTGGGGGAACAGGGATCACAGGGGGGGCATATAGCTATGGGGCACAGAGATCACAGGGCACATAGTTTGGTCCACAGAGATCACAGGGGGGCACAGATCATATGGGGCACATAGCTGTGAGGCACAAAGATCACAGGGTGTCATATAGTTGGGGGGGCACAGATCACAGGGGGGCACAGATCACATGGAGGCACATAGCTGAGGGGCACAGAGATCAAAGGGGGGCATATAGCTTAATAGCTGGGGGGACACATAGATCACAGGGGGGCACATATCACCAGTAGAAAAGCACAGAGCTGCTGGTACAGAGATCCCTGGGGAGGCACAGAGCTGCTGGCACAGAGATCACTCTGGACTTGGCAGCTGCAGCAGCTCCTCTTCTAGCATTGGGTGCTAACCCCACCCCGACAACATCATCATTCATGTGCAGGGCAGGCAGCGCTCTATAATGAACGCTACGTGGCGTGCACTTGGGGGCTAGGCTAGGTTCACATCGCGTTAGGGCATTCCGTTTAACGGATCCGTTAAACAGATGCCCTAACGATGTGTCCCAAATTGTCTTATTTTTTGCTATTGCGCTAATGCACACGTTAACAAGGTTGCATTGTGTCAGCATGCGTTAGCAATAGAGTTCAATGCACAGCGAATGCTTCCGTTCACTGTGCGTTTGCCGTAATGTACCCGAAAATGCAGTAGACTGCGTTCAAAGGTGCATCACAAAGTAATGGACCATGCCGATTTTGAAATGTGTTTGGATGCATTACACTAATTGAAGTCTATGGGCGTGTTAACCCCTTACCGGCATCGGACGTACTATACCGTCCGATGCCGGCTCCCCTGCTTTGATGCAGGGCTCCGCGGTGAGCCCGCATCAAAGCCGGGACATGTCAGCTGTTTTGAACAGCTGACATGTGCCCGTAATAGGCGCGGGCAGAATCGCGATCTGCCCGCACCTATTAACTAGTTAAATGCCGCTGTCAAACGCAGACAGCGGCATTTAACTACTGCTTCTGGCCGGGCGGCCGGAAATGACGTCATCGCCGACCCCCGTCACATGATCGGGGGTCGGCGATGCGTCTCCATTGTAACCATAGAGGTCCTTGAGACCTCTATGGTTACTGATCGCCGGTGGCTGTGAGCGCCACCTTGTGGTCGGCGCTCACAGCACACCTGCAATTCTGCTACATAGCAGCGATCTGATGATCGCTGCTATGTAGCAGAGGCGATCGAGTTGTGCCTGCTTCTAGCCTCCCATGGAGGCTATTGAAGCATGGCAAAAGTAAAAAAAAAAAGTTAAAAAAAAATGTGAAAAAAATAAAAAAAATATAAAAGTTTAAATCACCCCCCTTTCGCCCCAATCAAAATAAATGAATTAAAAAAAAAATCAAATCTACACATATTTGGTATCGCCGTGCTCAGAATCGCCCGATCTATCAACTAAAAAAAAGCATTAACCTGATCGCTAAACAACGTAGCGGGAAAAAAATTTGAAACGCCAGAATTACGTTTTTTTGGTCGCCGCGACATTGCATTTAAATGCACCGAAATGCTATCATTAAAAACGTCATCTCGGCACGCAAAAAATAAGCCCTCAACCGACCCCAGATCACGAAAAATGGAGACGCTACGAGTATCGGAAAATGGCGCAATTTTTTTTTTTTTTTTAGCAAAGTTTGGAATTTTTTTCACCACTTAGGTAAAAAATAACCTAGACATGTTTGGTGTCTATGAACTCGTAATGACCTGGAGAATCATAATGGCAGGTCATTTTAAGCATTTAGTGAACCTAGCAAAAAAGCCAAACAAAAAACAAGTGTGGGACTGCACTTTTTTTTGCAATTTCACCCCACTTGGAATTTTTTTCCCGTTTTCTAGTACACGACATGCCAAAACCAATGATGTCGTTCAAAAGTTCAACTCGTCCCGCAAAAAATAAGCCCTCACATGGCCAAATTGACGGAAAAATAAAAAAGTTATGGCTTTGGGAAGGAGGGGAGCGAAAAACGAACACGGAAAAACAAAAAAACCCACGGTCAAGAAGGGGTTAATGGATCCGTTACATAGAATGCCCTTTTTTTTTTAATCGTATGAACATATATTTTAACATCATATAAGAATAAATAACAAACAATAAACAGTGACTGAAAAAAAACAAAGGAACAGAAATCAGAGTCGGATATTGAGGTTTTCTATGCGTGCAATAACATTGTCATTTCCAGTGTAGAAATCATTCTTGTCACCAGTATAAGATCTGAGGGGACATTCCTTGACAATGTGCTGAATTGTTTGACGGTTAGCTCCACAGTCACAGGCAGGAGCGTCAGATTTTCCCCACTTATGCATAAGATCTGCACAGACACCAAAGTTTGTTCTGATACGATTCAAAGTGACCCAGGTTTTCCTTGGTAGATTGAAGCCTGGCGGTGGATTTTAAAAGTGAGGAAACGTTGATGATAGTGTTGGCCCCCTTAAAAATAGTCTGGGTGAAATAGTGGATGAGGATGAGGAAAAAGCCAATATGCTAAATTACTTTTTTTCATCAGTATTTACACAAGAAAATCCCATGGCAGACAATATGATCAGTGATAACAAAAATTCTCCATTAAATGTCACCTGCTTAACCCAGCAGGAAGTACGTCGACGACTAAAAATCACTAAAATTGACAAATCTCGGGGCCCGGATGGGATACACCCCCGAGTACTGCAGGAATTATGTACAGTCATTGATAGACCATTATTTTTAATCTTTAAAGACTCCATAATAACAGGGTCTGTACCACAGGACTGGCATATAGAAAATGTGGTGCCAATATTCAAAAAGGGGACAAAAACTGAACTCGGTAATTATAGGCCAGTAAGCTTAACCTCTACTGTGGGTAAAATCCTGGAGGGCATTCTAAGGGATGCTATACTGGAGTATCTGAAGAGGAATAACCTCATGACCCAGTATCAGCACGGGTTTACTAGGGACCGTTCATGTCAGACTAATCTGATCAGCTTCTATGAAGAGGTAAGTTCCGGACTGGACCAAGGGAACCCAGTGGACGTAGTGTATATGGACTTTTCAAAAGCTTTTGATACGGTGCCACACAAAAGGTTGATACGTAAAATTAGAATAATGGGGATAGGGGAAAATATGTGTAAGTGGGTTAAAAGTTGGCTCAGGGATAGGAAACAAAGGGTGGTTATAAATGGAGCACACTCGGATTGGGTCGCGGTTAGCAGTGGGGTACCACAGGGGTCAGTATTGGGCCCTCTTCTTTTTAACATATTTATTAATGACCTTGTAGGGGGCATTCAGAGCAGAATTTCAATATTTGCAGATGACACTAAACTCTGCAGGGTAATCAATACAGAGGAGGACAATTTTATATTACAGGATAATTTATGTAAACTAGAAGCTTGGGCTGATAAATGGCAAATGAGTTTTAATGGGGATAAAAGGTCATGCACTTGGGGAGAAGTAATAAGATGTATAACTATGCGCTTAATTCTAAAACTCTGGGCAAAATGAAAAAGACCTGGGTGTATGGGTGGATGACAAACTCATGTTCAGTGGCTAGTGTCAGGCAGCTGCTACAAAGGCAAATAAAATAATGGGATGCATTAAAAGAGGCATAGATGCACATGAGGAGAACATAATTTTATCTCTATACAAGTCACTTGTTCGACCACACTTAGAATACTGTGCACAGTTCTGGTCTCCGGTGTATAAGAAAGACATAGCTGAACTAGAGCGGGTGCAGAGAAGAGCAACCAAGGTTATTAGAGGACTGGGGGGTCTGCAATACCAAGATAGGTTATTACACTTGGGGCTATTTAGTTTGGAAAAACGAAGGCTAAGGGGTGATCTTATTTTAATGTATAAATATATGAGGGGACAGTACAAAGACCTTTCTGATGATCTTTTTAATCATAGACCTGAGAAAGGGACAAGGGGGGCATCCTTTACATCTGGAGGAAAGAAAGTTTAAGTATAATAACAGACGAGGATTCTTTACTGTAAGAGCAGCGAGACTATGGAACTCTCTGCCGTATGATGTTGTAATGAGTGATTCATTACTTAAATTTAGGAGGGGATTGGATACCTTTCTTAAAAAGTATAATGTTGCAGGTTATATATACTAGATTCCTTGATAGGGCGTTGATACAGGGAACTAGTCTGATTGCCGTATGTGAAGTCAGGAAGGAATTTTTTTCCCCAAAGTGGAGCTTACTATTTGCCACATGGGTTTTTTTTTTGCCTTCCTCTGGATCAACATGTTAGGGCATGTTAGGTTAGGCTATGGGTTAAACTAGATGGACTTAAAGTCTTCCTTCAACCTTAATAACTATGTTACTACCATATGTTTGAGGCTCACCGTCTACTGCACTGACCCAAAGTTCACTCCATTTCTCTTCTAAATTGAAATCATGTTCATACAGGGTAATTGCGGTTCGGATGGGTGGATGTGTTGATTTCAGTCACTGTATTTTAACATCTTGGATATTTTGATGTATTGGGAGATTTTCATTATTCACCACTTTGGTGTATTCTTTAAGTAGGAGCTTTTGTCTTCTCAGATTTGCAGGTGCGATATGGCTCAAGACAAGTAACCAGTGTACAGGTGGATTGCCCCCACGTAAGGGCAATGGGGTACTCGGTACCGGGTCCTTCAGTTTCCTCAGCTGGGATGTCACGGTGGCCCAACCCGGACCGTGGCCCTATGAGGGGCGCCCAAATAAAAGGGGAGAACAATTGGTAGATAACGGTAGTGTTCGTGACGCCACCTGTGGTATTCGGTCAGGGTGACCGACGCTGCTTAGGGGTCCGCTGGGGTGATGGAATGGCAGCTAGATGGTATACCTTCCCACAGGTGAAGTGTATCCCCAGGGCTTCCCAGAAGTATAGATGTTGATGGTGGATGGTGCAAGGCGCGGTAAATAACGAGGACACAATGGGTGCAGTCTCTTTACCTTTACTGAAGGCTTCAGCATCCACAGTCCAGAGTGCCGGATGACAGGGTAGGCAGAGTCCGGCTGGTCTGATGGCAATTCCAGAGTTCCCCTATCCAGGTGCAAATCGGTAGCCTTCCCCTTGCGCACAGTAACGTAGTAGGTCCCTACTTGCATTAGCTCCCATAGGGTCCTCACTCTTGTTACTCTTCTCTCTGTCCCCCAGATGGATAGGACAAACCCGTATGACGGTGGTGGCCTGATGCTATTTTATAGGGACCCTAGCGTCGCCCCTCCTCCGCACTGCCACCTTGTCTGCTTAGGTTCTTAGGTCGGACAGCCAACTTGGAATTGACTGTCCTGCCGGTCTCTGAAGTAAAGCGTAGAGTCTATTACTCCCTCGGTGTTCCGGCCACCGGTTCTGCTCTCAGTGGGAGGCAGCCTGCTTCTAGCTAGTCTCCCACTGGTGTTTCACTCCTGTTGCTACGACTTCTGTGCTCACTCACTGCGGCACACTTTCTTTCTTGTCCTTTCCTAGGAGGCTGCCGCATGGGTTGCAGGCGCAGCTCCGTGTCCTTTTTTGCTTTCTCTGGGCCGAGCCCAGTCTGCTCCTCTCCTCTCCTCCTCCGAACTGAACTCCCTAACTTCCTAACCAACCCCCAGTTTTACCCAAGTGTGAGGAGTGGCCTAATAGATAGAACCCTTAGCTCCCCCTAGTGGCCGGCATGTGAAGTGTGTGTGTGGCTGTGATACCTGGCAGGGTGAACTCCTTTGGTGCCATCAGACGTAACATCGCTCCCCCTGATGGAAGATCAACATTACTGCAACGACCAGGACTCTGGGGCACTGCACTCCAACCCATTCCGCCATACTGGAGCACAATATTCTGTGGCAGAGTACACCAAGGCAAGGGTAGACGTTCGCAAGACAGATGTTGAGGAACTGCAGGAGGATACGCAGAGTTTCTGAATAATATTATTGCGTGCTTTCAGTTTCTGTGCTATCTTATCCAAGTGAGATTTGAAGGTTAGGCTACTATCAAGGATTACGCCTAAATACTTGGGATTGAAGTTGTGTTTGACAAGTTGACCTTCAAAATGTACTTTGAGTTCAGTCTTAGCACTTGCGTTGTGTAAATGAAAGCAACATACTTCTGTTTTTGATGGATTGGGCTTTAGGCTGTGTGCACATGTTGCTGATTTTTCACGTTTTTTTCGCGATAAAAACGCTATAAAACCGCAAAAAAACAGCATACAATAAGCATCCCATCATTTAGAATGAATTCCGCATGTTTTGTGCACGGAATAAAACGCATCACGGTAAAAAACACAGCATGTTCATTAATTTTGCTTTTTTTTTGCGAATTTCCCACTATAAAATGCGCCCGCACACTGTGTCCCGCAACACAGCGAAATACTTCCGGGACATAGTGCGTAGGCGCATGTGCAGTAATGCTTTTCGGCTTTGCCCGCAGTTGGGCAAAGCATACTGCGGGTGCGCGACCGAAGATTGCATTGCGCACGCGCCAACTATGGCGCACACGTACTCTAATTCACTAACATACTGCGGACAACAGGGACGGACAGGGTGGAGAAATGAAGATGAAACAAAGCCCATCGGACCAGTAAAAACTCATTTAAATATCCCGCCAATTTGAGGTGACAGGTTCCCTTTAAGGTTTTCTTAGAACTGGTTAAATCACCCATGATAAGTTTAAAGGTTCGATTTGCAATCATATTATTCAAGAGGTACATCATTTTCTTACATGGAATCAACTTCAGAAACTTATATAGAAGTCCTTCCCTCCACACAGTGTCATATGTAGCAGAAAGATCGATGAACGCCACTGAAACCTTCTTGTTCTTTTGATATTCAGCTTCAATTAAAGTTGTCAAGGCTATAACTTGGTCACTGGAGTTTTGAGCAGGTCTAAAGCCGGCTTGCTCTACAGGTATTGAGTCGAAAATCTTTAAATTGATCTTGTTATAGAGTAAACGTTCTAACAGCTTGTATAGGCAGCTCAATAAAGCAATGGGTCTATAGCTTGATGGATTATCTTCAGTCTTCCCAGGTTTTAACAATGCAATGATCTTGGAGTGTTTTAATATACTGGGGACTTGAGCATTCTCCATGATATCTAAGAAGAACTTTGCCAGCCATTTTTTCAGAAAAGGTCCACAATTTTTTAGAAATTCGGGATGAATCCCAACAAATACAGGAGTTTTGTTACTTTTAGTATCAACAAGGGCAATTTCATTGTCACAAGTTGTAAAAGGACGGAAATATTCTTCAGGTGACGCCACAGATGATTTTAGTAGCTTAAACTTATTTTTAACTTCTATGGTATGAGCTCGGTCTTTAGGGGTTCCTGAGGTGTTCACAATGTGCGCTGCGATTTGATTTGGAGTTACAGCATTCGTTTTCTGTTTTGCTTTACGGTTTCCTTCTAGTTTTCTTAAAAGAGTCCACGCTTTTCTACTGGACCTTTTAAAGTCCAATTTCTCAACTGTTTCCATCCATTTGACACAACGTGCTGGATTCAGTTTGTTCAGCAACTCATCGCCGATTTCACCATCTTCACTCTTAAGAAATTGTCTGTATAGTTGTTCACATTCATCAGTCCAGCCTGGAATGTATTCTTTGCGGAAGCCACGTGGTACTGATTTTTTTGCAGCTTTGATAACAGCTTTACAGAACTGCTCATAGTTTTTACTGATTGGAGGTATCCAACCAATACACTTGTCAAGATGATCTGCAAACTTTTTCCAGTTGACTTTGACAAAATTCCATCAAGGACGTGGGTACGAAGTTACAAGAGAAATGGATACTCCAACAGTGATGATGACAGGGCGATGCTGACTATGAGAGAAATGTTTGACAACACTCCGAGATGTAGATAAAGGTTGATTGTTTCTATTGCTTGATGCGAAACATAAAATAGGGTTGTATCCTCTCTGACAGGCTGCTGATTGGAAGGTTGGAAAATCCTTTGCATCAAAAACCAAGAATGTGTTGTACACATCAGACCAGTTTACCAGGTGCTCACCATTGTCGTCATTACTAGCATATTGCCAGAGATCATGGTGACTGTTGAAATCTCCTATGTACACGGTAGGATGTGGATGGACCTGGATAACTTCAGTAGGCCATTGTACTGCAGGTGGCTTGTAAATATTAACAATTGTGATATCACCAACTTTAATCACAGCTTCATGGATGTCATTTTCAATAGATATAATACAAGCATTACATTTTCAATGTTGCCTTTCACATAGGTAGCTACACCGTAGTGTGGGTCATATGTAGCACCAATTAAATCAAAACCAGAAATGGAGCCATGAGCTAGAAGTTGGTCTTCATTTTCAACATGAGTTTCCTGAAGAACAAAAACATCTATTTTGTGATCATTGAGAAACTTGTGAAGGAAATCACATTTTAAGAGGCTGATACCTTCAATATTAATTTGGCAGATTTTCTCAGTGGGTCCAAGGTCTTTCATTTGAGGAGTGTCATTTGTGACGGTACCATTATTTGTAGACATTATCAAATTTGATCCTTCGTTGATTATCAAATATGATGTAAAATATATTGACCAGAAAATCTAGATGCAGTTTGATTGTTTGGTCGTCAAGATTGTTAGTCCTTTAGCGTTACCCAGGGTGCACCACGTGGAGGCGGACTAACGTTGCACCCCAACTGAATGTCCTAAAGTGATGTGAACCTAGCCTTAAAGGGCCGCCAGCTGGCAGGATACGGCTTCCACCTGAGCACTGGGGACTCCGGGGACCGGGCCGCATGAAAAGTCACCGCGGGCTACATGCGGCCCGCGGGCCGGAGGTTCCCCACCCCTGGTATAGGGGATTGTGCTGTGCATGGTGGTGATTTGTTCTCTCTGATATTAATTAGGAGAAGAGTATTTGTTTCCCTTAGAGAGTAAATACTTCTAACACAGCAGCTGAGATGCACTTACAGGGGGTTTCCTGTGAAAGAAAGTAATCACCTATCCACAGGATAAGTGATAATGTATTGATTGGTGGGATCTGACTACTTGGACCCATTCAGCAAAATGTGGAAATTTTATCTGACATTAGACTGGAGTGGCATGTGCAAATTGACCACTGAACCATTTATTCCCTCAGTGGCTGCACTTGTTATTTTCTAGAAGCCCCAAAGAGAATGAATAGAGCTGCGGACAGATATCCCATCTGCTGCTCCATTTTAAAATGGGGATAAGTGTCCTATCAACGATAAACCTTCCTCATTCTTCCGATTGGTGTAGTTTATAATGGTTGGATCTAAGCAATCACCTATCCTGTGGAGCCCATGGATCGGAGATAACTTGTTTTAACCAAAGAACCCCATTAATGTAAACTACCATAATTATACATCCCAGTTAAGGGGGTGCACAGTAGATGTGCAGGAGCCACCTGTGTTTTACAGCCGATGCTCCACTATAATGGGGATAACGACTGACAAATATTTACATACAGCTGTAGGGCCCCTAGAGTCCATTCCTCCTGCGGGCCCTAGACACCCCAGTCCGACCCTGGCTAGCACTGTCCTCTCTATAACTCTCTCGCTCTCTCTCTCTCCCTCAGGATCACACTATCTCTGTCCCAATCTCCTTTATCTCTTCCCACAGAACACCCACTGCATGTGGCCCTGCTGAGCACTTAGACCAAACATTTGCTCTAGCAGCAAGCTAGGCCCTGTCTGACTCACTACCATGAAGTCCTTTCTAATCCTGCTGAATAACTCATCCCTCTCTTTGCTAGTTCCAACACTTAAAGGGGTTGTCCACTAAATTTAATTATTAAAATAATAAAGCCTATTCTCACCCCCTGTGTCAGCATCGTTCCCGCGGTGTCGGCACTTGCTCTCCCCGATGCTGTGATGCGGTGTTTTGACACGTGACGAATGTGCCCAATCATCACTGGTGTCACTGTCTCCACCTTCATATGAACTGAACATGAAAAGGAAGCCAGGGTTACAGCTCATCTCTGACTTCCTATTCATGTTCAGTTTCTCCGAAGACGGAGACAGTGACGTCAGCGATGATTGAGCGCCGGGCATCACTTGTCATTCCACTACATCACAGCCCCAGGGAGAGCAAGTGCCGACACCATGGAAATGGAGTCGGCATGAGAGGTGAGTATAGGCTTTATTATTTTATCGGGGCCTAAAATTTAGTTTAAGAAGGGGTTGTCCTAGTAGTGGACAACCCCATTGACTCTATCTTACCCTACTCACTGTTGCTGGGCAGAACTCAGCTTCCTCATAGTACAGTGCAGAACACTACACTGCATCATAATACAATTCACTTTACACATCATTCTCACAATAACGCATGATATTATACACATTACACTTTACTTTGTACACAGCATTGATGTCTTCAAGGGGGAACAGGGCGATATGTCCATCTTCTTACAATGATATCAATCTGCATGAATCGGGGCCCATCTGTAAATCATCTGTTGCAGGTTTGGTCGCCCTAAACACCGCCTGCACATCCCCACCCTGCAGACTCTCCCAGGGTGGCTTCCCATGTGCTACAGACTCTCCCAGGGTGGCTTCCCATGTGGGTGTAGAAACCAAATGAAAAAGATTAATAAAGTAGGAAGTAAAAGACTTTCATGTAATCTGGAGGGTAAAGTGGAAATGATGAAATAGGAGGAGACGACTCCTCAGTGTGATGTGAATGCATTCTGAAATGAGAAGTGAATGTATTACAGCACGTGGCCAAAGCACCTGCACCGACGCTGTACCTGGTGTATCTAATCACGTGTGATACTGTCTACTTAGTGTATCTAGATACTCTATACTGCCCATAATATATGTTACAGTGTGCTGAGCCATTGTATCTAACTATATCATGTACAATACTGTCTGCTAAGCTACTGTACATAAGACAGCTATATAATACTCTGTGCTGAGTCATTGTATCTAAGCCCATCATGTATGATACTGTTGGCAGATATGTGCATCTAATCCTATCCTATGCAATACTGTCTGCTGAGCTGCTGTGCCTAATCATATCATGTTTGATACTGTCTTCTGAGCTGCTGTGCCTAATCATATCATGTTTGATACTGTCTTCTGAGCTGTGTATATAATTAGATTGTCTGATAGTCTGCTGATCTGTGTATCTAATCCTATCCTGTGTGATACTGTCTGCTGATCTGTGTATCTAATCCTATCCTGTGTGATACTGTCTGCTGAGCTGTGTATCTAATCCTATCCTGTGTGATACTGTCTGCTGATCTGTGTATCTAATCCTATCCTGTGTGATACTGTCTGCTGAGCTGTGTATCTAATCCTTTGTGATACTGTCCTCTGAGCTATGTATCTAATTATATCATGTTTTACTGTCTGCTAGGCCATGTATCTAATCCTATAATGTGTGATACTGTCTTCTGAGCTGTGTTTCTAATTTCATACTGTGCTGAGCTGCGAATCTAATCCTATCATGTGCGATGCGGTCTGCTTAGCTGTGTATCTAAGCCTATCATGTATGATATGGTCTGCTGCTGAGCTGTGTATCTATTCCTATCCTGTGTGATACTGTCTGCTGAGCTGTGTATCTAATCCTATCCTGTGTGATTCTGTCTGCTGAGCCATGCATATAATCCTATCCTGTGTGATACGGTCTGCTGAGCTGTGTATCTAATCCTATCATGCGTGATACTGTCTGCTGAGCTGTGTATCTGATCCTATCATGTGTGATACTGTCTGCTGGGTCTTTGTGTCTATCATGTCTGCAGCTATTTATTACTCGATTGTTTAATGAGGCAAGTGCCAGGACAATTGACCTTCGAGCTCATATTGGCGCACAGTACATCCATCTACACTCTAATATCCAGTGGTGTTGTATGCAGGGTCGGACCGGCCCACCGGAGAATTCTCTGGTGGGCCCAGGCACTGACAACTGCTGGCATACAGGGCCGGCAGCTTCCTAAGGCCCCTGCTGCCCCAGGTATCCCCAGCCAGTGGCGTGTCACTAATAGGGGCACACCATACAGCTGCTATTAGGCCCATGAGTCAGGGGGGCCCGCCAGGCACCAGTGGAGCAACAGCAGTGGAGCAGCTGGTGATCGGAGGCAGGAGCTGGCTGCTGCAGCTAAAGCCTGTGCCCCCTGCTAAAGAGAAATTAATATTCACTGCTCCCCACGCCTATGGTTTCCGATGACGCTCCCTCCCCATCATTCCCCTCTTCCTCGGACACAGCGAGAGTGATGACGTCACATAATTGTGCACCATGCCGTGTGCTTGATAGTGCAGCTGCTGAGTCGGGAGCAGAGCTAGGATTAGTGGGGGAATGAAGACAAGAGGTGAGTATTGTATTTGCTTTTTTTAATATACCGTACATCAGTGAGTGAGTACTGGAGGCCATTATACTGTAGGACTTAGGGGCTGTATATTATATTCTATGGAGGGGGGCTATATTATATTCTATGAGGGTCTACATTATATTCTATGGGGGGGCTGAATTATACCCTGTGAGGGGGCTGCATTATACTCTGAGGGGGCTACATTATATTCTATGGGGTGATTGCATTTTACTATATGAGGGGGCTACATTATATTCTATGGGGGGCTGCATTATATTCTATGGGGGCTGTATTATACCCTATGTGGGGGCTGCATTATACCCTATGAGGGGGCTGCATTATACTCTGAGGGGGCTACATTATATTCTATAGGGGGCTACATTATACCCTATGAGGGGGCTGCATTATATTCAATGAGGGGGCTGCTTCATACTCTATGAGGGGGCTACATTATATCCTATGTGGGGCATATTATAACCTTGGACGGGGCTGCATTATATTCTATGGGGGTGTATTATACTCTGCTTTATTAGGGGGCTGCTTTATATTATATGAAGAGGCTGCATTATAGGCTACATTATATTCTATGGAGGGGGCTGCATTGTACCCTATGAGGGGGCTACATTATATTCTATGAAGGGGCCACATTATATTCTATGAGGGGGGCTACCCCAACCCCTGTTATATCATTAAGACGTGTACTGCCTTACATTATACCCTGATATTGGCGTGTTTTACTGCACAATTGGTGGTCTTGTATTTATTTCTATATAGCTACATAGCGGGCTACAAGAATGATTTTCTCTGGTGGGCCCAAGGTGCTCTAGGCCAATACTGTTGCGTGTGTGCACTATATGGTGGTATTATGAAGAAATGAATGGCTGCATTGTTTGGCATTGAATGGCAGAATGCGTCAGGATGACGTAACATGACAGGAAGTGTAATACAAGAAGGGTCGTGCTCATATTCACTCTTGCCCCCAACCTTCTTCTCATAAAAAGCAAATATTCCAAATATTCATCTCAGTTACAATCTTCGTCTTCAGATTCTCTTCTTAGCAGAGAAATGAGATCCGTCCACTATCCTGGTCACATCACCGACCGTTTGATGCTCAGTTATAATGAGGTTTTTATCTCGTGGTATGTAGAAGGAATAAGACCTGACGTCGTGACTGCAAAAACAGATTGTAGTAAGATAAAGAGACCCAGACATAATAAAAGCCTGTAGGTGGGGTCTGGCCCCCGACATTGTTATTCAGGAGTCTGCAAATGTTGGGTGAAACATTGCATGGAGCATAATGGGGGACCCCTATCTGACTTACACATGTAACTAATGGCTAAATAATGAAATATTTCCATCCTGTCCATAGGGGGCAACATAAGTGTTTTTTTTGTGGGGGTTTAAGAACATTACACTTTTGACAGGAGTTTGCGCCCCCACATACCCAGCAGCGATGTCGTGACAAGCGTATTGGAGCACAAAGCCATAGAGACTTGTTCAGACTCATCCCTTCCACCCACATAGAGACCACTCCTGTGTTTATTATGCCATAGTCACGCCTGTGCTGTCATGTGCGAGGCCAAAATCGGATGACGGAGATTATTACTGGGGCCGTAAAACCACAAGAGATCCCGGAGTAATCATTGTTAACGATCAGCAATGATATTGAAATGGTGCAAATCGTTACAATGTATCAGCGCTGGTTTCCTCCCCCTCAGGCTGCGTTCCCATGATGAGTAGTTGGTGCATTTTTTATGCTGCAGATTTTCGCCAGCATTTCTGCACTACAGGTAGTTTGTTAACTAGTGTTACTTGATATTTGTTATTTTGTTTTGCTACAGTTTTTAGGTCACACTTTAAAGAAAACTTTTGTTCTGAGAACTTCCTGGTTGCTCAGTTATTTTTATTACTTTTTTTTTTATAAAGCCATGTACGGATTACATGGGGGGGGGGGCAGGCGCCTAGTGATGAGCGAGCATACTCGTTGCTTGGGTGGTCTCCGAGTATTTGTTAATGTTTGGAGATTTAGTTTTTGTTGATTCAGCTGCATGATTTGCGGCTACTGGCCAGCCTGAGTACATGTGGGGGTTGCCTGGTTGCTAGGGAATCCCCACATGTAATCAAACTGTCTAGTAGTCACAAATCATCTAGCTGAGGTGAGGGAAACGAAATCTCCGAACACTAACAAATACTCGGAGACCACCCGAGCGTGCTCGGAGAAACCCGAGCAACGAGTACTCTCACTCATCACTACAGGCGCCCTCTTTGCCTAAGTCCCTGAGCTCCAGTGCAAAATTTGTTACCGTACCCAAGAAATAAGTAGAGGGAGGAAAAAGCAGGGGCTATCCATTTCTATGAAGCCCCGGTGACTCTGGGATTTAACCCTGCTGTTGTCTTCGGTCAAAAACGACCGACCTTGAACTTCAATATTCTTTAAAATATTCAAGATGCGGCTCTGAAACCCGTGGCCGACCGACCCATCCTCATTTAAGTCCATCAACCACAAGTTTCAGAACTGCATCTTGAACACCCCAAAAAATACCAAAGTTCAAAATAGGTCTCCCCAGACCGAAGACAACAGCAGGTTTAATGAAGGAGCCATTACTTGGGCTGCTGTGACCCTGCTAGAAGGGGCGCTAGAATACAGAAGTATAGGTGCCTGATAGGAAAAGAATAGCACGTAGTTACAGTAGATAAGACAGATACTTTTCAGTCTGGATATGGATATTATTAGCCACTTTTAGCCAGTCCCACATTCTTAATCCGGACTCCCCTATATGCCAGTCATACATATAGGATCCTGGTACAGGCATTTATTAGCGCGTGATGATTCATGGACATTTATTAGCGAGCGATAATTCACAGACGTTTGTGTTTTACTGGATTTTTTCTCTCCTGCCAATAATTTTGTTGTCACTTTCAAGGAAACAGTTTGCCAATGTTTTCATTCATTCCAGATTTGGATCAGTATAATGTGTGCAGCTCTGAGCAAGGGCAAAGAAACTCAAGGACGGGTGCCAGTCTTCTAAGGAACTTCACAGGAACGTTGGTAGAAGGAGGGGATCTGGTGAGATTCTTTGGTATCACAGATTAATAATTTACTTGTTCCCTGAATGACAGGAGTTTCCCCACACAGGGTATTTAGTGACATCTGTTCATGAAAGCCGAGTGACGGTATTACAGTTCCCACGGTTTTCTTCTGACTCCTGAATCTGCATAGCTAGGCAGTATATACCTTACAGTATAAGGTCCCGTATGAATTACTACCTAGCTATGCAGATTGAGGAGCCAGAAGAAAACTGTGGGAACTAATGTCAAAACTCAAGGCCCAAATCTGGGCCTCCACGTCGTTTTATGTGGTACAGGACACAGAAGGACCAGTTCTATGCTTTCCCCAGATGGCGAGTTAGTGGCAGCAGTGTGAAAGTATGCACCAGAGCTCAAAATCTAAGATGACACCGGCCCACTGTGTTTTATGTTGACACAGTCAGTGCTTATCAGAGGGGGTGGAGCCATTACAAGGTCCATGTGACGGCTCCTCCCAGGAGCGGGTACAATCTTTGAAACGGAGTGAAACCAGTCAGCCAACACAAAAAGTGAACGCAGTCAGCCAGCCCAAAAAGTGAACCCAATCAGCCAGCACAAAAAGTGAACCCAGTCAGCCATCACAAAATAGTGAACAGTCAGCCATCACAAAATAGTGAACAGTCAGCCAGCACAAAACGTGAACGCGGTCAGCCAGCACAAATAGTGAACGCAGTCAGCCAGCACAAAAAGTGAACGCAGTCAGCCAGTACAATAACTGAACGCAGTCAGCTAGTACAAGTAGTGAACGCAGTCAGTCAGCACAAAAAGTGAACGCAGCCAGTCAGCCCAAAAATTGAACCCATTGAGCCAGCACAAAAAGTGAACCCAGTCAGCCATCACAAATTGTGAATGCAGTCAGCCAGCACAAATAGTGAACACAGTCAGTCAGCACAAATAGTGAACGCAGTCAGCCAGCACAAATAGTGAACGCAGTCATCCAGCACAAATAGTGAACACAGTAAGCCAGCACAAATAGTGAACACAGTCAGTCAGCACAAATAGTGAACACAGCCAGTCAGCCCAAAAAGTCAACCCATTCAGCCAGCACAAAAAGTGAACCCAGTCAGCCATCACAAATTGTGAATGCAGTCAGCCAGCACAAATAGTGAACACAGTCAGTCAGCACAAATAGTGAACCCATTCAGCCAGCACAAAAAGTGAACCCAGTCAGCCATCACAAATTGTGAATGCAGTCAGCCAGCACAAATAGTGAACACAGTCAGCCAGCACAAATAGTGAACACAGTCAGCCAGCACAAATAGTGAACGCAGTCAGCCAGCACAAATAGTGAACACAGTAAGCCAGCACAAATAGTGAACACAGTCAGCCAGCACAAATAGTGAACACAGCTAGTCAGCAGAAAAATTTAACTCAGTCAGCCAGCACAAAAAAAAGTGAACACAGCCAGCACAAAAAGTGATCCCAGTCAGCCAGCACAAAAAGTGAACGCAGTCAGCCAGTACAAACATTGAACACAGTCAGCCAGCAAAAATAGTGAATGCAGTCAGCCAGCATAAATAGTGAACATTCAGCCAGCACAAATAGTGAACACAGCAAAAAAAAGAACATGGCACAAAAAGTGAATGCAGTCAGCCAGCACAAAAATTGAACGCAGTCAGCCAGCACAAAAAGTGAATGCAGTTAGCCGGCACAAAAAGTGAACGCAGTTAGCCGGCACAAATAGTGAACGCAGTCAGCCAGCACTTCTGATAGTTGAATCAGAGCAGATACAGCCAGTACTTAGCATAAGGAGCTGTGCATCTTAGACTTTGAGACCTGGAACAGCTTTCTTAGCCCTCCTATCCAGGGACAGCTCTCTTATAGCCCTGCTACTCATGGGCAGCTTTCTTATAGCCCTACTACCCAGGGACAGCTCTCTTACAGCCCTACTACCCAGGGACAGGGCTCTTAACTCTCCTGTAGCCCTATTACTGAGGGACAGCTCTCTTTTAGTCCTACTCCCCAGGGACCCCTCTCTTATAGCCCTACTACCCAGGGACAGCTCTCTTAGCCCTAGTACCCTGAGACAGCACTCCTGTAGCCCTACTACCGAGGGACAGCTCTCTTATAGCTCTTCTATCCAAGGACAGCTGTCCTATAGCCCTACTACCCAGTGACAGAACTCTTATAGTCCTACTACACTGGGACAGCTGTGTTAAAGATGTACTACCCAGGGGCAGCTCTCTTAGCTCTGCTACCAAGGGACAGCTCTCTTATTGTCCTACTACCCAGGGACAGTGCTCTGAAAGCCTTACTACCCAGGGACAGCGCTTTGAAAGCCTTAGTACCCAGGTACTACTTAAAGGGACTGTCACCTGAATTTGGAGGGAACAATTTTCAGCCATAGAGGCGGGGTTTTCAGGTGTTTGATTCACCCTTTCCTTACCCGCTGGTTGCATGCTGGCTGCAATATTGGATTGAAGTTCATTCTCTGTCCTCCGTAGTACATGCCTGCACAAGGCAATCTTGCCTTGCGACACACTGGGGCAATGCTGGAGACCCTGGGGCAGATTTCTGGACACACTGGGGCAGATTTCTGGACACACTGGGGCAATGCTGGAGACCCTGGGGCAGATTTCTGGACACACTGGGGCAATGCTGGAGACCCTGGGGCAGATTTCTGGACACACTGGGGCAGATTTCTGGACACACTGGGGCAATGCTGGAGACCCTGGGGCAGATTTCTGGACACACTGGGGCAGATTTCTGGACATACTGGGGCAATGCTGGAGACCCTGGGGCAGATTTCTGGACACTGGGGCAATGCTGGACACTGGGGCAGATTGCTGGACACGCTGGGGCAATGCTGGACACTGGGGCAGATTGCTGGACACACTGGGGGCAATGCTGGACACACTGGGGCAATGCTGGAGACCGTGGGGCAGATTGCTGGGCACACTGGGGCAATGCTGGACACACTGGGGCAATGCTGGAGACCCTGGGGCAGATTTCTGGACACACTGGGGCAATGCTGGACACTGGGGCAGATTGCTGGACACACTGGGGCAATGCTGGACACTGGGGCAGATTGCTGGACACACTGGGGCAATGCTGGAGACCCTGGGGCAGATTGCTGGACACAATGGGGCAATGCTGGACACTGGAGAAGATTGCTGGACACACTTGGGGCAATGCTGGACACCCTGGGGCAGATTGCTGGACACACTGGGGCAATGCTGGACACTGGGGCAGATTGCTGGACACAGTAGGGCAGATTGCTGGACACACTGGGGCAATGCTGGAAACTGGGGCAATGCTGAACACTGAGGCAGATTGCTGGACACACTGGGGGTAATATGCTGGACACACGAGGGTAATATGCTGGACACACTGTCCAGGGGCAATACTGGACTCACTGGGGCAATATGCTTGACATACTGGGGCAGATTGCTGGACATACTGTCTGGGGGCAATGCTGGACACACTGGTGCAGATTGCTGGACACTGGGGCAATATGCTGGACATACTGGGGCAGGTTGCTGGACACACAGGGGGTAATATGCTGGACACACTAGGGGTAATATGCTGGACACACTGGGGCAGATTGCTGGACACACTGTCTGGGGGCAATGCTGGACACACTGGGGCAGATTGCTGGACACTGGGGCAATATGCTGGACATACTGGGGCAGGTTGCTGGACACACTGGGGGTAATATGCTGGACACACTAGGGGTAATATGCTGGACACACTGGGGCAGATTGCTGGACACACTGGGGACAGGACTTGAGGCATGGGCAGAATGTAGATACGGGGCATGATTGGAGACATGGGGTAGAATGAAAGACATGGGGCAGGATGGATACGATGGAGACTGATGGGGCAGGATGGGGAGATCATATGGGGTAGAATGGATACTCATGAGGGCAGGATGGGAGAACATATGGCTGGAGCCAGGAATGAGATAAACGGGGCCAGAGTGGGGAATATTATTACCATAGGGGCTAATTAAGGGATATTATTACTGCAGTGATGTATTTATTTTATTTTTTGAGTATACTGTTTTAAATGGGGGGGCGGCGGTCCTGTTACTGTACAGAGTGACACTATATCACCTTTTTTTCTTCATGTGGTGTAATGTATAAGTTGTTAAAAATTAAGTAATGTGTTCTGCAAGTGGAGCTCGAGATAACTGTGTTATTTCCTGCAGAAACGAGTCCTGGCTGGAGGAAATTATGGCGGTCTGTGCTGGATGAAAGATGAAGGACTTCACCTAGAGATGTCACTGGTGAGTCAGTGTTACCTATACACTGACACTATACACTGTATACTATATACAGCGGTCCTGTGTACAACGTCACCAGTGATCACTGTATTACCTATACATTATATACAAAGCTCCTGTGTATAATACCACCAGTGATCTCTGTATTACCTCTACACAGACAAGACACTGCATACTAAGTACAGATCTCCTGTGAATACTGGCACTTATGGTGATAGTATTGTGTTTTTTTTTTTTGTTTTTTTTTATTACTGATCAGTATTGTAGTATTCAGTCACTATGTGGTGATAATATGTGGTCTGGAAATGGTGTTGTGGTATTTGTCCCTTGTATGTGCTATTTGGTCACTAAGTGGTGGTAATATGTGATCTGTTCATGGTGTTGCGGTATTTGTCCCTTGTATATAGTATTATTCGGTCACTATGTGGTCTAGTCATGGTGTGGTGGTGTTTCTTCCTGTATGTGATATTATTGGTCTTGGTATAGTGGATTGTGTTGTGTATGGCGGTCATTTGTTCTCTCTGATATTAATTAGGAGAAGATTCTTTATTTCCATTAGTTTTAACGCTTTGTACACAGCGGCGGAGAGGCACTTACAGGGGGAATCCTGTGGAAAAAAGTAATCACCTCTCCACAGGATAAGTGATAACGTATTGATTGGTGGGGGTCTGACTGCTTGGACCCATTCAGCAAAATGTGGAACGCCAAACTCGGGAACAGCCCCGGGCGGCAAAAGCTCTAGCTACGCCTCTGGGAAAGGGTGAATCAAACACCCGAAAACCCTACCTCTATGGCTGAAAATTGTTCCCTCCAAATTCAGGTGACAGAGTCCCTTTAAGAAACCTGGGTTATAACTATTATGGCTGCCATTACAACTTCCACATATATTGATACTCTCTTTCTTTGGAATCTTGAATGACAATTTATTCAAATATGGAGTTAGTCTTTGCCTAGAGGAGTTGATTTACCATCCAGGGGTCTGGGAAATTTAGGTGAAAACCAATGTGGGATGGCCCAGATCAGTTGTCACGCAGCTTTCCCTGAAACAGTTTTTAGTCTCTTTTCACATCTTTCATATTTCCATATGGCTTTCACTCGTAACGCCAATAAGGATCCATTGCGGCACAGGTGGCTAACTTATAATGTGGTATGTTGGGTTCTATTCTGGTGTTTGGCTGAAAAAAACAATCCTGTTTACCTGAATGGAAACATAGAAATGACTGAACAGAATTTTGATATCAAATTGTAAAAATAAATATTAAATAAAAAAATAAACAAAAATAATAATTTAATCTTTGCCCGCTGGACAGAATCTGCTGCTATGTATGGAAACGTGAATGTATCTTGCTAGGACTCCTTTTTTGGCCACGACTTCCAGCTATAATTATATAATACTTATATCATTTTATAATACTTCCTGCTATAATTGTAATTGTAGCCAGTAATGGTCTGTTAATCATTATTGCAAAAACTGATTTGCATGCACTTTGCTCCTTTAAGGCCGGTTTCACACGTCAGTGGCTCCGGTACGTGAGGTGACAGTTTCCTCACGTACCGGAGACACTGACTCATGTAGACACATTGAAATCAATGTGTTTCTGCACATGTCAGCGTGTTTTCACGGACCATGTATCCGTGTGCAAAACACGGAGACATGTCAGTGTTCGTGGGAGCGCACGGATTACACGGAGCCATTAAAGTCAATGGGTCCGTGTAAAACACGTACCTCATACGGATGTTGTCCGTGTGCCGTGCAGGAGACAGTGCTACAGTAAGCGCTGTCCCCCCCACATGGTGCTGAAGCCGCGATTCATATGGGGCCGCCGATTACAGTCATGAATGTGCGGCTCCACCTCCCATAGGGGTGGAGCCGCATATTCATTACTGTAATGGGCGGCCCCATGTGACCGCATACAGGAGAAGCTGCGGCGAGGACAGGACACTGCGAGGGAGCCGGGTGAGTATTTTATTAACAGCGGGCGGGCGCACAGGGGGTGGGGACAGGGATCTTTATTTTAAACATGAGAAAAACAAACAAAAAAAGGATTATTCATATCTTCTCTCCAGCGAACGCTGCTGGAAAGAAGATATGAATCGCGGCTTCAGCACCAGATGCAGGGGACAGCGCTTATCTCTAGCGCTGTCTCCTGCACGCTCCGTGTGGTACCCAGTCGGCACACGGGCGGCACACGTGTGCCGCACTGATGTGCCGCACTGATGTGCCACATAAACGCACGGGCACACGGACACAGATAATTCCGGTACCGATTTTTCCGGTACCGGAATTATCTGGACGTGTGAGACTGGCCTAAGACTGTGCAGCTTCTTGTCATTAATTTTGGGATAGTTGGTTGAAAATGAGAGTTCCCTGAAGAATTTTAAGTGCATATTTATAGGACTGAAAGCGATCACACATTGATAACGTGTCCGGAAGCCATTCCATAATCCTTTTTACTGGAAGGTATCAACAACTACCATAAAATCCCTTTAAGGGTATGTGCAGACATTCAGTAATTGGCAGCACTGGACGCAGCACACGTCAACTACGTCCAAAGTGCTGCCGGCTATTGAACGCAGGTGAATCCGCATGTGTTCACTTAACCATACATTGCAAGGTTGAAATTTATCTTGCGGAGACATGCTGCGGTCTGGAGAGATGCGCCACATGTCCGTCTCCACAGCTGAGCCGTGGGTGTCTGGGCACTCATGGTGGGCACGGGATTTCTTGAAATCCCATCCACTATGCTGTAACATCTGGACACTGCGCGTTAGATGCTGTGCAAATACACAGCGTTCCACCCAGAGCGTTTACTGATCATGGGCACTTACCATAAAAGGCCAAGTTAGAAAAGCCTCAATTATTACCTAATAAAAAGTTTTGCAAGTTTCTAACATACTTTGTGTTATAATATCTCACAATTGTTAAGCGATCTCCTTGCTGGGAACACTTCTTTTTACTGTACATTCAAATACTGAAAAAAAAAAACATTCAGACCTGATACAGCTGAAGGTTTGTTACAATTGTATCTAGTCCAGGAAAATACCCTATGAACTAAACAGTATGATGCCCAAACTGATACATTTTCCTGTACAGATACTGTACATTGTAACAAACTGTTATTGGAAGAGGTATTTGCACTGCTAATATACGTAGATTCCAGAAGGATTCTCTACACCAGACACAATTGTAACGGACTCTCAGTTGTGAAATGTATTAGATGTATACAGGTGGTTTTAGCCTTTGGATGTGATATAATATCCCCAATTCTGGTATAATGTCCCTATCCTGGTATAATGTCCCCAATTTTGGTATAATGTCCCCAATTCTGGTATAATGTCTCCATCCTGGTAAAATGGCCCAAATGCTGGTATAAAGTCCCTATCCTAGTATAATGTCCCCAATTCTGGTATAATGTCACCCATCCTGGTATAATGACCACAATGCTGGTATAATGTCTTAATCCTGGTACAATTCTGGAAAAATGTTCCCCATTCTGATATAATATCCTAGTTTATTTATTTTTCTCTCTGATGTAGGATATAGCGCCATTAATTCCATGGCGCTTTACAGACATTATCATCACTGTCCACATTGGGGCTCACAATCTAGATAATTTCTGGTATTATGTCCCCATTCTGGTATAATGTCTTCATCCTGGTATAATAACCCCAATTCTGGAATAATGCCCCTCTTTTGCTGATATAAAGTCCTCATGTCTGGTTTAATGTTCCCCGTGCTAGTATAACGTTCCCCATACTGGTACAATGTCCCTATTCTTGTAAAATGTCTCCCATGCTTGTATAAAGAAAGAAACGATTTTACCCACCTTCCCCCTCTCCCAAGCCGTGCAGCGTCCTCTTCTATGGCTGGTGCAGAGTCAGCAGCTGATTTTGTCTTGCCGCCGTGGGCAGTGCACTGCCATGCGCCACACATCACATCAAAATTGCAGACCTGCACAAGATGGCATATAGGACAATAGGCTAGCAGCTTGGTGAGAAGGCAACAACTGTTGGCACAATTATTAGAAAATGGAAGAAACACAAGATGACTGTCTATCTTCCTTGGTCTGGGGCTCCATCAAGATCTCTTATGGATGCACATCTAGTTGAAGTTTGTGCTGGTGTCTGCTGGCCCCTCATCTGCACGGTCCCGGTCGCGATCGCACAGGTAGTCGCTGCAATCGTTGCACTCATTTGGAGCTCTGTATTAGACCTAGTTCTGACCACTATAAAGAAATTAATCAAAACATGGTTAATAAGTAGAATAAAACTTAGGAATTCAGTGTACGAAGTTTCCAGACCAGTCCGATCTCCATTTTCCCGTGAGAGAAATATTAACATCCACTGGTTTTCTCCCCACGACGGGAAGGGGGGCTTGTTTTTTTCTTGGGTTTTTACGTCATACAAGAAAAGGACAGGGAGACACTTTTGGACAAAGGGTAATAAAGTCCATGAGGCAGGAGGAAGAAAGGAAATATTACCTGTTCTGCATGAGCGCTCCAGGACAAAAAATGAGTACAAACCCTCCAGGTCACTGTGATTCTTATTAAGTGCGTCACCTGGAAAAATGTCCCGATGGGAGTTAGAAACATGGAAAAACAAAGCAATGGACAGCACTGTTACTACAAGGGATGGCCGATCTCCCCATCTCCGAGACCCTAGGTTGGCTGTCAACCAAAGAACCAGCTTAATATCAACAAAGATTAAATGGGTGGTCCTAACATGGCAGCTTTCATCCCAAAACAGTGCCACCCCTGCCTACAGGTTGTGTCTGGTACAGTGGCGCAAAAAAGTATTTAGTCAGTCAGCAATAGTGCAAGTTCCACCACTTAAAAAGATGAGAGGCGTCTGTAATTTACATCATAGGTAAACCTCAACTATGGGAGACAAACTGAGAAAAAAAAATCCAGAAAATCACATTGTCTGTTTTTTTAACAATTTATTTGCATATTATGGTGGAAAATAAGTATTTGGTCCGAAACAAACAATCAAGATTTCTGGCTCTCACAGACCTGTAACTTCTTCTTTAAGAGTCTCCTCTTTCCTCCACTCATTACCTATGTAGTAATGGCACCTGTTTAAACTTGTTATCAGTATAAAAAGACACCTGTGCACACCCTCAAACAGTCTGACTCCAAACTCCACTATGGTGAAGACCAAAGAGCTGTCAAAGGACACCAGAAACAAAATTGTAGCCCTGCACCAGGCTGGGAAGACTGAATCTGCAATAGCCAACCAGCTTGTAGTGAAGAAATCAACAGTGGGAGCAATAATTAGAAAATGGAAGACATACAAGACCACTGATAATCTCCCTCCATCTGGGGCTCCACGCAAAATCCCACCCCGTGGGGTCAGAATGATCACAAGAACGGTGAGCAAAAATCCCAGAACCACGCGGGGGGACCTAGTGAAGGAACTGCAGAGAGCTGGGACCAATGTAACAAGGCCTACCATAAGTAACACACTACGCCACCATGGACTCAGATCCTGCAGTGCCAGACGTGTCCCACTGCTTAAGCCAGTACATGTCCGCGCCCGTCTGAAGTTTGCTAGAGAGCATTTGGATGATCCAGAGGAGTTTTGGGAGAATGTCCTATGGTCTGATGAAACCAAACTGGAACTGTTTGGTAGAAACACAACTTGTCGTGTTTGGAGGAAAAAGAATACTGAGTTGCATCCATCAAACACCATACCTACTGTAAAGCATGGTGGTGGAAACATCATGCTTTGGGGCTGTTTCTCTGCAAAGGGGCCAGGACGACTGATCCGGGTACATGAAATAATGAATGGGGCCATGTATCGTGAGATTTTGAGTGCAAACCTCCTTCCATTAGCAAGGGCATTGAAGATGAAACGTGGCTGGGTCTTTCAACATGACAATGATCCAAAGCACACACCGCCAGGGCAACGAAGGAGTGGCTTCGTAAGAAGCATTTCAAGGTCCTGGAGTGGCCTAGCCAGTCTCCAGATCTCAACCCTATAGAAAACCTTTGGAGGGAGTTGAAAGTTCGTGTTGCCAAGCGAAAAGCCAAAAACATCACTGCTCTAGAGGAGATCTGCATGGAGGAATGGGCCAACATACCAACAACAGTGTGTGGCAACCTTGTGAAGACTTACAGAAAACGTTTGACCTCTGTCATTGCCAACAAAGGATATATTACAAAGTATTGAGATGAAATTTTGTTTCTGACCAAATACTTATTTTCCACCATAATATGCAAATAAATTGTTAAAAAAAACAGACAATGTGATTTTCTGGATTTTTTTTTCTCAGTTTGTCTCCCATAGTTGAGGTCTACCTATGATGTAAATTACAGACGCCTCTCATCTTTTTAAGTGGTGGAACTTGCACTATTGCTGACTGACTAAATACTTTTTTGCCCCACTGTATTGTTAGCACCACGCCGGGTCCTTGCTGTGACAGGCAGGGTCGGCGGCATGTCTCTTCACTCACCCATGCTGCAGACGGTTCTTCCCTTCCCCATGCTCAGCATGCTTCTAGCCGTTCCTCTAGCCATATCCTTAGGTCTCGCATGCATGCATTCCCACCCTCTTAAAGGGCAAGCACGTGCACTTGCTATTTCCTCCCCAGCCGATGGCTATGAAACACTATGTATATATTGCTTCCTCCTCACTGGGGAAGTGCCTGAGCAACCTTCCTGTTTCAGTCTATGTTGTGTAAGGTCGCATACCAGTGCAAGTCCTGCCAGCTGTACTCCAAGTACAAATCCTGCCTGCTGTACTCCAAGTACAAATCCTGCTTGCTGCACTCTAAAGCAAATCCTGCTTGCTGCACTCTGAAGCAAATCCTGCTTGCTGCACTCTGACACAAACTCTGTCTCTGACACAAACTGTCTGCTGCACTCTGATATGAACTTGGTCAGCTGCACTCTGATACAAGCTTTGCCTGCTGCTCCATCCAGTCTGTCCTTCAGGTCCAGCTGCTGCGCGTCCGTTAGTCTGTCCTGGAGTGGCACCTGGCATTCATCGGGAGCCAAGTCTAACCTCACCTTCAGAGGCTCTAGTGAACAGTCAGGTGATCGCTTAGTCATGCCCCTCCAGGCTCCCCGTAGTCCATGGCACAGTGGTTCCACAAACGACGATCGTGACAGTGATTGCAACTCATCTTCATTGAAGTGAATGGAGCAGAGCTGGAATACCACATTAGGAAGCCAGCAGCCATGTTTTTAGTGTGTGACACAACCACTTTAAAGTTAATTGAAAGTTTTGTACTTTCTAATACATCCATCATTTCTCACTGATGTCGATGAAAAGGAACATTACATTCTTGATAACATCAGAGACAGTTTTGGTCAACAACCCCCAGAGCCCTTCCTCCCGACTTCCCAGCCCTCCACCTCCAAAACCAACTTCTCCACCATTATAGAAGATTAACTCTCCACTCTACTCTCAAGATCGCATCTCACCACCTGTGCACTTAACCCGCTCCCATCCCACTTCATCCCAAACCTCACCACAGTCTTCACCCCAATCCTAGCCCATTTCTTCAACCTATCACTAACAACTGGTGTTTTCCCCTCAGGCTTACAATCTAGCTTCCGGTCACACCATTTCACTGAAACTGCCCTAACTAAGGTCACCAATGACCTCTTAACCACCAAGAGCAAGCAACACTACTCTGTCCCCCTCCTCCTGGACCTGTCGGCTGCCTTTGACACAGTGGACCATTCCCTATTATTACAGACCCTCTCATCTCTTGGCATCACAGACTTGGCCCTATCCTGGATCTCATCATACCTAACATTCAGCGTCTCCCACTCACACACCACCTCCTCACCTCGCCCCCTATCTGTCAGAGTCCCACAAGGTTCAGTCCTAGGGCCCCTGCTCTTCTCCATTAACACCTTTGGCCTGGGACAGCTCATAGAATCTCATGGCTTTCAGTATCACCTCTATGCTGGTGACACACAGATCTACATCTCTGGACCAGATATCACCTCCCTACTAACCAGAATCCCTCAATGCCTGTCCACTATTTCATCCTTGTTCTCCACTAGATTTCTGAAACTTAACAAGGACAAAACAGAATTCATCATCTTTCCCCCATCTCACGCGACCCCCCTAACGAACCTATCCATTACAGTAAATGGCTGCCCACTCTCCCCAGTCCCACAAGCTTGCTGCCTCGGGGTAATCCTTGACGCTGATCTCTCCATCAAACCACATATCCAAGCCCTTTCCACTTCCTGCTGACTTCAGCTCAAAAATATTTCACGAATCCGTACATTCCTCAACCTAGAATCTGCAAAAACCCTAGTCCATGCCCTCATCATCTCTCGCCTTGACTACTGCAACCTCCTGCTCTGTGGCCTTCCCTTGAACACTCTCGCACCCCTCCAATCTATTCTAAACTCTGCTGCCCGACTAATCCACCTGTCCCCCCGTTATTCCCAAGCCTCTCCCCTCTGTCAATCCCTTCACTGGCTTCCCATTGCCCATAGAGTCCAGTACAAAACCCTATCTTTGGCGTACAAAGCCATCCACAACCTGTCTCCTCCATACATCTGTGACCTCATCTCCCGGTACTTTCCTTCATGTAACCTCCGATCCTCACAAGATCTCCTTCTCTACTCCCCTCTTATCTCCTCTTCCCACAATCGCATACAAGATTTCTTTCGCGCATCACCCCTACTCTGGAACCCTCTACCACAACACATCAGACTCTCACCTACCATCGAAACCTTCAAAAAGAGCCTGAAGACCTACCTCTTCTGGCAAGCCTACAACCTGCAGTAACCACCGATCGACCAAACCGCTGCATGACCAGCTCTACCCTCACCTACTGTATCCTCACCCATCCCTTGTAGATTGTGAGCCCTCGCAGGCAGGGTCCTCTCTCCTCCTGTACCAGTTGTGACCTGTAAGATTATTGTACTTGTTTTTATTATGTATACCCCTCCTCACATGTAAAGCGCCATGGAATAAATGGCGTTCTAATAATAAATAATAATAATAATTCTCCACATAAATAATGAAACTTTTCATCCCTGAGGTTCTGCTACAATGTTGTTCTTTGCTTTATTAGAGAGCAGTCACCAGACCTGTAAAGCAGCAGTTGATTGCCCGGAGACAATACGATCATCGGCAGGTTGAAATCAGATTTACCAGATTGAGAAATGGTCCAGAGCTCTCATACACACTAAACTGTCGTGCCAACACAACAACTGGTGTCTTGGATTATTGGACAGCTATAGATAATAAATGGAATTAGATGGTACACATACAGACAGAGAACCCTCTACACAGTCAATTCTAGATGATGGATTATCCGGCAGTGCTGTAGACAAGCGTTGGATTACTGGAATGTGTGGATTATTAGATGATGGAGTTGACTAGTGATAATCCAGCACTGTAATTGCTAATTGTGTCTCCTGAGTTGTCTATTAAGTAAAACGGGTAAGAAAATCCTTCTTCTGTTACCTAATTATAGAGCTTTACGTTCCTGGAGGTGACTAGTCTATCTTCTCAGCGAAGTTTAATCACTGATGAAACTCTGCAACTTTCTGACCGATGTTCCGTATGGAGCCATCACCATTTTTAAGATCTCTGCTTGCTGTCAGCGACTGGAATCATTGCAGTTTTTACAACTCAAAGCTAAAAAGCATAATAATGTTTAGAAGATTCAGATTTTTGGAGACTCCTCTCACATCAACCTGTGGGTCGCAACTCAGCAGCATTCACTTCATTAGCTGCATCTCTTTCCACGACTTTGCTATCTTAATGTTATCGTACCCAAGCTAAATAGGGGACAGATACCTACTTTTTTCTTCATTTTATTAAATACAGTAGATTTATCTTTATTATTTTAGTTTTATTTATTAATGTTTTTTTTCTTAGATTTTATTTATTGATTTTTAATGTGTTTTCCCTCATGTTAATACAGTTTTTTTGTGATTGAATCTCACATTTCAGCTCCTTCCATATTTTAATTCATTATATGAATGAAACATTAAAATCATAAAAATATGTAAAAAATGATTTTATGAAAATGTAGAGTTTGTAAAGCTGGTTAATATGTAATAGGACCTTGCCTTGCTTCCTTCATCTTTTCATCTCTCTGGTGATTCAGTGGCAAACCTTGGCATTCTTTAGTACATTGAGAGGCTACACGCCCGCGAGTGAGGTCATGTGTGAACTATAGGTGAAGGGTAACAATGAAGAAAATCTGAGACACAAAAGGGCCCAAAAGCAAACGAGCGAGATGCCAGCCAAACCCACAGCAAATAAAGGGCGCCGGTCACAGGTCCATGCCATATACAGCCACATCCTTATAATCCAGAATGTGGCCAGTAGATTGTGTAATTTACACAACTCAACTACACAATACAAAAAACTGGGGCAAAAATGAAGCATCTTTCCTATAGACGGTTGTATGTTCGTCATCACTGTGTACACAAATCTCGTATTTAATTAATGGGAGTCTGCGCTGGCCTAACATCCTAAAACTGGGAAAGTCTACTAATAAAAAAAACATCTGTCACAAATCCACCACTTTTACTATTACTCCGCCCCTTTTACAGTGACTCCGCCTCTAATCTATTATGTCCACATACCTACTATATGGTATAGGACAACCTATGGCTCTCTTGATGAAAGTCCTATTTTTTCACAGATTTTTTCCCTTACCGCTGATCCCAAAAGGGTGGAAATAATTTTTTTCTTAAAGGGGCATTTCTGAGACATGCCCTGGCAGTATGGGGTCAGAGTTTTTTTGCCTTTTAGATCATTTTTGCCAAGCCTTTTATGTGAATTCTCTGTATAAAATATACATTGGAGCAGCTTGATAAAAAGCGTCTAAAAGGAAAACTATGCCCGCTACAGGACCATAAAGGGCGGAGCACCAGAAGAGACTTCCTGTGTCATGCCCCGCCCCCCTGACTGCATCGGGTACAATACTGTGCATCTATTTTTCTTACTGTTTCCTTTAATTGAGTATTTCTATAAATAGAAAGGGGTGCGGGGAGCTAAAAATGTAGGTTTCAGATGATTTGAGGGTGGATTTCCTATTTAAAGAAAAAGTTTCCATTCTTGAGATGCTTTTGAGTTGTACTCACCTGTATGTAACCTACTGACGGCACATTCCAATGTATGCAGCTAATGTCGTAGTCAGCGACCACTCCGAATATTGCTGCACACAAAGGCGTCTTTCTGCTGACACATTCTTACTTTTCTGTATGATCATGGCTTCAGGTAGTCTCCTTGGCAGCCAAGGTATTACCATCTCCTGTAAAAATCTGACGGTTTAATGTAAAAAGTGAGATTGCGAAACCTTGCAATAAATGTCATTAGATCCTGACTCGGTTATTAATCGAGCATTTTATGCTGGTGCGTAATCATTTAAAGGGCCACACAGAATTAAAATACAAGTTATCTAAAATCAAAGGGGCCAGAGCAACATTTACAAAGATAGCATGCAAATACAAATGACTCCTGGCCTAACCGCCCCAGACCCGAATCTTCAACCCCATAAGGGGTGGGGCTCCCTGGGACAGAGCTGGGGCTACTTTATATTTTTCCTCTACATACAGAGCAATGTGTCACAGAGAGTGGAATGCATTGATTTCATTGTGGCGCCTGCGGCACACAGGGCAGGGAGTGGTGGGGCATGGAGCCTATGGCTCCTTACTCTACACAGGTTCCAAGGTGGCACTTGCTCGGAGATCTGTGGCGCCTGGACATGAGGCTGGGGCTTGTGCTCTGCTTTGGATCTCTAGTGCTAACAACACCTTTGCTACCTTCATTTTTTCCTTTAGAAATGTTGTATCCTTAGAATTTTTCACCCAGGCCATCGGGCAACTCCATGCTACACCACTACCTCTGGGTCCATAGAAGCCTAGGTCTGGCTTGTATGAAGTATAATTCTGGTTTATCGGAAAGAATCTGCCCTTCCTACTCAAGTAACAGGCATTAAAAATGTCCTATAGCACAACTTGGCCATTACCTCTACTACATGTGGAAGTGGGACAGGAAGCCGGACTACTAGCTGCGGTCTGGAAAGAATTTTCCGTTTTGTTTGCTGTAAGCGCTTGTATCCTGTCAGAGGATAAACATCAGGTTTAGCTCCGGGATAGCCACATATTAGAGCTCGTGGGCCGGGATGTTTATTTGTAAGGAGAAAGTTCTGCTATCCCGACCTCACAATGACTTTGTATTATAAAGTGACAACTGGGGGGTGGGGGTGCCGCCATTTTATCTCAGTGCACCATTATTGGGAACTATGAGGGTCTGGAAAGTCCGAGCACATTGTGGGGGCCCCATCTCGCTTTTCGGAACCAAATGCCACCGCTGACCCTCTCTTGGAGCCACATACACATGGTCCTCTCCACTGAGAGTTACAGGGAGAGCCAAGTGAAGGAGTCAGTTGGATAGCATCACAGATGGCCATCATGGGGATCTATTTCCTGAGACATGGCGGTTCAATAGGTGATCAATATATACAACACCCAGAAAATACTGACTGCCTGGATTGAAAGAATCGGCTTGTGCAGGAAAAATGACCAACTAGAGTCTGTGTGTGGTACTGTGGCTGTCGGTCCTCTGCGGGGACTGTGACTGGCATCATTTGAGCGCACTGTGGCTGCCTTTGATCTGTGAGGTGGTGCTGTGACTGACATCCTCTTGAGGGAAGTTTGGGTGTGACTCTTCTAAGGACCCTACGATTGACCCCATCTGAGAACATTGTGGCTTTTACTCTTATGGGGGCATATGATTTAGGAGAACTGTGGCTAGTGGCAAATGGCTGTCATTCTTTTGGGGACACTGTGCCTGTTACTCATCAGGAGCACTACCGCTTGCCTTTTCAGGACACCGTAGCTGTCACTCCTCTTGGGGCACTTTGGTTGTGACTTTTATGGGAGTGATATCATTCTTCTGGATGTGACTTACATCTTTTGGAGGAACTATTGCTGTGACTCATCTGTGGGCTATGCCATGAGGCACTATGGCTTCTGGGCCACTGTGTCTGGTAGCCTTTGTGACTGTTCTAGGACCCCTTTGATTGACACCCTCTGGGGGCACTGTAGCTCGCAGTTCTGTGGTTGTCACTCTTGTGGGGGCACTGTGATTGACATCCTTAGGATGCACCATGGATGTGACTCTTCTAGGGGTGCTGTAATTGACACCGTCCTGTGGCACTGTAGCTAGGGACCCAATGCCTGGGAGCCCTCTGGACATTGTGGCTGTGCACCTCTTGTGGACACTGAAGCTGTGACTATTCTAGGAGCCCTGTAATTGACACTATCCCGGGGCCCCATGGCTGTGACCCTTCTAGGCTGGTATGTGTTTTTTGGGGATCAGCAGTCTTGTTCGCTGGTGACAAAACAAGGGCATCAGATTGGAAACGTTTTGAGTTCAGAATCATTTTTTTTAGTTTACTATTGAGGGGTGTATCCTGAAGAGGCTGACAGGAGCACTCCAGACATATTTCTAGGGTCAGGAGAGGACATACTTACTTTTACTAAAGCAGTGGTAAAATCCATTAGTTTAGTCTTGATAGGACATTATGTAAGTAACATCAGACTCTTATAGAGACATCAGTTTTGTATTTAAAAAGGAGGGGAGGGGTAGTTTGCCCAAAATATTGGTGGGTGCAAATAGCTGGTGGGACCCGAGTGTGGTCCTCGCCTGGTTTCTATGTGGAAGCTTTGTGCATAATGATGTTATCACCTGCCTGGAACCTGCCTTAGCCCCGGGACACGTCTGTGTCATCATCACAATCCTTCACAATCTTTATAAGGAAACTCTCATTGGGAAGGAATGACTTCTGTGCTAATCCCTATGTACTATGAACAATAAAGTATATGGCGTTGTCAAGACATCTTCAAACCAGGAAATTGCTTCCAAAGAAACTCTCATAACAATAGCTAAATCCTCTAATACGGAACCTGATGCTCCAGAAGCCAAGAGAATAATGATCCCTAGTGAGAACCATGAAGGTTCTCATTTTATCTGCACTGCCTCTACAGGAAGGATGAGGTATTACAAAAAAGACACTACTTTTATTACTCTCCATAACCTTAGCTTAGAGGGGATCCTAAAGTTATATAAAGGGGGTTATCTAGGAACGGCTGTATACAGATTCAGTCACAAGGAGTGAGATGTGGATATTTTTCATCTGTATCTAGGCTTGGTGCTTCTTATCTGGACACAGAATGTCCTCTTTTATCCATAACCAAATATAAACGAGCATCCAGAATAAACTCATCAGAATGTGAATTACTGTATATATCAGTGTATCCTGCTGTAAAAACAGTAACAAGGGGTTTTGGTTATGGTATGGAGTTACAGGCTGGAGTTTTCTGCCACTCTGTCTGTGCAAGTGTCTGCTAGTGACAAATCCACAGAGAGAAGGGGGTAAGAGGACACAAATCCCCAGTGGATACTACAGCAGCCATGTAGATTGTCCGCAGCATGATAATTTCTGGTGCATGGATTTCACCCCTATACATGTAGATACAATGCAGACAGCTAAGGCGTGGGGAGAAAGAAAAAAGCAGCGCAGTCCTCAAATATTGGTGCAAAAACCCTCCTAATAGGCAGGACCTCAAAGATTCAGGTAAAAGAGATTGTGGAATATTCAGCACCCAGTGCACACCCGGTGTTAATAATCACTATTTTCACCTGAATCTTTGGTGCTGCCTCCTTTGTAGATATTAGAGAGCGAGATATGGGAAATAGATAACATCAGGTAGATATGCGATAGATTTTGGGCACCATGTCCTCTTTTTCATGCAGTTATTACACATTTGTTTTCCCCATTTAATGAAATAGTTTTTTCGTCATCTTTTAAATAATTAATTTGTACCATGAGGTTTCCGAATCCGCGTCATTCCTTCCGCTTTCCTCACTTCAAGGTCAAACTGTTTAGCGCTTCCTGACCAAATTGCAGAAGTTCTCAGCCACCCATTGAGTAATCTGTGCCTTCCACTACTACTCTCAGCATCCTCAGCTGTAACTGTATGTGAACAGTGTATGTGGCTCCCCAGACCTCTAGGTACCCATCAATGTAGAGTTAGCATAGGAGGTGTGAACCCCAGTTTGGGGGCGGCGCAGTCACCTTTATCAGGTCCCTATACCCAGGTACCTCCCTGGCATCCAGCCCCCCCCCCCCATAGATGTGGCTGCAGAGACAGAATCTATTCAATAGCAGTTTATTCACAATATTAAATATCATAAATATAATAATCATATAAATAGTTAATAGTATAAATAGTTCAGTGCAAACAATTCAAGTGTCAGTTCATGAAAAGTCCCTGCAAGTCTGCAGTTCTGATAGTACATCGTCCTCATACAAGTCTCTCCTCTGCAGTGTGGCCCCTGGAGGGCCCCTTCCAGCAGCCCCGGGCTGTAGTGCATGGCCCCCGGGCTGTAGTGCATGGCCCCCGGGCTGTAGTGCATGGCTCCCGGGCTGTAGTGCATGGCTCCCTGGCTGATGGCACAGCCAGCTGCGAGTGGTGGCTCTCAGCGCTGATGGTACATCCAGAGGAGGGTGATGTCGGGCAGCGGCTGCTGGTGGCTGCAGTTGGAGCATGGCTGCGGGGGTAGCAGGGCGCCGGGCTGCAGTCCATAGGGTGCCCCCGATGATGGCACGACCACCTCCTCCGCCTCTTCGCAGCAGACCTGCACGAACACCAGCAGGCAGAGCAGGTAGAACCAACGCAGCGGCCGGTCAGTCTCGGGGGGAGGCAGGTATCGCCGCACCTTGGCCGGATACAGGACCCGGCGGGGCCGCCTCCCCTTGGGCCCCAAGGTTCCCCTCCTGTGCAGGGCCTTCACTGGGGCCACAGCTTCCACATCAAACGTGAAGATCTCCGGGAGGCTGCTTCTGGATGGCAGCTGGGAAGGCTCACTGTCAGTGTCTGAGCCGCTGTCCTGGAAGCGCAGGATGGGCGGGGGCATCGGTCTGCGCCGGCTCATTTTGGCCCCAGATTCCAGACACATGATACTGTCAAAAGTCTTAGCCTTAGCCCGCTGTGAGCTGGGAGTGAAGCGCAAATGGAGCTCTGCGACTTATATATGCACAGACCACGCCTCTGCTACAACCCGCCAATCAAGAGGCCCTAGAGCGAGAGGGCGGGGCAATGAACTAAAAGAGTGGGAGCGTCGGACGCCGTGTCGCCTGAGGTGACTGAGGTGACTGGCGGGAAATACAGGAGACGGCACACAGAGAGCACGGTATAGAGAGAGCACGGTATAGAGAGAGAGCACGGTATAGAGAGAGAGAGCACGGTATAGAGTGAGAGCACGGTATAGAGAGAGAGAGCACGGCATAGAGTGAGAGCACGGTATAGAGAGAGCACGGTATAGAGAGAGAGAGAGCACGGCATAGAGTGAGAGCACGGTATAGAGAGAGAGAGCACGGCATAGAGTGAGAGCACGGTATAGAGAGAGCACGGTATAGAGAGAGAGAGCACGGCATAGAGTGAGAGCACGGTATAGAGAGAGCACGGGATATAGAGAGACTGCACGGTATATAGAGAGCACGGTATATAGAGAGCACGGTATAGAGAGACTGCACGGTATATAGAGAGAGCATGGTATATAGAGACAGTACGGTATATAGAGAGCATGGTATATAGAGACAGTACGGTATATAGAGAGCATGGTATATAGAGACTGCACGGTATATAGAGAGAGCATGGTATATAGAGACAGTACGGTATATAGAGAGAGCACGGTATATAGAGACTGCATGGTATATAGAGACAGTACGGTATATAGAGAGCACGGTATAGAGACAGTACGGTATATAGAGATAGCACGGTATATAGAGAAAGCACGGTATATAGAGACAGTACGGTATATAGAGAGAGCACGGTATAGAGAGCATGGTATATAGAGACCACGGTATATAGAGACAGTACGGTATATAGAGAGACCACGGTATATAGAGACTGCACGGTATATAGAGACAGTACGGTATATAGAGAGCATGGTATATAGAGAGCAATGTATATTGAGACAGTACTGTATATAGAGACAGTACGGTAAATAGAGACAGTACGGTATATAGAGAGAGCACGGTATAGAGAGCATGGTATATAGAGACCACGGTATATAGAGACAGTACGGTATATAGAGAGACCACGGTATATAGAGACAGTACGGTATATAGAGAGACCACGGTATATAGAGACAGTACGGTATATAGAGAGACCACGGTATATAGAGACAGTACGGTATATAGAGAGCATGGTATATAGAGAGCAATGTATATTGAGACAGTACTGTATATAGAGAGACCACGGTATATAGAGACTGCATGGTATATAGAGACAGTACGGTATATAGAGAGCACGGTATATAGAGACTGCACGGTATATAGAGACTGCAAGGTATATAGAGACTGCACGGTATGTAGAGACTGCACGGTATGTAGAGACTGCATGGTATATAGAGAAAGCACGGTATATAGAGACAGTACAGTATATAGAGAGCACAGTATATAGAGACAGTACAGTATATAGAGAGCACGGTATATAGGGACAGTACGGTATATAGAGAGCACGGTATATAGAGAGAGCACGGTATATAGAGAGAGCACGGTATATAGAGACAGTACGGTATATAGAGATAGCATGGTATATAGAGAGCACGGTATATAGAGACAGCATGGTATATAGAGACAGCACGGTATATATATTGAGACGGTATAGAGAGCACGGTATATAGAGACAGCACGGTATATAGACTCAACTTAAGCACGGTATATTGAGAGACCACAGTATATAGAGACCGCACGGTATATATAGAGAGAGCACGGTATATAGAGATGGTTATATATAGAGAGAGAGCACGGTATATAGAGACAGGACGGTATATATATATATAGAGACGGTATATAGGGAGAGCACAGTATATAGAGAGACAGCATGGTATAGGGAGAGTATGGTGTACAGAGAGCATGGTATATAGAGAGGTTGGTGTACAGAGAGCTCGGTATATAGAGACGGCACTGTATAGAGAGCATGGTGTACAGAGAGCATGGTATATAGAGAGCACAGTATATAGAGAGCATGGTACAGAGACAGAAGCCGGTATATAGAGAAAGTACATCAAATATTAGTCCCTGGATATGATGCTATTTCTAATCTCATAATTATTACATTATAAATTCCGTAGCACATATTATAGGACCCATATAGCAACATTTTTTATCGCCGTATGGAAAATGAGAGCAAATAGAAAAGAGCGCACGTTGAACTGAAGAAAATAATGACTCTTTATTTCATACTTGAAGTAGCAAAAATGAGGGACAATAATATATGGTGGTGAGCCAGAACATTAAGGGTATGTTTCCACGGTCAGTAAACGCTGTGGGTTGACACTGCGTACATCCGCAGCATCCAACCTGCAGCAGCCAGATGTTACAGCATAGCGGATGGGATTTCAAGAAATCCCATCTCCACTATGCGTGCGCAGACACCTTCGGCTTCCCTGTGGAGATGGACATGAGGTGCGCCTTTCCAGACAGCAGTATGTCTATTTATCTTGCAGAGACCCTCAGTCTCCGCAAGAAAAACATCACCCGTGCAATGTATTGAGCTCAGTGATTCCGCACGGTTCAATGAACACATGCGGAATCACCTGGGTTCAAATGCCGGCAGCGCCTTGGACGGGGCGGACAGGTACTGCATCCAAAGCGCTGCCGATTACTGACCTTGGGGACATAGCCTCACAGTGGCACCACAGGTTGGCAGTTGACTATAGTAATTGTAGCAAAAATAAATGAAATCTATATCGGAATGATGATCCCAAACCAGACATAGTGACTGACAGTCCTGATCCAAATACTAAGGTACACAGTATACAATAAAGGTCAGAAGCAAACATATGCTGCTAAAATAAGATAAATACACATATGATATGCTGCAAAAACAGGTATAGAGAGATCACACACGGTATATAGAGGTAGTATAGACAGAGTGGAGAGTATACAGGTAGTATAGACAGTGTAGAGAGTTTACAGGTACTATTTACAGAGACTACAGAGTATACAGGTAGTATAGACAGACTAGAGAGCATACAGGTAGTACTATAGACAGACTAGAGAGTATACAGGTACTATTTACAGAGACTACAGAGTATACAGGTAGTATAGATAGACTAGAGAGTATACAGGTACTATTTACGGAGACTACAGAGTATACAGGTAGTATAGATAGACTAGAGAGTATACAGGTACTATTTACGGAGACTACAGAGTATACAGGTAGTATAGATAGACTAGAGAGTATACAGGTACTATTTACAGAGATTACAGAGTATACAGGTAGTATAGATAGACTAGAGAGTATACAGGTACTATTTACGGAGACTACATAGGTAGTATAGATAGACTAGAGACTACACAGGTAATAGTACACGGGTAGTATATACAGGAGGCGACAGAGAAAGCATAGTATACGGTGTACACATGCACAGCATGTACCATATACTGTACAGTGTATACAGACGAGAGACTGTCCAGAACAATATACAATACAAACAAACTTTCAAACTGTATATATACAGTACTGTGCAAATGTGTTAGGCAGATATGGGAAAAAATGCACAGTAAGGCTACTTTCACACATCAGTCTTTTTGTTTCAGGCACAGCCCGGCAATTTTTGGAAAAAACGGATACGTTTTTTTTTAACGCCGGATACGTTTTTTCCCCATAGAGTTGTATTAGTGCCGGATTGTGCCTGATGGCCATGCGTTTCATCCGTTTTTTCCGGATCCGTCCAAATAGTCGTTTCCGGTGGACAGAGAAAACGTCCACTGCAATGTTTTTTTGTCCGGTGGAAACAACCGCACAGTGTCGGAATCGGCCAAAAACACATGAAACGGAGGTGTGAAACAATGAATCTGGCGCCCTGATCTCTCTCTCTCGAACCAGGAAGTAAAAAAATCCATGCGAATTAAAGAAGACCAGATCCAGCTAAAAAACGGATCCGGCGCATCAGTTTAACAATTTTTGTCGGATACGTTGTTTTTTTAAATTAGCCGGATTTAGCCTGAAAATAAAAAACTAATATGTGAAACTAACCTAAGAAGCTTCATACAGAGGACTGTTTATAGTTCATTTTTTAATAATGAACAACCTGCAAAGTGAATAAACAAAAGAGAAAATCAAATTAATATTTGCCTACAAAACACCATCAAAGAATCAGTTCCTCAGTACTTACACACAGTCATGGAACCTGTAAAGCGCTGCGGAATATGTTAGCGCTATATAAAAATAAAGATTATTTATCCTGTAGGATTACAGTCAGGTGTATGATGAGTAACGACTGATGCCAAACAAGTGATAATTTAATAAATTTTAAATTCCAGGTTAAAACACATGTGTTAGCAGAAACAGCCGTGTAGGAGGCTTAAATGGAACAACCAAGCTGCTACAAAGGTGAGGTTATGAAAGACAGTTTTATGTCACAAGTTATTTGTAATGGGCAGTCCGTCTCTTTTTGGTGATCTGGCTCTCCTGGCTCGGCTCACCAAAAAGAGCCGGCTCTTTTGGATCCTAAATGGATCCCTATTAAATATGTGAATTAAAGAGAGGTCTGGGAGCTTTCGACATAATCCGAGAATGAAGCCACATGAGAATGAAACCACATTGGGCTGTGTCCAATCACAAAAACAGGTGGGTGTTCGTTCTGCTGGTGAGCACAGCAAATTCATAGGAAGAGGAAAGTATTCGGAACTCCAACCCGCATAGTAAAATCACAAAAACTTTATTCCGGCAAGTCAAGCCATGTTAAAAACATAGGAAACACCTGACACATGTCTGCTGCGTTAGAAGCACCCTCATAGTCTATACTAAAGCAAACTCTATACCTTGTTCATTTGTTTTAGTATAGCCTATGAGTAGGGTGCTTTTCTTTACTATATGGGTTGGAGTGCCGAATCCTTTCCTCTTCCTATTAAATATGTGCTTACAATAGTTGAACACATACTTGAGCTGATGTTAATGCAGCTGAAATCCCGCCCGCCCTCATCCGAAACTCCACCTACTTGCTGTTAATTCATTTTATGAGTTGTTGGAGTTTGTTTCGGATGGGCGAATTTACGTCCACGGAACACTTGAATTTTACGCGTAGTAAGAGCCATTCAGAGAATTTAGTGGCTCTCACTGGGGTGGCAGCTCTCATTGTTCACAGCAGGGAGCCCGCTCTTTGTACTGGATTGTTCGCAAAAGTTCCATCACCTCAAGTAATACACCATGACAATACTGAGCACTGCTTCAAGACACAAGGTAGTTATACTGCATCAGCAAAGTCTCTCCCAGGCAAATATTTAAAAACAGACTGAAGTTTCAAGATAGTGCAGCACAAAATAATGGGCAATGTTGAGGAATATAGATGCAGTGGTTGGCCAAGGAAACTTAGCTCAGCAGAGGAAAGTCGTGTCATGCTTACTACCCTTCTAAATTGGAAGATATCCAGCGTGTCATCAGCTCAGAAATAGCAGCAACCCCGCTACACCCATCTACTGTTCAAATTCTGTCCAGAAGTTGTTTTCATGGAGGAATTGTGGCCAAAAATAATACCTTCCACATGGAAAAAAGTCCAAAAGCACTATTCCATCAGGGAGGCGTCTGATTGCCTTCAAATTCAACCTGCAACCGGACAATAACCCCAAACATCCAGACAATGTCATTAATAATGAGGAGCCCCACAGAGCCCTTATCTCACATCATCCAATCTCTCTGGGGTTATATGAAGACAGAAGGATCTGCACAAGCCTTATACACGGAAGATCAGTTTTCCAAGGTGGATGGAACAACCTCCTGCCGAGTTCCTTCATAGACCATTTGCAAGTGCCGAGAAGAAGTGATGGAGGCAATGGGCAGTCACCAGATATGATGAGATTTACATTTCTCTTTTTTCATTCACTTTACTTGGTTAATTAATAAAGCTAAACTATTTACACTTCTGTTTTTGAAAGCTACTTATTCTGCAGGATTTTCTCCACACCTGCCTAAAAGTTTTCCACAATACTGCATGTATACACAGATACTATACACGATGCTGTATAGACAGGGTGCAGTAGTGTACACAGGTAGTTTACAAAGGTGCAGTATACACAGGTGCTATACATGTTGCAGTTTAACTAGCTAGTATACACAGGATGCAGTATCTATGGATGCTACATACAGAGTGCAGTATATATGAGCTCTGCATGGTGCAGATAATGTGCTCTGTATATAGGATGCCAGGTCGTGTGTACACAGTGGATGATGCCAGCATCTATGTAGGACAGCGGGTGTGGTTGGTGCTTCGCTTTTAATAACGTTGTAAACCTGCAGGATGAACCGTGTATGAACCAGATATGAGCATTATATAACGTAGACTGGAAATTCAGAAATGAGCTGCATGCCATAGCTCCTAGGATGGAATCCTTTGCTAATAGAAGTCTCAGCATGCCCGCTCATAGAAAACCTGTTTAGGCACCTTTCACAGGTGGAATAAGAGGCAGTCATCCAGCTTTCCCATGCCCCTGAATCTTATATCATGCATTACTCCACAATTTCCTAGTGTGTTTTGGTTGGTATTGTGTGGGATTTTTCTGCTATTTTTAGGGTCAGGATGTGTGTGTGTGTTTACACAGGGGGGTGAACACATTAGCGGATGGCACGTCAGTGGTTCGTTCTGCTTCACTCTGGATCTGGAGCTCAGGATTCTGTAAAAGTGAAAAGTCATTTCCAAGTGACTGTAAATATGAAAAACCGGATTTGGGATTAATATTTAACAAGTGAAGTGCCGAAATGACACCTGGAGGGTTGGTATTGACACATAGGGATATGGTAATTAGGGTGGCATTGCCACAGCTTGCGCAACCTGGGCACAATTTCCTATTTGTAAGAAGGTTCCTTCTTGGATAAATGTTATTTGTCTGGTATATAATTCTGACCAGTGTGGTGCCACGTTATCAGAAGTTGGTGCAGCATTTTGCCAATTGTGCCAACACTTTACCAGGGAGGAGTGAAAACCCAGTGCGCGTCTGCTACTAGCATTGGATTATAAGAATGTGGCCTGATATTAGGGTTTTATAATGGGATATTTCAGATGGGAGGTTTACAGTAACGTAATACTCTTAGAATTAATAATCCTATAAATGACGGCATTACGTCACACCTAAGCATTAATGAGTGTCACTTTGGTAATTGGTCTGACGCGCAGCTCAGTGGCGTCCCTGTGTCGTGGGGGTGACGTGCTCTTGTTAAATGTGACTGCGGTAACCTTTGTGTAGTGAGGTAAGTGCCTGCATGCTTTGCTGTGTAGCACGGACAGGCGGGTGCGCTGGAACAATGGATAATATGTCTTGTCTACACTCACTACATAGACAAATCAACCGAGCGTGGAGTAAACCGCCACCAAAGTGTATACAGCCCTGTCGTCAGATCTTTTACTGCTCCCTGCTGTCAAACTGGTGCAGATTCTATTCTTAGTTACACTGGGTCCTGAGAAAGCTGGGTGACTACCGATATAGCCATCATTATAAATTTCTAGGGTGTTTGTACTAAACATTTTTGGACCCCTGAGTGCCTGGTTGTGGAGATATTGGGGGTGAGGATTATGGCTATGTGCACACGTTGCGGATTAGCCTTAGGAATTTCTGGTGTTGATTCTGCCTCTCCTGGCAGAAAACGCAGCTGCGGATTTTGTGCGGATCCGCAGCGTTTTTTGTGCGTTTTTGCTGCTTTTTGCGGATTTGCTGCGTTTTTTACCCCTGCGATTTCTATAATGGAATGGGTACAAAAACGCTGCAGATCCGCAAAAAAGTAGAGACATGCTACTTCTTTTAAACCGCAGCGTTTCCGTAGCTGATTTTCGGCAAAGTGTTCACAGCTTTTTTTTTTCTCATTGATTTACATTGTACTGTATATCAATTGCGGATCTGCAGCATTTCTGCACCGCAAAAAACGCTGCGGATCTGCAGAGAATCCGCAACGTGTGCACATAGCCTAAATCCCTACGTAATAAGACTAAATTTGCCATTCAGAATCTGGGAAAGCTGGGTGACAACCAGTAAAGCTGTACAGACTTTTCCTGACTTCTGATATCCAAATTCAGATGTCCATTTATCACCATCCCAATGCTGACTGTTATTTTCAGACTGACCCAAATCCATATATTATAATTATTGGGATATCTGAGGCTGTTGAGGTCAGGTCCGGAGACCCATGATCTGCACTGGGACGGGGATAGAAGGATGCCTGAATGGGATATTTTATAATCTATGCTAGGGAAGATTTACAACTCAGGAGTCTGGTAAAGGTGGGTGATCGATTCCACTGGTTACCTCCACATGGGATTTAACACAGCTTTGCCTCAATGGTACCCGTACTGGTCAGAAGACCCTGACAGGAAGGATTTACCTTCTTCTGCCGCCCCGAATACTATATTAGACAATCGCTTAGAATGCAATTCCCTAGTTACCGTCTTTTTATATCTGATTCTGTCTTTGATAGCAGCCTGTGATTCTCACGTCTGATCCTCCGTGTCAAGATTGGCGATTACTAGAGTGAAACATGACTTCAGTCTACATTCTTCCGAAGCAGCTGCAGAAAATGCTACGTGAGGAGCTTTGTGGGCTACATCGTCGTCCGCCCGGGGCCATGAGATCAAGGTGAGTGGGGCCGAAATGTAGGAAAACAAGTAAATGATGGAAAAAAAAATGAAATTTCAACCCAGACTGTCTAGCCTTCAAAAAGTCATCCCCAGGCATGTGTAGTTCCACAGGCTTCCAGCAGGGGGCAGAATTGTGCTTCGCGTTCACTTTGGACACTTGCATTTGTCTAAATCATTAACTTGTGCAAGAAGTGAATGTTCACAGTTATACAACTCGATTTGGCCGCTGTGGTACGCGGTACAGACAGGCGGTCGCAGGCCAGCGAGGCAAAACTGTGCAGCTGTGTCACAATCGTTCCACTAAATAAACAAGTAGCTGATAAATGACTAACTGCAGTAAGTACAATTCCCAGCATGCCCTGATAGCCAACAGGATAGAAGACGGTGCACGAGCTGCTATTAAGACATAAAATCTGCTATTAGTTAAAAACTGCTGTGAAAAACTACAGCTCCCAGCATCCAGCTGTAGATGCAATGCAGGGAGTCATTGTTTCAGTAACAGGACGGAGGACGTTGCCCATCATCTGTATATTCAAGGGTCTCATCTCTTTAGTTCACATTTTTATTTTTATCATCATTGGATTTGGAGTAATGATTGGGGTCCCATGTGGAGATTTGCCCCCCAGCCAGTGCACACGTTTTCTTCTATGGCCCCAAAGTATTTTGTTGTTTTGAGATGGTTTTGTGTTTGGAGTCATACACCTTACCCAGATGGGATGGCCAATGTGCAAAAGTGCCATCAAAGGGCTGTTATTACGCTGGAGAGTTATCGCCAAAGGGTTGTATCCAATCTAGGGAAAAGCCAAGTGACTTCTCAGCTCTGCCTCCCTGTGATTCCTCCCAAAACGGCCCAGCCCAGCAAGACACTAATTATAGGCTTCCATGTTACTCTATAGGTGACACATGCATACATCTTAATTACAGCGGCTGCATTCAAAATAGTATAGAAAAACATGGGATAGCAGGGTGACATGCAGCAGGGACACTATTGGGGCGTTAATCAGCTTTCCAAGGATCCTGATTGGAAAATGAGTCTTGTTATGAATTGATTCTCCTCTTCTTTGCTTTTGCACTCAGATGTATGGGAAAGCTGGGTAGCCGTTCCTGTAGGGGTTTTAACCAGCTTTTCTGGGGTGTTTAATGGCATATCTCCCATATTGGAAGGCATCATGTATCTCTATAACTAGTCAGGAATGAATGAACTAAGGGTCGTATGTGTCTGCAAAAATTTCACGAAAACTTCCAATTTTGATCGGAGACTTGGATCAAACAAGTCTATCTAAATCATGGATGACACACGGACGCCATCGGTGTACAATCTGTGTGTATACATGATTAACATTGCAATGAATAGGAGAAGCGTTGTCATTTTCTTCATACATGAATATCACTGATAGTAAAACTGACACTGACCAAGCACTGCTGAAAATCAGGTCCAAAACACTGATGAAACTCAGACCGTTTTCTCGTGTATGTGAGAAGCCACCGACATCTGACTGAGGCCTTATCCATAGGAAAGCTATCAGCAATTAATGGCAAATGATGCAATGCGTAGAAAGCAGAAGCAGTACATGCCTGCTGAGGGCTATGTGTGGCCCCTTGGCTTGACCTATTTTCTGATCATTGGCATGGCGGGGAGCGGTACCATTTGCCTCATCTAATTGTCCCAGGCCCTTTGACGGATTGCGTTATTGGACTGGTGGAGCATACTGGAGGTTTGGCAGGATTAAAGAGGTAGGGTGAGTCTGCAACCTGGGTGAAATGGATTTTAATAAACTGGTGGTGTCTGCGGGCTGTGAAGGGTGGTCGTCAGGCTGCTCCATTGCAGCATAAATAAATGCCAGAGAGCAGGATATCGGCTATAAACCATTAGCAGACGTCCCTACTGTAGATCCTCGTGGAGTGGGATAGATGACAGATATTTGGCTGCACTTTACCTCATTCATCTCTTTAATGGTTCTTCTGGGGTAAACGTTACATCAGTCATTTTGCTGTAAACCTGTCTGCTTGTGTGATCGCTGTTATATATTAAAACAAAACCAAAAATCTAGCACGACTTGTATACCATATATATGCTACAAAAAAGGCATAAATGCAAGTGGGTGGCATTTAGCAAAACTGGGAGGAAGACATTTCTATAGGGATACCTTTATGCGGTAGATTTTCATGAGAAATTTGCTGTTGATTTCACAATTTGCCTGTAATATGTGGTATTGTGCAGTGGATTTGTCTGAATGTGCACTAATACTTAACTGTGGCTTCAATGTAGCTGGTATATCAGGTGTGATACTGTCTGCTGAGCTGGAGTGATGTATAAAACATGTGTGATGTATAAATGTATCCGGATATTACGGTGTATCATATGTATCACCAGTGCTTCCCTCCACACATGTGACACTGACGAGTGGAGTATATGGCTAGGTCCCTCTGCCGGGATACGTACCCAGGACGATGGGGCATGGTGATCAGGACTCGGTCGGCCTTTGTCTGTGATCATATCCCGCAGTCCTGTGACTCACGGTTTGGGTGTTCCATCTACATTTTGGTCTAGGTGTTTTCTTTGTGTTTTTTAAGTCACCAACCAGATGTTAAGTCCTTGTCATAGAGGAATCTTCTTTCTCACCTTCTGAGATTATCTATTGTATGAGCTGGAAATAAGGTTGGTATGAAGTTATGGAAACAGCGAGCTACTGCGGGAAAGATGAAACCCTGTCTACATTATGTCTGTCTATAATTAGATGTTGGGTGTTTGGGAAAATCAGGAACTGAGTGAACCCTCCATTGTGCGAGTGAAGAAAGAAGCTTTCCATTACCTCTTACTATCATCTATTCTTTGGATGTTCCTAGGCAGAAGGTGGATCTACAGTGCGACGCTCAGTGCAAATTCTGCAATGAGATCATGGGTACAGATCAGATTCTGGGTCATGATCATAGTACCTTTATTGAAGACCTTCAAATGCCAGAATATAGGCTCTGGTGATGCACACAGAGCCCTCCTACACAATGTAGAAAAGGGATCAGCTGTGGTGTGACAGACTCTCTGTCCACTAGGTTATGTTCACACTGAGTTTCTTGAAGTGTTCAAATATGACAATTTTTTGAAGCAAACTATTTTAGGAAACACTTTATTTTGGGGTATTTTTTGGAGGCTGTAGCTCTAACGGTGCTTAGATTGAAGTGGATTCCATTAGAACCTGCCTCAAAGAAGGAACATGCATCTTTTTTGTTTTCCACCAGGAGTTTTTTCAAAAGGGAAATGATTCAGATGATCTAGATAAGCTAGAACAATTGCCAGCAACTAATAGAATGGTAATTAGTAACATAGTAACATAGTTAGTAAGGCCGAAAAAAGACATTTGTCCATCCAGTTCAGCCTATATTCCATCATAATAAATCCCCAGATCTACGTCCTTCTACAGAACCTAATAATTGTACGATACAATATTTTTCTGCCTCAGGAAGACATCCAGGCCTCTCTTGAACCCCTCGACTGAGTTCGCCATCACCACCTCCTCAGGCATAAATTTACAGGGAGTAATGCAAGGTACTACATCTGGGCATGAAAAACGAAAATTACATCTACAGAATGGGAGGAATAGAACTAATAGATCACAGGCTGCACATGAGTCAACAGTGTGATGCAGCAGCAAACAAGTGTTAGGATGTATTTAGAGATGCATACAATCTGGACGTGAAGTAATTATTGCCCTCTACTCCTCGTTGGTCAGGACTCATCTGGAATACTGTGTCCAGTTCTGGGCACCACATTTTAAAAAAATACAGTGAAAAACTGGAGCAAGTTCAGAGAAGAGCTACCAAGATGGTGAACGGTCTGCAATGAGGAACGGTTAGATGATCTGGGAATGTTTAGCTTGCAATAAAGAAAGCTAAGAGGAGACTTAATAGCTGTCTAGCTGTAGAGGAATCATCATTATTCTCATTTGCACATGGAAACACAGGAAGCAATGGAATGAAACTGAAAGGTAGAAGATATAGATTAGATTTTGGATAAAACTTTTTGAGATTGAGGATGATTAATGAGTGGAACAGGCTTCCAGGATAGGTGGCAAGTTCTCCTTCAATGGAAGTCTTCAAACAGAGACTGGACAGACATCTGCCTGAGATAATTTAGTGAATCCTGCACTTGGCAGGGGGTTGGACACTATGACTGGACACTATGACCCTGGAGGTCCTTTCCAACATTCTATGATTCTATGACATCTCTGGTTTATCTCCGGGAGAGCAATACAAATAGCAGCCTGAAATCAGGGACTCCAGATCGACATCTCCCCCAACAATCATTAGCGTGTTGTCCAAACATGTTGATTTCGGCATGAGCAGCTGACATTAGTTTAATGTATATGGGGGACCTTAGACTCAGAGGACACACCAGCTCTCTACTGACAGTCTCTCCTTCACTGATGTCAGATAGCGACCATCTTTTACCAACCTCTTTATTTCCTGTTCAATCTCATGGATAAGATCAATTTTTATCTGACAGCCTCTCCCTGCCCTGAATTAGTGAAACCAGCTGTCATCTGGCAGTCTTGCCTTCCACCATATTTCCGCTGACAGCCTATTTTTGTGCTTTACTGAGCTCAGAGAATGGGTTACTTTTTATTTGACCTGAGAGGATAGATCAGCTTCAACATGTCAGCCTCTCCTACTAAATCTCAGCGGAAAGATCATTATTCTGCTGACAGCTTCTCTTTCTGCTTCACTCGTGTTGGAGAATAGGTCAACTTATTTCTAGCAGCCACTCCCTCTTAGGCCTATTTCACACGTCCTGATATTTCCGGTACCGGAAAAAACAGTACCGAAGATAGCAGTGTCCATGTGTGTAAAATTTGTGGCACACATGTGGTAACTGTGTGCAGCATCAGTACCACACGCAACGGTGCCAGGGAAGCAGCGATACAGTTAGCGCTGTTCACCGGTACTGGGTGTTGAAGACCGCCCGCATCATTCTGCCAAGCTCTGCCGGCGATCAGCGCGAGCAGGGGAGAATAATGAGAGTTATATTCAAATGATAACAGTGAGAGCAGGCGGCGTCTGATGGGACTATTACTCCCCTCAGCCTACACATGCTGCCACTAATAACAGTGAGTAGAGGAGCTGCGGAGACACCATCACGTGTTTCTCAACGCAGGCAGTGAATAGCCAGGCCTTTCCCCGGGAAGGAACAACCAAGGGAAGGGCAGCATCCAATAAAGGAAAACATCCAATAAAGGAAAACCACCTATGCCAAACATGGTATCCACAGACAGCTGTTTCGAGGTTTTTGCCCCTCATCAGTGTGGAGTAGGAAACTGGCTATCAGGAGCAGTGGCTAGTAGAAAGTCTATAAAGGCACGGATGATTGACCTCGTGGAGACCAAAACATCCAACACCGCGGAGACACCATCACGTGTTTCTCTCCGTGCCTTTATAGACTAATAACAGTGAGAGCAGACGGCGGCTGGTGGGAGTATGCATCAGGCACTGCCTGCACTTTAAATAAATTAATAAAAAGCAGACGTGGGTTCCCCTGTATTTTTGATAACCAGTCAGGCAAAACTGACAGCGGCAGGCTGCAACCTTAAGCTGTTAGCTTCAGCAATGCTGATTATCTAGAATAGAGAGGTCCCCACGCTGTTTTTCTTAATTACTTAAATTATTTCAAAAAAATGGCATGGGGCCCCCCTCGTTTTTGACAACCAGCGTTGCTAAAGCAGACAGCTGGGGTCTGGTATTCTCAGGCTGGTAAGGGGCCATGGATATTGACTCCCCCAGCCTAAAAATAGCAGCCTGCAGCCGCCCAGAAAGGCATCTATTAGATGAGCCAATTCTGTCGTTTTACCCGTCTCTTCCATCTTGCCCTGTAACGGTGACAAGTGGGGTAATATTTGTGGGGTTGATGTCACCTTTATATTGTCTGTTGACATTAAGCCCACAGGTTAGTAATGGATATGCATTACTGTCCATTAGTGTTGAGCGATACCGTCCGATACTTGAAAGTATCGGTATCGGATAGTATCGGCCGATACCCGAAAAATATCGGATATCGCCGATACCGATATCCGATACCAATACAAGTCAATGGGACATCAAGTATCGGAAGGTATTCTCATGGTTCCCAGGGTCTGAAGGAGAGGAAACTCTCCTTAAGGCCCTGGGATCCATAGGGATGTGTAAAATAAAGAATTAAAATAAAAAATATTGATATATTTACCTCTCCGGCGGCCCCTGAACTCAGCGCGGGTAACCGGCAGGCTTCTTTGTTCAAAATCAGCGCTTTTAGGACCTGAGAATCATGTCCCGGCTTCTGATTGGTCGCGGGCCGCCCATGTGACCGCCACGCGACCAATCACAAGCCGCGACGTCACCGCAAGCTATTAGTGCGCTCATTTTTAAAAATGAGCGCGTTAATGGCTTTCAAAGACGTAGCGGCTTGTGATTGGTCGCGTGGCCGCGACCAATCACAAGCCGCGACGTCACCGCAAGCTATTAACGCGCTCATTTTTAAAAATGAGCGCGTTAATGACTTTCAAAGACGTAGCGGCTTGTGATTGGTCGCGGCCACGCGACCAATCACAAGCCGCTACGTCTTTGAAAGTCATTAACGCGCTCATTTTTAAAAATGAGCGCGTTAATAGCTTGCGGTGACGTCGCGGCTTGTGATTGGTCGTGTGGCCGCGACCAATCACAAGCCGCTATGTCTTTGAAAGTCATTAACGCGCTCATTTTTCAAAAATGAGCGCGCTAATAGCTTGCGGTGACGTCGCGGCTTGTGATTGGTCGCGTGGCGGTCACATGGGCGGCCCGCGACCAATCAGAAGCCGGGACGTGATTCTCAGGTCCTAAAAGCGCTGATTTTGAACAACGAAGCCTGCCGGTTACCCGCGCTGAGTCCAGGGGCCGCCGGAGAGGTAAATATATCAATATTTTTTATTTTAATTCTTTATTTTACTCATCTCTATGTATCCGATACCGATACCACAAAAGTATCGGATCTCGGTATCGGAATTCCGATACCGCAAGTATCGGCCGATACCCGATACTTGCGGTATCGGAATGCTCAACACTACTGTCCATTACTAATCCTATAGTTATATGAAAAAAAAGACTTCGTTAGTATAACCGGTACATGTCAAGTGGATGATGTTTTGCAACCCGTGCTGCTGGTAAAAAACGGACTTGTCAGTGTATTTTGCCCACGGACACTTGCTCCGTGGAAGCACTCTGACATGTGCACAGAGCCATTCACTTGAATGGATCTAGATGTGTAAGTGTGTCCGGTACATGTGAAAACTGTCCCCACACGTACCAGACACACTGACGTCCGAAAGAGCCCTTATGCCGAGTCTTATAGAAACAGACAAGAATCTCCGATTTTCTCCTCTTCTATGGGAGAGAACGGACTTGCTTCCATCTGACACACTCTTCCTTCCATCGATCTCCTGCGTTCTGCATCACACGATGAGGGATAACGCTGGTGTTTTTCCATAAGCCTGATAGATATACCTGAAACCAATGGGTTAATGCTGAGGGAGTGACAATGTTACTTGGATTTATGAGAACAATAAACCTTTTTTGAAGAACTTGTAGAAGTAACTTTTGTTGCCTCAGGTCATTGGAAATAAACCGTGGATCATACACTCATGTAGTCTGCAAGCTTTACCCATGTGTTAAAGGAGACCTCCACCCAGATGTAACTTATTACACAAATAATCATCATTAATTGATGAATTAGTAATGAGGGAGGTGAGAACATTCTCTGAAGCTATGGGACTGTATAATTAGGAGCTACTGCTGATGATATCTTCTGCTTATTGTCATCATTATCTCTGGTGGATCCTATGTAGTCCAGTGTAGGTGTGCGATACATGGATAAATATACCCTCCGTAACATGCGCAGATCAGCGACATAGGATGCTGATTGATACTTCTTACTTAATTTTACACTGGAGATGTACCGTAGATCAGGGGTGATTATTTAGGCCTCTATAAAAGAAGCAATCACAGAAGTTTTTGCACATTTTTCATTTGATAACACAAGTCACAAATCAGATATAAATGCTCTTTCGGAAGATCATCAACCGGTGTAAAAGACTGCTAATTCTAGGAGGACACATGCATCCATCTGTCTCCTGTACTGGGCTATACTACGTCCCTGTGGTTTAGGATGGGGTTTATACATTGCAACCACACTACGTTTATAATTTTGCCGCAGTTTCTGAAAAATGCAATATGTCAATCTGTCCCTACAGTATCACAAACCCGACTCCTATATTCATTCCTCCACATCCAGGCAGATCTGTTGCTTGGGGGTTTGAGAATTCTGCATAACAATCCCATGTTGAGGCATATTCTTTGCCATCAGCTTTCCCAGAAATGGATACAACCATTAGAAGAGGCTGAATAACATTTCTGACAGACCTGATGGAAAGTGGCGACTCAATCGGCAATGCTTTTCTCTAATTCAAAGTAGAAAAAACTAGGTGAGAACCCCACAAGAAAAACGCCTCTCCTACAGGACATTAAGACTTAGCTTTTAATTATATCTATAAAAGTGAACCTATAATGGGGTGATAATTGAAATATGTCTTTTATCTGCCTTAGAATATGGTTACTATACAAGTGAATGCTTGAATTATTATCTATCTGATAGCACTCCAGGGAACCATCATTATTAGGCAAAATAGGACGTGTAAAATACAGCACGACCCACCAACATGTTTCAGATCCAATGCAGCATCAGCAGGGGATGGGACAGTAGCCCATCCCTGATGTATTAACGATATTCTAAGGCAGATAACAGACCTGTTCTAATTATTACCCCATTATAGATTTACTTTTAGAGATATAATTAAAATCTAAGTTGTAATGACCTGTTAGAAAGGGGTATTGCTAGTGTAGTTCTCCTTAGTTTTTCTTCTGAGATAATATAAAACCTCCCAGGTCATTTGTCTCCTATCACTTCAATAATTACCATTCAAGATGTAAAAGAACAAATCACATGCAGTTAATTAACCAAGAAACTTAATTAAGGTAGCAAAGAAGTGGGAACTTATAAAGGGCCGGAAATGAGTGGTTGGCTTATACTGTGCAGCATAAGTCTGTGGAGCACTAGAGATGTGACAAGGAGCAGTGATCAGAACAGCAGGGTTTATTTTTTTTTACTCATCTTGTTGATTGATGTAATTGTGAGTCTGATAACAGAGAGCAGTAGCTTACATTTATCAGCACTGCACACATATACATGACTTTAAGTACCGCATAATAAGCTTTCAACACCTACCACATTCACAGCAAAACACTCAAACACTCATTAAATAGCTTGATATGAGCCCATAAATTTTAATGATGATCAAGTGAAGCAGTCCCAAGGCTCGATGCACATCATTTATCTTCTAACACACTAAAACATATGCAACTATCGCAAGTCCTTCTGTGGCACACGGTAATCTCTGCGCACATGCATGTCCCTGGGCATGCACCCATGTGCTGCAAAGCGCAACCTGACGTCTCCGCTAATGTCTCACGTTTCCTTTGGCTTTGAGATCAGACGTCGCGCAGCTTTCGAGGCTCATGTTCGATCTCCGGTTCTGAATGGACAGTTCCATCCATTGTGCCTCCCATTGATTAGTTCATCTCTTGTGTTTTCTGTAGTTTTTCAGGCAGTGTCATTCCTCAAGTCGTAATACGTTGATCTTATGTGCATCAACGCCAATGTTCCCTCAGCAGTAGCAAAGTACAATATGGTGGCACTGCCCCATGTTGTGCTCTCCGGACCTTCTTTTGCTCTTGATTCCAGACTGGTGTTGACATAATTAGAGAACGTAAAGTCATTGGTAACCAAAGTCTTATGTACGTCATCGCATTGACCAACATCTTCTAAAAAGATCTGAAAGAAGACTATGGTGCCTAGTATGAGAAGCCACTTCTTGGCCATGTCCTTCTCCTCCCGGGGAAGATACCTTCTCACTTGTGCCGGATATAACACCCTCTTGGGCTTCCTTTTCTTCTGCCGCCTGGCATTTAGAGCGTGCCTGGAGGTGTCCGCCTGGCTGCTCTTGTTTGGCACCTTGCAGTCATTGCGGTAGACTGGACTCATCTCGGAGTGCAGGCACATCACGTTGACACCTGCCGGCCGGTCAGAGAGATCTAGGAGATTTCACCTGATGATTGTTATCTGCCTACTTGGATCAGATGTCAGCTTTAAATACCAATGTTCTTGAAGAGGAGGAGTTGAGCTCCTTTAATTTTGGTGTCAAATGATCCCCGCAGCTTTCCTGGAGCACAGAACGTGTTTATTAGGTAAACATGGTTTTTTTTGTACTGGTGCCCTCAGGTGGCTTAGAAGGATAATGACATGCTGCTAGTAGTTTTATAGCAACTTTTGTCTTCTCACATTCTTCTGCTATGACTACAGATTTCCAATAAAGAGAAGATGTGGTGGCCACAAAAACAAAGGAGGCTGTCTGGGTTGGAAAGTAGGGTCATTAGTATAACAGCAGGACAGGTAATGGTGTAAAAGAACGAAGAATATCCTGCTGTTTCTCTGGATACCTTACAAGAAAACTTATGGAGGAAGATTATAACAAAATGGATCAAGTCAATAAAGTCATCCAGGACTTGTATATTAATGACCTATCCCCAGCTGAAGGAGTCCCCACAATTTCAAAATGTGTTGACATAGAAATAACGACGTGACACATCCACTTTGAGTAAATTTTCCTTCAGTAAATGCAAATGATATTTCCTTTTTCAATAGGATAGGTCTTCAATATCAGATTGGTGGTGTGATACCCGGCAACGTTGCTGATCATCTTCTACCTGGTGCCTTGGCCTCTGTAAATACACAGTGCTTAGCTCCTTACACTTTGAAGTGAATGGGAGCTAAGCTGCGTACCTGAGAATGGCCATTTCCCAGTGTACAGAGCTGAGCTGTCCCGGCTCTATACACTATGCACATCCTACTGAAACTAGAGCTGCAAACAGCAGACCGGTGGGTACTCCACCAATCCATCAATATTTATGTCTGGATAACCTCTTTAAAGGCACTCTTTTCTTTCATGGGGTCCAATTAAAGTAGATCCGCTGGGACAAAACCATCTGGGGTTGTGTTACCCCCTGATTATTATTGAGAGTTAGAAGGTTTCGTTTTGGAGTTCCATTACCAGGGTCCCATTGAAATAAAGAGCGGTCAGTGGTGTTTAGCAATTGCTTTTGCACAAATAATTTAGCATCTCATCTGGACCTAATGGATCTTTTGAGCATGGATTAGATATAAATGACAAAGAGATTACTGAAAGTGTCGGACTATAGAAGAGCTATTCTATCGCATGAAGCTAGTTGGAGTCCTTAGTGATTGGAACCAGAAGGTGATTCAGTCTGTGACATGACTTGTCTTGGAAGACTAATAAACAGAATGTGGAGGGCACCATGGAACAAACTTGGAGGGCACCATGGAACAAACTTAACCCTGCTGTTCTGTTGGTCAAAAATGACCGACTTTGAACTTCAATATTCTTTAAAATATTCAAGATGCGGCTCTGAAACCCGTGGCCGACCGACCCATCCTCATTTAAGTCAATCAACCACAAGTTTCAGAACCGCATCTTGAACACCCCAAAAAATACCAAAGTTCAAAATAGGTCTCCCCAGACCGAACAGAACAGCAGGGTTAAATGCAGAAACGGGATCAATCCCACAGCATACAAAAAACAATAATAAATGCACAAAGAGAAAGAATACGCTGATAGGGAGACCACCGTAATATGTAAACAATGAAACTTTTATTAGAAAGTGCACGCAGACCTTGTAGCATTTTTGCATTTATTAGGAAGACTAATAAACAGTGCAAGCTAATTACATGGAAAATGTCAATGGATTGGCTAATTATCTGGAACGTTCATGCGGCTTTGAGTCCTTTGTTATATACCCCACATCATAGTAGACATGGTGGAAACAAAGACACACATCGTTTATTGTCGGCTGTTTTACTCATTTGCCATGCTTTACACTGCAGCTCTGCTTTTTTATATTTTGCACAGAACAAAACCCAACTTGGGGACATATGAACTACACCAAGCATTTAATACTGTGTAATAAACAAATCAATCATGTCTACAGGACACGAGAAAAAAAATGACTTCCGAGTATTGTATATGTCGGAGGGTTATAATTTAATGATACATTAAAGTCGTTCTGTTTATTTTCCTATTAGTCCTGCATGTGACTAAACAAGTGTCATGTGTGATCATCTGATCATCCCTGTGGCATGTCACCGCATTACAGTGCATTTCCCCTTTAAGTATTCAGCACACGTAAAGACTGCTGTGCCGTCCTCCTGTTACGGTATCGGCATGTTTATGGAAAAGCTGAGTATCAGCCGTCTGATATCCTATTACTTGTAACAACACCCGTGAGAACGAGCTAGATTTACAAAGTCACAGCAGAGTATGACAGTACCGGTGTTCACAATGTCTGTACAAGATAGAATGTGGAAAGGAAAAGAAGGTAACGAGCGAGCATGTAAGAGTAGCATCTGTCGTAGACACTTCAGCAGGAGAACCTCACAACCTATACCTCTGAGGTACGCTGCAAGACTGGATGCAGGGCTTGGCCTCTTATACCCCGAGAGGCTGCTGTGCCATATATACAGTGGGGCAAAAAAGTATTTAGTCAGTCAGCAATAGTGCAAGTTCCACCACTTAAAAAGATGAAAGGCGTCTGTAATTTACATCATAGGTAGACCTCAACTATGGGAGACAAACTGAGAAAAAAAATCCAGAAAATCACATTGTCTGTTTTTTTAACATTTTATTTGCATATTATGGTGGAAAATAAGTATTTGGTCAGAAACAAAATTTCATCTCAATACTTTGTAATATATCCTTTGTTGGCAATGACAGAGGTCAAACGTTTTCTGTAGGTCTTCACAAGGTTGCCACACACTGTTGTTGGTATGTTGGCCCATTCCTCCATGCAGATCTCCTCTAGAGCAGTGATGTTTTTGGCTTTTCGCTTGGCAACACGGACTTTCAACTCCCTCCAAAGGTTTCTATAGGGCTGAGATCTGGAGACTGGCTAGGCCACTCCAGGACCTTGAAATGCTTCTTACGAAGCCACTCCTTCGTTGCCCTCGCAGTGTGCTTTGGATCATTGTCATGTTGAAAGACCCAGCCACGTTTCATCTTCAATGCCCTTGCTGATGGAAGGAGGTTTGCACTCAAAATCTCACGATACATGGCCCCATTCATTCTTTCATGTACCCGGATCAGTCGTCCTGGCCCCTTTGCAGAGAAACAGCCCCAAAGCATGATGTTTCCACCACCATGCTTTACAGTAGGTATGGTGTTTGATGGATGCAACTCAGTATTCTTTTTCCTCCAAACACGACAAGTTGTGTTTCTACCAAACAGTTCCAGTTTGGTTTCATCAGACCATAGGACATTCTCCCAAAACTCCTCTGGATCATCCAAATGCTCTCTAGCAAACTTCAGACGGGCCCGGACATGTACTGGCTTAAGCAGTGGGACACGTCTGGCACTGCAGGATCTGAGTCCATGGTGGCATAGTGTGTTACTTATGGTAGGCCTTGTTACATTGGTCCCAGCTCTCTGCAGTTCATTCACTAGGTCCCCCCGCGTGGTTCTGGGATTTTTGCTCACCGTTCTTGTGATCATTCTGACCCCACGGGGTGGGATTTTGCGTGGAGCCCCAGATCGAGGGAGATTATCAGTGGTCTTGTATGTCTTCCATTTTCTAATTATTGCTCCCACTGTTGATTTCTTCACTCCAATCTGGTTGGCTATTGCAGATTCAGTCTTCCCAGCCTGGTGCAGGGCTACAATTTTATTTCTGGTGTCCTTTGACAGCTCTTTGGTCTTCACCATAGTGGAGTTTGGAGTCAGACTGTTTGAGGGTGTGCACAGGTGTCTTTTTATACTGATAACAAGTTTAAACAGGTGCCATTACTACAGGTAATGAGTGGAGGAAAGAGGAGACTCTTAAAGAAGAAGTTACAGGTCTGTGAGAGCCAGAAATCTTGATTGTTTGTTTCTGACCAAATACTTATTTTCCACCATAAAATGCAAAAAAAATGTTAAAAAAACAGACAATGTGATTTTCTGGATTTTTTTTTCTCAGTTTGTCTCCCATAGTTGAGGTCTACCTATGATGTAAATTACAGACGCCTCTCATCTTTTTAAGTGGTGGAACTTGCAATATTGCTGACTGACTAAATACTTTTTTGCCCCACTGTATTAGTCATGGGGGGAGACCTGTTCGAACTTATTAAAGTTGTCCTAAAAAAACCAATTCTGTCAAAGGGTAAAGAGAGACGGAATTTGACAGAAACCAGGGTAGAAAGGGGTCGAATGAATGGGAGTGAGCTGCCATACCAGACACTGCTACTACCAGAACTACCCATGAAGGGTAAGCGGTGATTTCCCAAGGATAGGTCATCAATAAACAAGTCCTGGAAATGTCTTAACTCTAGGAAGTCCGTGTGAATTCTCATTTACAACTAATGGTTCTTCTAGAGGTGCAGATTGACTATATACAAGTGCATCAACACTCATTTATTGCGCCTTTTACAACCACTGATGAAGACCAATGGTAAGAGAGCAGCCATTATTGCGATCGTTCTGTCCCCATACAGAAATATTTTATTGGCAGAACATCAAATGTTTACAACTTTACATGTTGCGATGTGCTGCAGATAATAATTTTTATGACTACATAAAGATCCACTGTTGGGTGGTTGCCGGCATATTTATAAGGGCCATTAGTTGGGAATGAGCAGTCTTGTCGGCAGGTCTAAATAATTTTTATTTATTTCTTTATTATACTCATTTATGTAGCGCCATCATATTCCACAGCGTTTTACAGACATTCTCATCATTGTCCCTATCGGGGCTTACAATCTAAATGTCTTTGAAGTGTGAGAGGAAAATGAAGAATACAGAGGAAACCCACGCAAACACGGGAAGAACATACAAACTCCTTGCAGATGTCCTTGAGGGATGTGAACCCCGGACCACAGAGCTGCAAAGCAACAGTGCTAACCACTGAGCCACTGTGCTGCGCATTGATGCCATCCTAGAGGCATCTAATCAATTCCATCATGAATATGAAGCAGGCAAGGAACCTAAGTAATGACTTAAAGACTTGGTTATCCACCTGATCCGATAACGATCTTAGATCCTTGGTCTCAACTTCAATCCATCCAGATGGGCTAAGTCAGCAAAAGTATGGTCAGAAGTCCCATCAGACAGTTGGAACGACCTCGTGGAAGATTTCCTTATAAAACTGAACGACATGAAGAAACATGAAGCAATTGTTTTCAGTTATTTTTACATTCACTTAAGGCTTATTACACGCAAAGAATGATCCCACATGTAAAATGGTTGCACAATTCTTCAGCTTCCTTGGCTAGAAAGTCACAGAGAAGTTATTTATCTGATTTACTTGAGTGTAGGCACTCCTTAACAACTACCAAGAAGCGGCCATTAGAAAAGTATGACCCTGAACCTTTGCCACTGTTACAGCCCTAAGATAAAATACACAATTTTACTCCCTCATATTGTTACGTCTCAAAAGCCAAAAAGACAAGAAATGGCTTCTGCGGACGTCAGAGAAAGTGCTCAAAATTTCATCTCAGATATTCAAAGACTCTTTACATCATTGGAACTTCAAGGGTTAATAAATACCATGTACAAAAGATGACCTTCTAAAAAGCCTAAAGCAAGCCCCATATTAGAAAACGTTTCACAGGTCCTCAGCGTAGGCTTCACATCAGGTGCTGGCGAAGTAGAACATTTCTTTAACCCCTTAGTGACGGAGCCAATTTGGTACTTAATGACCGAGCCAATTTTTACAATTCTGACCACTGTCCCTTTATGACGTTATAACTCGGGAACGCTTCAACGGATCCCGCTGATTCGGAGATTGTTTTTTCGTGACATATTGTACTTCATGTTAGTGGTAACATTTCTTCGATATTACTTGCGTTTATTTATTAAAAAAATGGAAATATGGCGAAAATTTTGAAAATTTTGCAATTTTCAAACTTTGAATTTTTATGCTCTTACATCAGAGAGATATGTCACACAAAATGGTCAATAAATAACATTTCTCATATGTCTACTTTACATCAGCACAATTTTGGAAACAAGATTTTTTTTATTAGGGAGTTATAAGGGTTAAAATTTGACCAGCAATTTCTTATTTTTACAACAAAATTTACAAAACCATTTTTTTTAGGGACCACCTCACATTTGAAGTAATTTTTAAGGGTCTAATATGGCAGAAAATGCCCAAAAGTGACACCATTCTAAAAACTGCACCCCTCAAGGTGCGCAAAACAACATTCAAGAACTTTATTAACCCTTAAGTTGCTGCACAGGAACTGAAGCAATGTGGAAGGAAAAAATGAATATTTAACTTTTTTTCACAAACATTTTACTTCAGAACCAATTTTTTTTATTTTCACAAGTGTAAAAAGAGAAAATGAACCACAAAATTTGTTGCACAATTTGTCCGGAGAATGCCGATACCTGATATGTGGGGGGGAATCACTATTTGGGTGCATAGCAGAGCTCAGAAGGGAAGGAGCGCCATTTGACTCTTTCAACACAGAATTCCCTGGAATTGAGATCGGACACCATGTCGCGTTTGGAGAGCCCCTGATGTGCCTAAACAGTGAAAACCCCCCACAAGTGACTCCATTTTGGAAACTAGACCCCCTAAGGAACTTATCTAGGTGTGTGGTCAACACTTTGAACCCCCAAGTGCTTCACACAAGTTTATAACGTAAAGCCGAAAAAATTAAAAATCATATTTTTTTCACAAAAACGATCTTTTTACCCCCAATTTTTTTATTTTCCCAAGGGTAGCAAGAGAAATTGGACACCAAAAGTTGTTGTTCAATTTGTCCTGAGTATGTCGATACCCCGTATGTGGGTGTGAACCATTGTTTGGGTGCACAGTAGAGCTCAGAAGGGAAGGAGCGCTATTTGACTTTTTCCACACAGAATTCCCTGGAATTGAGATCGGACACCATGTCGTGTTTGGAGAGCCGCTGATGTGCCTAAACAGTGGAAACCCCCCACAAGTGACCCCATTTTGGAAACTAGACCCCCTAAGGAATTATCTAGGTGTGGTCAACACTTTGAACCCCCAAGTGCTTCACACAAGTTTATAACGTAAAGCCGAAAAAATTAAAAATCATATTTTTGTTCACAAAAACGATCTTTTTACCCCCAATTTTTTATTTTCCCAAGGGTAGCAAGAGAAATTGGGCACCAAAAGTTGTTGTGCAATTTGTCCTGAGTATGTCGATACACCGTATGTGGGGGTAAACCTCTGTTTGGGCGCACTGCGGAGGTCGGAAGGGAAGGAGTGCCGTTTGACTTTTTAATCTCTTAATTGTGAGAGCGGACACCATTTTGGGTTTGTAGATGTGCCTAACAGCAGAAACCTGCCACAACTGACCCCATTTTGGAATCTACACCCCTCAAAGATTTTAATCAGGGGTATATTGAGCAATTTGAACCCACAGAGTTTGATAACATTAGGTCGTCATATTGAAAAAATTCATTTTTTTCCACGAAAATCTTGTTTTAGACCTGAATTTCTCACTTTTTTCAGAAATAACATAAAAAAGTGGACCCCACAATTCGTTACCCACTTTATTATGAGCGCAGCGATATCCCATATGTAGTCAAAAAGTTCTGTTTGGACAAATGGCAGGGCTTGGACAGAAAGGGGCACAATGTGACAAATTTGGCTTTATTTGAAATAGATTGTTATACTGGTAGAGCCTGTATGGTTCAAAAGCAACAGAAATCCCCCATAAATGTCTTTTTTTTATAAATTGTACCCTCTATAATCTATTTATCTAGGGAGGTAATGAGTAGTTTGATTCCACCATTTTTTATGCAGCTGATGCAACACAAGCTTGAAAATTTACAATTTGCATTTTTTTCACTGTCTCTTTTATGATTCTTTTTTGTAAGTTCTGAGGAACACACCTCAAATTTTATTTCACTAGTTTTAAGTGTTCAGAAGTATATCCAATATGGCACCAATGTGAGTACTGGTGACAAAGCAGTGTCTATAATAGATGGCACACCATTTGGTCTTTAGGGTGAAATTGAAGATCCAGGACCCATTGAAAGCTTCTAGAGACATTGAGCAAGCAAGAAAATCCTTCCAGGAATTATTACTCACAGAGGGAGGCATGCTCCTAAAACACATTGGCTGATTATAAAATTGGTCTTGCTAACAAAACAGTTGTCCCGCATGTGCGTATATTGTAGCAGGAAGAATAAACTGTACTGGAATGAAGAGCAAAATGTGGAGGAAAATGCAGCCAACTATGTGGCAAAGCTGAGTTTGTTCCAAAGATGAAAGAACACCATCAGGGCTAGAATGGCAGACACTTTCAGAGACTGGTCGTACAACGTTTGTTTAGCTCCTTCAATCCCTATATGAGAGACGAATGTGCCAATAGACGTGGTACACCATAGCAAGCTCCCACCCGCCAAGGTCAGAACCGCTATATGCACAAAACAACCAGTTCTCTATAGAAAGTATTGTGTGGTACCAGAGGTTAGGCAAGAACCATAAAGTAAAGCCCATAGTGTATAAGTACGGAACTTCCTAATTTTTTTTGAAATCCTACAATAAAATGATCATGCCCGTATCATCAACATAAATATAAGTAATATAAATGGGAGCCAAAGTTTTGTGTAGCAAGACAGTCGTAAAAACAGTCAAAGTTAGATAAATGGTCAAAAATGTTTTTGAGTAATCAAGTCCTAGAATTCATTTTCAGATGTGTTGTATCGTGCAATTATTGGGTTCTATAGAAGGACGTAGATCTGGGTATTTATTATGATGGAATATAGGCTGAACTGGATGGACAAATGTCTTTTTTCGGCCTTACTAACTATGTTACTATGTTACTATGTTAGATGATTTCACTTTTCAAGATCATTTCTGGGGTCCACATTCTAACGCTTATTGACATGGGTACGTGGACGAGAATTTGTTGGAATAGTAGTTTGGTATGGTATTGATCAACTTCTGGAATTAATTGTGAAATGGGGTAAAATGGGATCTACTAATTAAAATATTCTTTATCAATTGTTCCAAATGGTTCTACTGGGGCCACTAAGCAGAAAATAAAAATGATTGAAAAAAAAAACCATACTAATAATTGTAGGTGGTGTGGTAGGTCTCAAAACAGGGGGGAGATACAAAGGCCTGGTTGGGATGGGCATGTGGGGCAATAGAATCGGGAATCACTCCGTCTGCCATGCTTTCTGCAAACTCTGCATCTTTTTTGAGGATACCTTTGGGTGGGAGTGACAGGGACAGGGTGAGGAAAATGGCGTACTGCAAGTCTCCGGGAGTCCTCAGAGTCGAAGGCTTCCCCCGGTGCCATTGACTCAAATATGAGGCTCTCTACAACTTTTTCCTGAAAGTACAGGAACGTAAGTGGTCCTTGGGACTTTTTATACAGGACAAAGCTGTTATATGTGAATAAGGTAGATTGCCACCTTTTTATACCACGCCCTGGTCTTTCTCTTGACGAGGTATGGTTGCAGAACCTGGTCTGACAAGTCTACGCCACCCATATGTTTGTTATAGTCTGTGACGCAGACTGGTTTTTCCTTGTCCCTGGTGGTACCCCTCTCTCTGACCGTCACAGTAGTGTCCGCGTGCAGTGTGGAAAGCATGTAGACGTCCTTCCTGTCTTTCCACTTCACTGCAAGAAGTTGGTCACTTGCGAGTGAGAATGACGCCCCCCTCTCCAAACGTCTGGACACCAACTGTGACGGAAACCCCACTCTGTTTTTCCTGACTGTCCCACAGGCCCCTGTATTTGCAGCATGGAGGGATTTGTATAGTGGGATGCTCGTGTAGTAGTTGTCAGTATACACGTGGTACCCTTGATGGAGAAAGGGCATCATTAGCTCCCAGAGAATTTTGCCTGGGATACCAATTGATGGGGGCAGTTTGGGTGGTTTATTTGGCGGTCCCTACCTTCATAAATTAGGAAGGTGGACGTGTACCCTGATGAGCTCTCGCAAGTTTTGTATAATTTTATGCCGTATTTGGCTCTCTTGGAGGGAATAAATTGGCGGAATGACAGACGGCTCTTGTAGCTCATCAAGGACTCGTCGACGGCCACATTTTGCTCTGAAGTATAGGAATTTAGAAATGAAGTTTTAGGAGGGAAATTAGAGGTCTCAATTTATTTAGCCGATCGTAGTTGGGGTCAGTTCTTGGGGGGGCTTGGGAATTGTCACTGAAGTGGAGGAATCTCATCAGGGCTTTGTAACGGACATGATGGCTGCAAATACAGGGGTGCAGTGGACAGCTTTTTTTGCCCAGTAAGAGCGAAGTGTGTTTTTTTTTCTTACTAAACCCATATTAAGGGTGAGGCCTAAGAATTTTTTTATTTCGGGGACATTTGTGGGGATCCAGGAACGGGAATGAAAGGCAGTGGGTTTTTGGGAAATATATTGCCGGGCATATAGGTTTGTTTGGTGGACGATTAATTGCAGGACTTCGGGGCTAATGAAAATTTGAAAAAAATCATAGGTGGTAAAATTGGCGACATCTACTCTTATTCCAGGGACTGTAGAAAAAGGGGAAATTTGAGGGGAAAATGAGGTGTCATTATACCACAGCGGTGGGGGGACTGCGGTACTTGGTCCTGCCTCTGAAGCTTCAGCAGTGACGACCGACTCCACTACCACCAGGCTGGGGGATCCCGTGGAGGAAGAGTCGTCATCACTGTCTGAAAGTTGCTCAGCTTCAGAGGCAGATTCTGTTTCACTGCCGGAGCTGCCAGAGCAAAGCAGGCTGTAAGCTTGCTCCGCGCTGAAAGTTCTGTGGGCCATTTTATTTATTTCCTCTGCTAACCCTAATATGTGTAACCCTAACCCTAATGTGCGTAACCATAAGATGCTTAACCCTAACCCTAATATGTGTAACCCTAATATGCGTAACCCTAACCCTAATATGCGTAACCCTAAAGCTAATATGCGTAACCCTAAGATGCGTAACCCTAACCCGAATATGTGTAACCCTAATATGCGTAACCCTAAACCTAATATGCGTAACCCTAAGATGCGTAACCCTTACCCTAATATGCGTAACCCTAACCCTAATATGCGTAACCCTAAACCTAATATGCGTAACCCTAACTTTAATATGCGTAACACTAACCCTAATATGCGTAACCCTAACATGCGTAACCCTAACCCTAATATGTGTAACCCTAACCCTAAAAAATTTTAAAAAAATTATTAGAAAAAAAATTAATATTATTATTTTTTTTTTATAATCCTCTGCTGATGATGCAGGGATTACGGAGAACGGGAGTGGGTAAATGGGATGATGGCGGATGCAGAAATTATGTTTTTATCACTGACAGGGCAGCACTTTTAATGTAGTCTCTCTCTCTTCTCTCCCAGAACAACTACAAGGAGAAAAGAGAGAGGTACAGCCCAAGTGCTGCCATATTTATCAAATATTAGGGGTTTTGCTCACTGTGATAGGACATATCACAGTAATCAAAACCCAGCAGCCAATGAGAAAATTCTCACTGGTTGCCGGGTGTCCACTGGCAGATCCTGGCGGGCGCACTGCATTTGCTGTTCCCATCCATATGCCCCATACGCTGCCCCCATAAGATGCTCCATAGTATATGCCACCTATGCTGCTCCTTTATGGTTGATGGCCCCCATAAGATGCTCCATAGTATATGCCCCGTATACTGCTCCATAAATGTTGATGGCCCCCATAAGATGCTCCATAGTATATGCCCCGCATGCTGCTGCGATATATATAAAAAAAAAAAATATACTCACCTATCGTCGCTGGGCGCCGAGTGCTGGGGGTCTGAGCAGGCGAGGAGGGTGGGGGTCAGGTGCCGGAGTCGCCGCTAGATCAGGCCCCCGACACTTGATATATTCACCTGTCCCGTTCCAGCGCTGGGCGCCGCTCCATCTTCCAGGTCCTCTGGCTATGACTGTTCAGTCATCGCGCCCTCTGAACTGAACGTCACAGGCAAAGGACCCGGAAGATGGAGCGGCGCGCAGCGCTGGAACGGGACAGGTGAATATAGCATACTTACCCTCCTGGCACGTCCTTGCTTCTCCGTTGGAGATCGCGGTGTGCGTTCAGTGCTTACGCATACCGCGATCTCCTGGGCTGCGTCACTCTGTGGGGTCCAGACTGCGTCGGCGCTTGCGCAGTCTATAAAGGCTTCGGACAGAGTGACGCTCCCAGCGTTATATTATAGATATATATATATGCTATATGGGTCGATCGCAACCCCGGGGGTCTGTAAAGACCCCCAGGATTGTGATCGCTCCTGGGGTCCTTAAAAACCGACCCCAATCACTGCCAATTTCGGGGGGAAGCTTGATTTTGGCGGGCGCATCTGCACATGCGCCCACCATTTTGTTAATGCCGGAGGAGACGGAGGAGGGCCGAGGATCGGGGACAGCTTTTTCGGTACATAAGGTACCGTTGGGGGCTCGGGGGACCCTATTTCTCCCCCATCCTATATATTTTGGTTTTATTATTGTAAGCGGAGTACAGATATATATATATATATATATATATATATATATATATATATATATATATATACAGTGGGGCAAAAAAGTATTTGGTCAGTCAGCAATAGTGCAAGTTCCACCACTTAAAAAGATGAGAGGCGTCTGTAATTTACATCATAGGTAGACCTCAACTATGGGAGACAAACTGAGAAATAAAAATCCAGAAAATCACATTGTCTGTTTTTTTTAACAATTTATTTGCATATTATGGTGGAAAATAAGTATTTGGTCTGAAACAAACAATCAAGATTTCTGGCTCTCACAGACCTGTAACTTCTTCTTTAAGAGTCTCCTCTTTCCTCCACTCATTACCTGTAGTAATGGCACCTGTTTAAACTTGTTATCAGAATAAAAAGACACCTGTGCACACCCTCAAACAGTCTGACTCCAAACTCCACTATGGTGAAGACCAAAGAGCTGTCAAAGGAAACCAGAAACAAAATTGTAGCCCTGCACCAGGCTGGGAAGACTGAATCTGCAATAGCCAACCAGCTTGTAGTGAAGAAATCAACAGTGGGAGCAATAATTAGAAAATGGAAGACATACAAGACCACTGATAATCTCCCTCGATCTGGGGCTCCACGCAAAATCCCACCCCGTGGGGTCAGAATGATCACAAGAACGGTGAGCAAAAATCCCAGAACCACGCGAGGGGGCCTAGTGAATGAACTGCAGAGAGCTGGGACCAATGTAACAAGGCCTACCATAAGTAACACACTACGCCACCATGGACTCAGATCCTGCAGTGCCAGACGTGTCCTAATGCTTAAGCCAGTACATGTCCGGGCCCGTCTGAAGTTTGCTAGAGAGCGTTTGGATGATCCAGAGGAGTTTTGGGAGAATGTCCTATGGTCTGATGAAACCAAACTGGAACTGTTTGGTAGAAACACAACTTGTCGTGTTTGGAGGAAAAAGAATACTGAGTTGCATCCATCAAACACCATACCTACTGTAAAGCATGGTGGTGGAAACATCATGCTTTGGGGCTGTTTCTCTGCAAAGGGGCCAGGACGACTGATCCGGGTACATAAAATAATGAATGGGGCCATGTATCGTGAGATTTTGAATGCAAACCTCCTTCCATCAGCAAGGGTATTGAAGATGAAACGTGGCTGGGTCTTTCAACATG